>NC_048604.1:45128542-45461590 GCF_003668045.3 Cricetulus griseus
CAGAATGGAGAGTTTTCTGTGAGATTGTGTCAGGAATATCAGAACCTACACCCATAATGTCTCACCAACATGACTGCCTAAACATGAACTGCACAAGGACAAAAATAATAGACATGTTAACATGAACTTGGGGTTGTGGGGTCCACAAGGTCACCTTCTCTTAAAACATTCCATTGGTTTGTTTCCCTTTTAACATTCTGTATCTTAATGAGCATCCCTCCAAAATAGAAGATGTTAATCTTGTAGGAAGCTACTACACAACACTATCCATGAAGTGTGCCTTCATTCCCAGTGGTTTATATTTGTGTTTTGACTTAAAATGTTAAAATGAGGGGCTAGAGGACTCAGAAGAGTCAGAGTTCTTGTTGTATGTTGAAGTCTTCATCCAGAGAACCAAGATTTGGTTCCCAGTACCCACAATGAAGGGGCCTGAGTATTGTGGAGTGCTGCCCCCAGGACCTTAATTAGGCACAGACCACCCCCAAATGCCAGTTTCTAAGCACAAATCAAATACAAAGAGATCCTTCATTAAGCAAGGCAAAGAGATAAAGTGGCTATATATGAATCAGGCAGAAATAGCACCAAAATACCTTTGCAAGTGTTCGTGTTAAGAGGGACAATGGGGAGATATAAGAATGAGCTAGAATATGTTGGTGAGTTTTGATGAGGTATTTTAATTATGTTAGTCAAAATGATGAATTTTGATTGCTGAACTTTGATGTTTTAATAGTTGGACTTTGGTGATCAGTCTCAGGAATGAGTCAGAGGCCAAATAAGAGAATAGACCTTGGTGGATAGCTTTAGGAATGCAATCTAACAGTTTAGCAAGAAGGAGAAAGGCAAAAGGCAAACCTTGCTAGAACCCTTCACACGTGGTGCTTCACAACTATGTAACTCTAATCCAGGGAATCAGATGTCCTCTTCTGGGCTCCTTAGGCACTAGGCATGCATATAATGCACATGCATACATGCAGGCAAAATACTCCTATACATAAAATAATAAATCAATATTGAAAATAAAAAAACAAAAAATATATTTTTAGTTTATAAAATAGCGGATTTCTGGTTTTTCTCCTTGCATCCTTAGTTTTCATTCATTTCCTGCCTGTATTTCCCCAATACCCCTACCTCAACCCCATTTAAGCCTTTTCATAGCCAACATTCACTTGTAATTTCATATCCCTTATGTTTTACTGTCTCTTCCCATTTTGTGTTCCTGTGTGGCTCCTTTTTGTCTTTCTGGTCTCTATAGGTACTCAAAATTAAATACAGAAATCTAAATTCAAACTTGGGAGAGAAAACATACAGAATTTGTCTTTCTGGGCCTGGGTCACATCAGTCCAGCATAAACATCCAACTACCATTGTGTATATGTAGCACATTTTCATTGTCAGTAGATGGACCAATCCAGGATGATTCCATTTCCCAGCTATTGTGAATAGAGCTGCTGTGAACGTGGATGTACTGGCATCTCTGTTGTACGGTTCTTCTTCGATATGGTTAGGGGTACTATAGCTGGAACATGCAGAATTTAGATTTTTCATTTTGTGAGAAACATCCGCACTGATTTCTATGGTGTCCACGCCAGTCTGCATTCTCACTAACAGTGAGTGAATGAAAGTTCCCTTTCCCTTTAGCCTGCTGTCACTTGATTATTTTATTCACAATAATCATTTTGGCTGAGGTGAAATGGAAACTCAAAATAGTTTTAATTTGCATTTCCCTGATGGCTAATGGTATTGGAACACTTTTTAAAGTATACATTATTTCTTATTTTGAGAACATTCTCTTCAGTCCCAAAGCACGTATTTATTAGGATTGGATTGTTTTCTTGATGTTCAGGGTGGGTTTTGGGGGGAGAGGTTGGTTTTGGGTTTTTGTTGTTACTGTTCTTTATGTATTTTGTTACTAATTATCTGTCGGGTTATAGCTGACAAGTAATTTCTCCTTTTTTGTAGGCTGCTTCTTCACTCATTTGGCAGTTTTCTTTCACTATAGAAACTTTTAATTTTATGAAGTTCCATTTGTCAATTGTTGGTGAGCTACTGGAGTCCCATTCAGAAAGTCCTTATACGCATACCTATACTATGTAGTGTACTGCTGCTTTTTTCTAGATTTTAATCATTTGTTGAAGAAAGTTTTCTTTTTCTTTTATCCATATGTATTTCTTACCTTTGGCAAAAATCAGGTAACTGTAGTTGCTTGGTTTTATATCTGTTCCAATACTCTGATGTTTTTATTACTGTGATTCCTTTACTATAACTTGAAGTCATGTGTGGTAATACCTCCAGCAGTATTTTTATTGTTCAGAAGTAATTTGGTTATGCAGGGGCTTTTGTGTCTCCATATGAATATTTGGATTGCTTTTCCTATTTCTGTAAAGAATAGACTTTCAAGTTTTATTTGGATTGTATTAAATTGGTAGATTGTTTTGCAGAACAGATATTTCACAATACTATTTTTATGAACTATAAGTATGAGAAGTCTTTACATCTTCTAATTTCTTCCTCTATTTTTTCCATAGTGTTCTTAAGTTTTCATTGTACAAGTATTTCATTTCTTTGGTTGGCTACACTCCCAAGTTATTTTTGATGCTATTGTTAATGGAATTATTTCCATGATTTCTTTCTCAGAAATTACACTGATTTTATCTCAGTGATTGTCATTGGTATGTTGAAAGGCTAAGAATGTTTGTTGATTTGATATGTTGCCTCTTTGCTGAAAATTAATTCTAGAAAAAATGTTGTGGTTGAATTATTAAGGAATACTCCTGGGTATAGATTCATAATCATATCATCTACAAATAAAAAGACACTTTGCCTTTTTCCTTTCCTAACTGTATCTATCTCCTTTAGCTCCTTCTCTTTCAGCTCTAGATAAAACTTCAAGCACTGTATTGAAAAGAGGTGTAAAGAGTGGACATCTGTGTCTTATTCCATTGATCTTAGTGACAATGTCTTGAGTTTTTCTCTGTTGTATGATGTTGGCTATAAGGTTATTGTTTAAAGCCTTTACTATGCTGATAAATGTTTCCTTGATTTCTACTATATACAGGGCATTTCTCGAAGCAGTGTCGGATTTTGTCAAAGGCATTTTATGACTCTATTAAATTGATCATGTTATTTCTGTCACTCCAGGTGTCTTGAAGACAATGGATGGGACTACACCAAAGCTGCTGAGGTCTTCACCATTATGCAGGTGGGGTCTGGGTATCGAGTGGGTAAAAGTTGGATGTCTCTGTGCCTTCAGCAAGATGGAGTCTGGGTAGCCTGGGGATCAAATTCACGATCTTCTGACATCCTAACTTTTTCTCTGCAGAATGAAGACAAGATCCCAAAGGAATTCTTCAAATAAATGCTCTAAGCGGTTCCTGTGGATGTGGTATTCCGCCTCATACACGTTATTTCTGTTTGTTTATAAGGCCTCTCCCATGCCTTGGAGTAGAGGCCTAGCTGTTCAAAAACCCAAATTTAGCATGTAGGTTAGATAACGCCAGGAGGGATTTCTCTGCTTTCCTCTAAAGGTGACCATTTGTTTTCATAATAAAGAATTACTTTACTTGGCACATTGTGTCCTGAATTGCTTTTCTCCTGCCTCAGCCAAGAGCCAGAGGTGCCAAAAGGACTTTCATTCCCAAACTTCTACCACTTTTACCTCTGGCTGGCCCTAAGCATATCCATAAGGATTGCTTCAATAAAAACTTTGTGAATAAATCCTCATGCAAACGATATGTGCTATTTGCAGTGATTGGGCTCTGGAGTCTTCGGATTCTGTCAAACGCTCTGCTTGGAGGCCTGTAGAAACATTATGTGACCTAAGTTTCAAAGAGGTACCTCTATGATAGTGAGGCTGTGGTGAGAGGGTACCCATTTTATGTCACATCTCTTTTCTGGGCATTTGAATGTTTTCATGCTCTGCACTGTGGTGGACTATTACTTTAACTAGGCAAAGATGTGTTACATCTTTTTATGCTGCATTTCTTTAATGATGTAAGGCTGCATGTGTTACTGTTTCACCTTGCCTGCCTAAGGCACCTGATTGGTCTAATACAAAGCTGAACGGCCAATAGCTAGGTGGCAGAGGGGTAGACAGGGCTGCCAAGCAGAAAGAATAAGTAGGAACAAGAGAGAAATGCCCAGGGCTAGCCAGCCAGGCAGCTGACATCCAGCCAGAGACAGAGTAGGACATAGAGAGTGAAAGAAAATTATAAAGCCCGAAGGCAAAATGTAGATGAAGAGAAATGGGTTGAGGTAATTTATTAAGAGCTAGTGGAACAAACATAAGACAAAGGAGGCCAAACACTCATAGCTAATAATAAGTCTCCACGTCGTAATTTGAGGCCTGGCAGTCCAAGAAAGTCTGCAACACTGCACCATGACACATTCTGATTTGTATGCAGGTGGATGACAATTGGATCTTTTCACAGCTCTCTCCATGTTTCCTTCTTGTCTTTCTGCCTCCTTGCATTCTGGAAGGAGCTATACAAGGAGCGTTGTTAAATTAGGCCCTGCTGGAGATCAAGAGAGTGAGTCAGCCTGTGGGAAGCATTGCTCTCAGGGTACTCCATGTTCTCGAAGGAGAGTCTTCAGACATTGGTTTTCACTAACAAACAACATGGCACATAGTCTCACTATTTGGACAGTTCTGTGGGAATTTTCACAAAGAGAGACAATTAGAAATTACTTCTAGGCCAGGCAGTGGTGGCACACGCCTTTAATCCCAGCACTTGGGAGGCAGAGGCAGGCAAATGTCTGTGAGTTCAAGACCAGCCAGGTCTACAAGAGCTAGTTCCAGGACAGCCTGCAAAGCCACAGATAAACCCTGTGTTGAAAAACCAAAATAAATAAATAAATAAATAGAAAGAAAGAAAGAAAAAGAAATTGCTTCTAGGCAAGTGTTAAAAATGAGAAGTCTACAAAATTTGCTTCCTGCCTCATGGATTTCCTCCATTTCTGTAATGCTTGTGCTTTAAACAATAAACAGGCACACTTTTTGAAATTCGACTAATGATGGTACAGGGTTTTCTAGTTACAGGCTTGTAAATTATGACAGATGCAGTCCTACACATTGACAAGTTATGCTCGTACTTTATTGTATTTAATGAAATTGCCTACTAGCTAACACTTTTCACTTTTATGTGAATTTACATAATTATGTGATAGAACATGAATTTCAAAAAATATGAACTGAGGGGATAGTTTTTATTGCATAAAGAATAATGCCAACTTTGTTCTTTCATGTAAGAACTCAGGGGTCAGACTCAACTTTCTGTAACTCAATTCTGTTGTGGAATATTATTTTAAGGTGTGTTACATTTGTTTATGCTATGGGATATTTGTTTAGTGATGCAAAGATGTGTTGCATCCTTTTATGTTGCATTTGTTTAACTCTGTGAAGTTGTGTTACTTTGCCTGTCTAAAACACCTGATTGATCTAATAAAGAGCTGAACGGCCAATAACTAGGCCAGAGAAAGGATAGGCAGGGCTGGCAGGCAGAGAGAATAAATGGAAAGAGAAATCTGAAAGGAGGGAGGAGCAAGAGAACAAAGAGAGGAGGGCATCAGGGGCCAGCTACACAGCAAGCCATGGAGTAAGAAGTAAAAAATATATAGAAATAGAGAAAGGTAAAAGCCCAGAGGCAAAAGGTAGGGGGAATAAATTAAGAAAAGCTGACTAGAAATAAGCCACGCTAAGGCTGAGCATTCATTCAAAATAATAAGCCTCTGTTTATTTATTTGGGAACTGGGTGGAGGCCCCACTAAAAGAGTATTAAAAAAACAACTACACAATTCTCAGTCAGACCATGTAGAGAACAGAATCCTGTTGCGTATTTGTTAGCCTCCTTGAAAGAAATAGAGGTGATCCCACATGAAATGGAGTAATCACATCACTGAGTTTAATTCATAGTCTTTGAGCTGCTAGATTTCCTTTCTGAACAGTGACCATGGAATCCATGGCATGAACATGGTTTCCACTCGACTTTCAATCAATTCCCACAGTTCCCATTTGTGTACCCTCTCCCTCTCCCTCTCCCTCTCCCTCTCTCCCTCTCTCCCTCTCCCTCTCCCCCTCTCCCTCTCCTCTCCCTCTCCTCTCCCTCTCCCTCTCCCTCTCCCTCTCCCTCTCCCTCTCCCTCTCCCTCTCCCTGTGATAAATAGAAGACAGACAGAGGGGGAGGGAGGGAGGGAGGGAAAGGGAGAGAGAAATCCGCACATATTCCCTTAGGAGATGTTCTTGCTTAGAAGCATTTAATGACATGCATGTTTTCCTAGGAAGGTGGATGGGTGGGATGAGGATACAACAGATACTTCTATACACTGGGCTTTTTCTTTTATTTTAATTTTATGAATATGGGTGTTTTGCCTACATGTATGTCTATATACCACATGTGTACCACATATGTGCAATGCCCCAAAAAACAAGAAAGGGGCATAGGATCCCCTTGGACTAGAGTTAAAAATAGTTGTGAGCCACAAAGTACTGGGAATTGAACCCAGGTCTTCTGGAAGAGCAGCCAGTGCTCCTAACTGCTAAGCCAGCTCTCCAGCTCTGTGTATTGATTTTCAGCAGCATATCAATATGCATACATATTTCTTAGTGCTGTATGAAACATTTTATCCTATCCATACATTCATGAGTGTGTACAAGTTTCATATAAATTGAACCATAGTAGAAGTAGTACCCTTTATTACCCATTTCATTTCCATCGCATCTGTTATTGAAATGAAACTGTATGTAACCACTATTTACACTACATTTTTGTAGGATTGTCAGTGGTCATTTTCCTCTCATTCTAGATATTTATGTCTTGATTATAGTTTATTGCTGGGATAAAACACCATAACCAAAAGCCACTTGGGAAGGAATGGGTTTATCTGGATTGCACTTGCACATCACAATCTATCTTTGAAGGAAATATGATGGGGGATGTCCTTCTGTATGCTGTGAATATGTGTTTCTCTTATTGGTTGATGAATAAAGCTTCTTTGACCAATGGACAGGCAGGATTCAGCCAGTTGGGAAATCCAAACAAGGAGAGCAGTAATAGGCCAAATCAGACAGATGTCATGTAGCTTCTGGGAAGGACATTCTCCTGTAAGATAAGGCCACAAGACGATACACAGATTAATAGTTATGAGTTAATAATTAAGAAAGAGCTAGCCAGTAAAAAGCCTAAGCCAATGGCCAAACAATTATAAATAGATATGAAGTCTCAGAGTGGCTATTTCATAACAACTGCGGGGACCTGATTGGGTAGAAAAAAAACTGGTCAAGTGGGACTGAAACTAGGTGGAGAAAATCTCCCAGCAGAAGTGAAGGCAGGAATCTTGAAGCAGGAATTGAAGCTGAAACCACAAAGACTGCGCCTCCTAGGACTGGTTTACCTCCTAGGACTTGCTCAGCTTGATTTCTTACAGCACCTCAGCCCAGGGCACTCCCACAGCTTCAACCAAGAAAATATCCCAGTGGGCCAATTTGGTGAGTACATTTCTCCAGTTGAGGCTCCCTCTTCCAAAATGACTCTAGCTTGTTTCAAATCAACAGAAAACTAGCTGGCACAGCATTGTTGGTTTACATAATGATTGTGTGAGCATGGGGTCATCTGAAAGCAACAAATAGCAGCCATAGCCAGGAAGGTCAAGTCATAATTTCTCTCTTCGTTTTCCTGGACTTGAGAACACAAAAGTTCATGAGAGTGTGAGAGTTGCTGGGGCTATGGGTTATGAAACTCACATGGGCATACTTCCAAGAAAATACTTCCCCTATGTCACCCCAGTACCTTCTAGCTCATCACACACAAAGACATCAAGATCATAGACATCTTGAATGGGGGCATGTCTTACAGGGGTTTCCTATGAGGGGAGAAGTGGACTAACCCCTGCCTCAGCATGACCTAGGAATCTCTGTGAGGAAGGAGCTCCAGAGGCAGCTATGGGAACTCTGGGGAAGAGGCCTTCATGATGTCCTCTAGCTGGAATCTCCAGATGGTGTGTGAATTTCCTCAAAACACTTCAAGCTCCCATGTACTAATCTCCAGTTCTAACCACTTCTTCCCAAATTTGTTTCTTACCTGGTACTTTCACTCCTGGGACACCTGCTTATGCCTTACTCAGCGCTACACAAGTGCTACTTTTGCAAACGTGAATTCCATTTGATTGCATAGAAGGCTTTAACAGATCATTCCCAGAATGGTCACAGAATTTCTCTCCATACCCTGGCCCTTGTGATGCCAATACCACATAAGCCCTGTTCTGTAGAAAGCCTGCGGCTGGATGTGAACACTTTGTCCCCTCAGCAACCACATCCAAGAACACAAACTTCAAACAAAAAACACACAAAGTTTGACACTGTTCATTCCTAATAGAGAAAAATAGTATCTCAGTCCTTAGTACCCCAGCTTCCACCCAGAATGTGATTATTCATGTAAGGTTAGGAGGATGCACTTGCAGCCAAGTGTGTCTTTGATTTAGAAAGGCTTTGCCCCCCATGGACCCCAGACTGCTGTCTGGGAGGCCAGCACAGGACTGATCCAGACCCCTGAACATGTTAATTAGGAGGCATCCACACTCTAGGGGGCCTCTGGTAGTGGATTAGTACTTTTGCCTGGTGTAAGAAGGGACTTTGAGAGTCCATCCCACATGAAAGGATGCACTCTCGGCCTGTACATATGGGAGAGGGCCTAGGCCTAGCCCAGGATGATGTGGTGGACTTTGGGGAGCTCCCATGAAGGGCCCTACGCTGCCTGGGGAGTGGAGGGTGGATGGGGTGGGGGTAGGTGGGGGGAGGGTTGAGGAGAGGGGAGGGAGAGGGAGAAGGGATTGACATGTGAAGCAAGCTTGTTCCTAATTTGAACTAATAAAAAAATTACAAAAACAAAAACAAAAAATACCTCGCTTTCCTGTGTGTGAAAGGACCTATGCAAGAGGAAAATAGCATGCAAGATGACAGGGGACAGGTGATGAAGGGCTTGGGAGAGAACAGAGAATGGCAATTAAAAATTCTACCTGGAAGCTTAGTGATACTCATTCAAACTTTTCTGATGAGTAGGAAAATATGACTGTTTTCTGTATGTATGTGTATGAATGCTTACATGTGTGTGCTTGTTCACCTCCTGTGTGAGGGAGGAGCCTCAGTTGCGGAAATGCCTTAATGAGATCCAGCTACAAGGCATTTTCTCATCAATGGGGGAGGGCTAAGCCTATGGTGGGTGGTGCCATCCCTGGGCTTGTGGTCCTTGGTTCTGCAAGAAAGGTGGCTGTGCAAGCCATGGGAAGCAAGCCAGTAAGCATCACCCATGGCCTCTGCATCAGCTTCTGCCTACAGGTTCTTGTTTGAATACTGTCCTGATTTTCTTCAACAATGACCAGTGCTGTGGAAGTGTCAGCCAAATAAACCATATCCTCCCAAACTTGCTTTTTGGTCATAGTGTATCATTATAGCAATAGAAATCCTAACACACACTGGAATGCTTCTGTGCACGCGTGCACGCATGCACGCACGCACACACACACACACACACACACACACACACACACACACACACACACGCACACACACACACACACACACACACACTACAGACACACGGGGGCAGGGGAGGGAGAAGGAGGAAGAGAGAGAGAGAGAGAGAGAGAGAGAGAGAGAGAGAGAGAGAGAGAGAGAGACAAGAACTCACTCCTCCAAGTTACCTTCTGACCTCTATACACCTACTATGGTGGGGCCACCCCAACTTTACACTTAGTTAATGTAACAAATATTTAGAATTTAGAAAATATATCATGGCCCTTCCCCTAAAATGAGATTGATGACTTCTCTTTATGCCATCCTAGAGCCCTCACCCAGTGGCTGAAGGAAAGAGAGACAGACATCCACAGATATACACTGTGGATTTAGTTGAAGAGAATTTAGTTGAAGAGAGGGAGGAATGAAGAACGAAGGGGTCTGTACCAGGTTGGAGAAACCCACAGGAACAGTTGACCTAAACAAGGGAGAGCACATCGACCCCAGATGCTGTCAGGGAGGCCAGTACAAGACTGATCCAGACCCCTGAACATGGATGTCAATAAGGAGGCCTCTGCACTCCAGGGAGCCTCTGGTGGTGGATTAGTATTTTTCCCTGGTGCAAGAAGGGACTTTGAGAGCCCATCCCACGTGAAGGGTTACACTCTGGCCCTGGACACATGGGGAAGGGCCCAGGACCAGCATAGGAAGACTTGGTGGACTTTGCAGAGCCCCCGTTGAGGGCCCTACCCTGCCTGGGGAGTGGTGGGTGGATGGGGTAGGGGTGGGCTGGGGTGGGTCGATTCAAAGCATTTGCCAAGTTTATTGTCCCAAGCACTTGCAACTTCATTTTACCATTTCTGTAGCATTTGTACCTTTAGTATGTCTGATAAATAACAATGATTTCTAAAGGCTAAAGGTTTTTTTTTTCATAAATCTGGTGTATACCCATTTTACCAAATGATTGAAATGCAGTCAATTACAAAGATGGAAATATCAACAACCAGCAATCTCACCATAACTGGGGAAAATAAGAACATTGCTGTTTCACTCTCTTGTTTTCTGGTTGCTTGAATATGTGTATATATTATGTGCATGCTGATATATTATGTGCATGCTACCAGGACATTTTGTAGAGTGGTGATAGGTATGCCATTTTATGCTACGTTGTCCCCTTTTGATTTTAATGTTAAATCATTTGGCATGGGGAAGCATTGAGGTCTATTTTTGTCAAACACTTTATAGCTGTACCGGTCCCATTTCTTGAACCAAGAATTTGAATGCACTGGTAGACAAATGCCACATCTAGTTCATACTGAATGATGTTATCAGAGTCTGATAAACAGCTTTCTGTGCTCTTCCTTTAATTTGCATGCCATCCAGTCTGTTCCAAACAGGGACTGCAGCACAGACAGAATAATTACATTGCCTGGCAATGCAAAGCCCACCCATATGACTCACCTTTTGAATGGCTTCAAGGTGTAATAATAATCACAGTGAATGATGAAAATGTATACTATTCACTGTATGTGCCAGGCAGCACTCTGGAAGCTTTTAATGTCATCATTCAATTTCCCCAAAAAGCTCAAAGGGAGATACTGTTCCAATTCTCATTTAGAACAAAATGGTGGATTTTTCTTTATCATAAATTCAATACATACTTATTTTACAGAGTTGATGAGACTCCAAGAAGAAAAATGGATTATTTAAGAACAGGAAACCCTCAACTAGTCTGTGGCTCTCTAGATCAAATCCACACGCATCTCATCCTAAAGCCAATGTCCTATTATTTTGTTTCTTTGTTTGTTTAGTATCTTCCAGTGTTAGTGATAAGGCCATTACAGGAAAAAAGACTCCTCCAAGGTCCTGTGCTTGTTCAGTATGGGCATGGATACAGTTTTGTTTTCATTTATGCCCCATTTATAAAGGCATAGTTGGAAACTTAGAAGGGAGATAAGGGGCCTGAAAACCCTCTAAAATAAATTTAAGCTTGTTTCTTCTTTTTCAAAACTCCACAGTTCTCACAACACAGAAATGACTAATATTAGTGCTGCTTAGCTTATTCTCAATTTCAAATAAACAAAACACCATATCTATCAGAAAGAAGACCTAAAAGTAAAGTCATAGAAAACATGTACAGATATTTGCATGCTACAGGAGTGGTGAAACAACAGCATCACAGAGCATAGCACAGGATATCAATGATTCTCTGTTAAATGGATATAATGATACAACATCACTCAACATCCCTTTTTACATGATGAGCTTGCAAAGCTCAAGGACAGGTGTTTGAAACTCTCCTAGGTTTAAGTCCACAATGATACTCTCAACATGATACTGATGGGAGGAAACTTTGTTCCAGGAGGCCTGTAGGAATGCACCCCATAGTTGAAGTGATCTTTGAAATGAAAAGCAAGACATGTAAAATCAGATATGTTGCTGTCTCTGGAAAGCAACTTACAAAAAAAGTGCATATTGCCATTCACACAGGACTGTAACCAGTTGGTAGTTTATCTAATTTAATCTTTAGAGGTATTCGAGATATTTTCATTGTTGACATTACTGAGATCAGAATACAGGTGTTGTGAGAAGTTTAAAAATAAGGTTTGGGGAAATATCTCAGTGGTAGAGTGCTTGTCCAGTGTACACATACCTCTGGGTTCAATCCCAAGCACCCAAAGAGTGAAAAAAAGGAGTTAAAGCAATTTTCCCAGACTAGGAGCCTCATAAACGAATGCTTAGAACTTAAAACCTGTGATCACGAAGTACCAATATTTTTTGTTCTGTTGTCTGGGCAGACAGTCAATGAGCTTGGATATATTGTTTAGGACTTCTCCTTAATCATCAGCCTTATTTCTTATCCATTTTTCAATATTTTATCTTGATATCTATAGAGTCAAATTTTAAAGTATAAAGTATGAAAAAGCTCAGAGAAAATAGTCACAATTGGCATTGCAGATATTCGGTTAATATTTTACCGAATCTTTTAAAAGAGAAATTGGCCAAGAATCACAATGTGATGTAAATTCCAAGTAAATGTTTGAAAATATGCCTAATGGTATTATAAGTGATAAAATTGTAACTGAACTCTAATAGTACATGAAACAGATAAAAAACAATATTATATGTAGAGGTCAACTCCACATTTTTAGAAGAATTTTGCTTTCACATCTAAATAAATATCTGTTTTACTGTTACACACAATATCAAGTGAAAGTACATCATTATAACATTAATAATAAATAACATGTATTAAGGCAGGGGGTGTTGGAACCCAGCCCCCACTGGGTCTCTAAGAATTGTTTTCCAGCATAACCACAGGTACCGCCTGTTTTCCTGACCTCACCCTACTGGGACCAATATCCTGTTGTGAACCGTTTGACCTGGGGTTTTTGTAAGTTTGTATATAAGGCTGCTCCACAATAAAGGAGAGCAACATTCTCTCAGAAAAGGACCAGGAGTCTTGTGGTTCATCCACATCTTCAGGCTTTCGCCCAAGCCACAAATGGAGGTTTCACCGAGATGGGGAAAGGAAGGGGACCCTGAGAGATCACCCTAAGAAGGCTGGAAAGCAAGTAAGGAGTTGTGAGGGTGGATTGCAAAAGGTACTAGAAAATAGGTACCTCAACTCCTAAGATAGTTGGATTGGCAAAAAGTACTAGGAAATAGGTACCTCACCTCCTAAGAGAGTTGGATTGTAAAGGCACTGGAAAATAAATACCTCAACTCCTGAGAGAGTTAGATTGTAAAAGCAGTGGAAAAGGGTTGCCTCAACTCCTGAGAGAGTTGGGTTGGAATAGAGATCACAGATAAAGTTTAAAGAGACAAGGTACTGGTAAGATTTAATTTTAACTTTGGATTAAACAATAATGCTAAGAAAATTATTAAAGAAATGTGGGAAATCCTCCACTGAGGAATCCCTTCTCCATGAGCTACCTACCAGCAGCCAGCTGACCCGGCAGCCCGTGCTTTTGTCCACTAGAGCCAGCTGCTGGCTCCAGTCAGCCAGCAACGATGTGGTGTGCACAGGCTGACTGGAGAAATTGCCTCCTGAGAAAAAGTTGGGGAGCTATGCTTGGAAGAAACGCTGGTTCATCCCGTGGAGTGGTAAGATGTGTGGTGACCCAGATGTTCTAGAATACTCTAAGAATGAACACTCCAAGAAACCTCTGGGGATCATCAACTAAACTTCTGTATGCAGTTGGATGTAGCCCTGACCTTCAACAAACAAGAGCTCCAAAAGAGGTTCATGTTTGATATCATTACAAATGAGCATACCTTCTACCTGGTGGCTGAGACAGAGGCTGAGATGAATAGGTGGGTCCAGGGCATCTGCCAGATCTGCGGCTTCAGTCAAACTAAAGAGAGCACTGACACCCTGAGAAACCTTTCTTTAGTCAGTCATAGTCTCCGCTCTTCTCCAGCTGAATTCAGCAGCTCCAGTCAGCCCCTGCTCAGAGCAGGGTGTGCGGCAGATGGTGAGGATGTGTACACCTTCAAGGCACCCAGCAACATCCTGTGTATGGAATTTGGAGACCTCCTAGTGGATTCAGCCATAGCTCCCCCCACCACAGCACCACAAGATACTTCTGTGGGGCAGCCCTCAACAGAGACCTCCAGTCAGTGACTACAAGTATCCAACACCAGGTGAAGAAACTGCCTTCTGGTCTGCTAAATCTCTAGAAAAGACTGTCATGGGTCAATCAGACACTGCCAACACTGATGACAACTATGTGCCCACAAACCCAGTTTCTGACATCCTCATGAGCACAATGCCCTATCACTTTGCCAAGCGAGGAAGTGAGATCCAGCCACCCCCGGTCAATATCCACCTCAAGCCTGGCCGAAAAGCAAAGCCAGTATCAATGAGCTCCCTTTCAAGACACCTGTCACCAAGTCTTGGTCCACGGTCAACCACACCTTTAACTCCAGCTCCTCCCAGTACTGCCGTTCCATCTCCAATACAGACTCCAGAGACAGTGAGAAGAACTATGTCCCTATGCAGAACCCAATGTCTTCATCCCCTGTATCCAGTGGCTCTAACAGCCCAGCTCCAAAAAAGAGTACTGCCGATGTGAATTACATAGCCCTGGACTTTCAGCCGGTCTCCCAGAGCCCTCACGGCAAGCCATCCACATCATCTGTCGCATCGGATGAGAAAGGAGAATATGTCCAAGTGGATAAAGAAAAGACCCAGGCCCTACAAAAGACCATACAGGAATGAACAAAGATGCAGCAGTCCTCAAGACCCTCCCAAGATGCCAAGCTATGGTAAGGATGGCCATCCCTGACACCTCCTCTCCTTTGTGAGTTTTGTTCAAAAGATATATGTATGTCCTGTATGTATGGAGTGACCACACATGTGTGTATGAAGTGTGATCATAAATGTGTGACTGTTAACAAAATGTGTGCTATTGTGTTGTCTTTAAATAGTTAATTGTTGGGGAAGGAGCAACAGTTGTTAAAGTACAGGTTACTTGGGGGGGTGGGGGGAATTTCTGCTTTTGTTTCCATGGAGGGTGAAGAGCTGTGTATTCCTTCCAGACTGGTATGGTTTCATGAGGCAGGACCCCCTGAAGCAGTGGCCCAGGTGATCCGAATATTTGTTTTCATTTAAATTTGGTTGGTTAGAAATGGTAGTGGTCACAGTCAATCACTTTTAAAAGGAAAAAGGAGGAATATGATATAGAAATGATACTTTGTATTGGAATGGATCTTCATTTGTTGATACTAGTTAGGTTTTCTAGATATATAGATATTCTTCATACCATTCAAAGACCTATGGAATATATGACATTTAAATAGTTTAGGGTTTTTCTTGACAGTGAGACACAACTGCTCCTAGCACACCAATTACATCTGAGAGGAAAAAGGGCATCCAAGAAACTCGTTATAGAGTTTGCCTTTGACATGGCAAGACCAGCCATTTGGGCAAGAAGCTACTCTTGCCTGAACTATTTAACTGTTGCTTTATAAACTGGACATGCAGGACCCACAGGAAAATGCCTAAAGGGTTCCTGCTTCATGGAGGAATACAAACTGCCAATGCAGGACAGTTTAGAAATCCATGCTTCATGAAAGAGTCTGCCAGACATTCTACAGGACACAGGTAAAAAGATGTCAGACAAATTGCCAACACAGGTGGACAGTTTAGAATTTCCTGCTTTGCTGAGAAGTCTGCCAGACACATTGTTGCCTGTAGGCTAAGGATGGATGCCCCAAGATTACCAAGAAACTTTGGGTGACTGTCTAGGAAGCAAGGTGTCTCTGCAGTTCTAGAGTTTATATATTATCCTTCTATGGTCTTTGATGGAGTTGAAGATAGATAGTTATAGTAACACACTAAGATAGAATGGTTAAAATCTTATAGCTCTTACTTGATAACTGTTTTGTTATATATAAAGAAGGGGGAGATGTTGGAACACAGCCCCCATGGGGTCTCTAAGAGTTGTTTTCCAGCATAACCACAGGTACCTCCTGTTTTCCTGACCTCACCCCACTGGGATCAATATCCTGTTGTGAACCCTTTGACATGGGGTTTTTGTAAGTTTGTATATAAGGCTGCTCCACAATAAAGGTGAGAGACATTCTCTCAGAAAAGGACCAGGAGTCTTGTGGTTCATCCACATCTCCAGGCTTTCGCCCAATACTCGGACTTACTGGCCAAGAGCAGCCACAAATAAAATGGTAACTGAACTCTAATAGTGCATGAAACAGATAAAGAACAACATTATATGTAGAGATCAACTCCATATTTTTAGAAGAATTTTGCCTTCACATCTAAATAAATATCTCTTTGTTTTAATGTTACACACAATATCAAGTGAATGTACATCAATATAACATTAATAATAAATAACATGTATTAAGGCAGGGGGAGTTTGCATGGCCCTCAAGGAGGTGCTGAAACTATACTGACTATACTGACTAGACTAGACTAAAATAGACTAGACTAGATGGATAATCCAGGATGAATTTTGTTGAGGTTAACCTGTAGCATGACTGCTGGTTGTTCACTTTGTCTTTGGGGCACAGCATCCTTTGTATTGTCTTCTTATACTTTAAATCCAGGGTGCTGCAGGTGGATACAGAACAAGGGTCACAAATAGCAGAAATCTAAGACATGAAGCAGGTACTCTTCTAGGTCAGTTTCATGAACTTGGTTTGCCAGACACACCAAGATGTAGAACTCGGGGTACTGTCTCTTGTACCTCTGTGGAAACTTGGAGAACTCAGTTAGCCAAAGTACCTAGATTATAGGTGCCATGTTCTACACATTGCAATCAAGCTTGATAACTCACTTGCTTCATAACAACCTTTCCTACGGCAGCAGATTAAATAATAGTAGTAAGTGACAGTGCTTGTGTTTTTTCTTCCTTGTCTAAAATGTCATTTGTTGGACAAGCATTTGCATAGTACATATAAATTATGTGAAAAGCAGCACTACTGTTTTTTCAAACATCATATTTTTATTGATTATTTGGCAATTTCATACAGTGCATTCCAATCACACTCATTTCCCATTCCTCCCAGGTCCACCCTCCCACCCTTGTACACCCTCTACCAAAAAAAGTAAAGAAAGAAAGAAAATATATCAAGTACAATTTGTGTTGCCCCTATACTAATTGGAGCATGATCAAACTCTCACTGGGCAGCCCCTTAAAAATAACTGAGTCCCTTGCCATCCCCCTGACAGAAGCCAACAACTATGGAGAGCTACACTTGAGCATCTTCATCACAATTTTTAAGGACTCTCCTTAATGGCTTCCTGTCTAGATGTTTTTTTCCTTTGGTTCAGGGAGAGGTTGTTGCAAAAGCCTTCAATGTCTCATTCTCAATTAAGAGTCTACAGTCATCTATACCACTGCAACAGATGCTTCCTTGCCCAAAATAGTGGCAGCATGGGTCATGGACTTCCAAATGATTTTCCCCAGCTGCATGGACCACAGACATTCACATGGTACTGGCAGCCTCATGGACTACGGACTTCATCATGACCTCTGGCTGTATGGATCACATGGATCCATCAGACATCGTGATCACAGACATCAACATCATCTCCTATGGTAGTCCATGATCACAGACATCCACATGGTCTCTGTTGGCAGCACGGATCATAGACATCAGCATGGCCTCAGGCAGTAGCATAGACCACGAACATTAGCATGACTCCCTGTGGCAGGGCAGACCACAGACATTTTCATGGACCCTGGTGTCACAGACATCTTCATGGACCCTGGTTGATGACCCAGGACATCAACATGGTCTCAGATGGCAGCCCAGGCCCCTGGCATCCACTTGTCCTCTGGTGATAGTATGAACCAAGAACATCAACATGGTCTCAAGTTGCAACATAGACCACAAACATTAGCATGGCCTCTGGTGGCAGCATGGACTACAGACATCATGGCTTCAAGCAGCAGTCCTGGCTACAGACATCCAAATGTCCTCTGTTGGTTAGTATGGACATAGACACCAACGTGGCCTCCAGCAGCAGCACAGAACACTGACATCAACATGGCTCCTGGTGGTAACACAAACTATGGACATCAGTATGGACCCCAGTGGCATCATGGAGGAGGGATATCAACAAGGCTCCGGGCAGCATCTTGGAGTACAGATACTAGCATGGCCTCAGGGGCCAGCACGGACCACAGACATCAACATGGCCTCCAGTGGAAACATCATTAACATCAACATGCCCCTGCCTAAGGGAGCATGGATCACAGACATCCATATGGTCCCCAGTAGGAGGAAGGTCCTGGGGCATCAACCCAGCCTGTGGTGGCAGCCTAGACCACAGACTCCCGCACTGCCTGACTACAGCATGGATCATATACAGCACATCTCCCTGCCCTCAGTGAAGGCAGTCTTGTCTGCTCACTCGGTATGAACATCATGCCTGTAGCCCTAGGGCAGCTCCATAGCAGTGGTGGCTCCAAGCTGCAGGCCCAACCAGGTTACCAAGGACGAGCACTACCAGCTGCTCTGTGGTTCCACAGGTGCCAGTGGCCACTGCCCTCTTGAATTGACCTTTAAAAACCTTAGTTTTTAAAAGGTTCTGATAACAGAAATTGCAGATGTGCTGAGGCACCCTTACCAGAGAGATACAGCCATTGTCTCTGACACTCTTTTCTGAGTTTCTCTCAGTAGGGCGGTGACCTGGCTTGGGTTTGGGTTCCGGGGGTGGGAGTAGGGGTTGCAGGAAAGACTTCACTCAGCCATATAGTCTGCAGCAGGAGCCATGTATGTCGTAGCCAATTTTGTTTGATTTACCTGAAGCACTACTATTTAAATGTGTCTTCATGGCACTGTGTTTGACATGCATTTGTGAGTCCATAATGCACTCAGTGTCTGGGCTTGATTTGCAATTTTTATTTAAAGCATTTCAAATGAAGTGGGTTTTTAATCATTTAGTGATCATGCTGTGTAGAATGGAACAGAGTGTAAAAACAAAACAGACGGCTGATGAATCTAAATTGATACTTGCTTGAACTGAGAGGTATGGTTCAGCTAAATCTGTTTTCAAAGCATGTTTTCTCATTAAAATATTTTCAAGTGCCTGTATGATTTTCTTCCTGGCAGCCACTTATTTGCTGTGAGTAATCCATTATTGACAAGTGGCTAGAGGCTTAGGCCCTTAACTCAGAGTAACTGTATCATGGAAAAGCTCAATTCTATCACTAGGTTTTGAAAGGTCATATTTAAATGTATTCTTATGTTCCCCGATGTTCTAATAAGCAACTCATTATTATTATTAGATTATTTTTTACTGTGAAAAGACCAAGTGGGGCATCCCTTTGCCAAATCATCAAAGTGAATGCTACCATTGTGAATTTGAAGTTCCATTATTTGAATTCACTAGACACTGGATTTACCTGACACCAAGGCTGCTTAGCTTTATGAAGGGCAGGGAGCAGGAAATGTAAGTGAAATCAAGAAAACCAGGACACCAGATCCTGGTGTCTACTCACCATGCAGGAGTATTTCTGTCACAAACGATGAGAAGCCAACCACACTTGGACGTTACTCCCTTTCAGTGAGTTGCAGCTCAAGGACATCATCTAGGTATGGCATGGCCAGGGGTTAGTAGGTGACATACCAGAATAAAGTAGCTGTGAGCAGACCATTCTATCCAAGAATGTGTGCTTTCAGGAGACCATGCAGGAAGAGAAACGAAACAAAAACCAGACAAATCTCACTGAGTCTCCAGAAAACATTCACAGCTGTTACTGTTTCCATGTACCTTATTGTTTGTGAGCATTAAGTAGGAAAAATCCAAATGCACTTTAGTTCACATCATAATGAGATTTTTATCCAAAAGTTGTATTTGCTCAGAAATAGATAATAAGCATTTACTGAATTAAGAAAGCAACAGGAAGCCGGGGGTTGGTGGCGCACACCTTTAATCCCACCACTCAGGAGGCAAAGGCAGGTGGATCTCTGTGAGTTCAAGGCCAGCCTGGTCTACAGAGTACCAGGATAGGCTCCAAAGCTACACAGAGAAACCCTTTCTATAAAAACCAAAACAAAACAAAACAAGAAGGCAACAGGATGTAGTGGAAAGTAGACATTCTGAGCCACCAGTGTCTTGTCCCACTATTCCCAGTTTTTGTGGCTACAGGCTCAGGTGGCTGCCTTGCTTTCCAAGGGCCATGTCTGGGTCCTTGGTCCTACCACAGCTAGAGTCTGTGTTGACATCCATGGCCCATGTTACCACAGGGGCCATAGAAACCATTCGTGTTGAAGTCTGAGGGCCATGCTGAGTTGACCCTGCCCTTCACTGGCCATGGGAGAGCTGGCCCTGCCCCTCATTAGCCACTGAAGCAGGACAGCTAGCCCCCATCCTCCTGGGAGAGCTATCCCCCTCACTAGGCAAAGATGGTCCCACCCCTCACTAGGAGTGTGGGAGAGTTGGCGCTGTTCCTCACCTGAGGTGAGGGGCAGTACCAGGGCCTTAGACTGACCAGCTCAGCTACCACCCAGACCCACACATCCTGGGCCTTGGGTTGGCCCACCCTAACATCCATCACATCTATGTCCTGCTGGAGCATATGGAACAATAACTACAGGATCTCTGTGATTTGGGGCAACCGCAGGATAAAGAGGAATTTCTGTGAGGGTCCAGTGATAATGGTGTGCCCGAGGCCATAAGCTTTGAACCAGACCAAGAACTCAAATGAAAGGAACATTTGCAGGACTGAGTGGACACAAAGGTGTACTGTGTGACACACTGCAGCTCCCAATGCCACTAGGATGAATGAAGAGGTGTTGGAGAGGCAAGAAAGATGTAGGAGTGAGGTGGGGTTTTTTTGTTTTATTTTTAACTAATTTGGGGGGATTTCTTTGTGAGGGGTAGACATGGAAGGACTGAGAGGTGAGTGGGATTGGGACGCATGATGTGAAATTCCCAATGGATCTATACAGAATTATGTTGCATATATTAAAAAAACAAACAAAACAAGGTAGATGGCTCCTGAAGAATGTCACCCAAGGTTGAGCTCTGGTCTCCATTCCCATGCACATGTGTACACATATGTGCGCCCACACAAACATGCACAAAAACTAAATACTGTATTTAAGGGCCTCCAGTCTTGTCAGAATCTCCAGAAGCTAGATGATGCAACAGACTATGGTCACAATACAAACAAATGTAATGCTCCTATGGCTGTAGCTTGAATCTGATCATTAGTAGTAGGTGTCAGTTTGTATCTCTGCCCTGAAGGCATTAGGGGCCAGTCAGAGTTCAGTGATATTAAGTCCATCATGGGTACCAGTACTTGAAGCACTGTTTTTAGATACTCGTGTGCCCAACATAGATAGAATTCTGATTGAAAGAATCATGTTCACCTATACCAACAGGTATTTCAAACAAGAAAAGGGATTGCCATTGACATAAGTAAAATTGCTTGCATGAGCATACATTAAAGAAACATAATCAAAAGCATCGAGGCACATTGACATACAAGCAAGATATAGAGCATCATATTCAACATGACTTTTAAAGAACACATATTTATTTGCATATGTGTAGGTATGTTGTTTTTTAAAATATTAACAAACCCATACATAGTTGAAGAACATTTCCACATTTTGGAGTGTTTATCTTGAGGCAGTACGTAGCAAGAAAGAATACACAAGTTAATGCCTCTATTAATTTTTCTAGTGTTTTCAACGATTGAAGTTCTTAATTAGCAAAATCATTATGATAAAACTATGATAACATAAGACAAACCCATTGTTGTTATTTATAAAACCAATATGCAAGAGGCTGGGAAGACAGCCCAATGGTTCAATGGATAAGACCTCTTGCTGTTCAAGCACAAGTACTTAAGTCTGAATCCCTAGCACCCACATAAAAAGCCAGGTATACCTGGTGAATACCTGCAACACCAGCATTGGGGGAGGGACAAAGAAAGGCAGAACCACAGTATTTCAAAGTAGAGACACCACAGGTGAGTCCACCTAACCAGATTGGCCAGTTTTGGGTTTAGTGAGAGATCTTTGCTCAAGACAATAGAAGTAGACTGATAAAAAAGACACCAATGTTCCGCTATGGCCTCTGCATACACCACACACCACACTCACAAAAATTAATGGTTCAATAATATTTCTGTACATTAAGCTATGTTAAATATACTGTAATGTAAGGAGGACTTTACATAAAATAGTATATGTATAATCATATGCATTTCTTGTTTAAGAGGGAAACATAAGGAAACATTCTGTCGTGTGATTTAATGCCCCTGGGGACACGGTGTGACTCAGCACATCATCTGCTATATGGCATGCTGAAAGTGTCTTCTGTGGAATTCCAGGGAGGCCAGTGTTTTCTCTTCCCCTCTCTCCCTCCTTTTTAAATCTCTTGCTAAAGTGATAGTCATGGTGCAATTCTGAATATGGTCACCAGAGGGCGCAAACAGCCAATCTTACAAGAAAAGAAATTCTTGTTAAAAGGAGCAAATCTGAGTATGTGAAATAAAATAACGATTGATTTCTTAACTAAAAAGTAACTACCTGAATTCACTATATAATTTTTAAGGTCTGAAAAGACTGAGTCTTCAACTTCAGCTGTCATTAAAATCACCTGGGATGTCTGGTAAGCCAGCTATGACCCACCAGATTGCAGGAATTTCTGGTTCAGCCAGGGGGATGAAGCCCAGGAATTTGCATTTTCTAGCAAGCTCCTAGATGATTCTGACACTGCTGGTCTGGGAACCATACTTGGAGAGCTATACCCTTTCTAAGGCCCTTGGAGAGCTACGCTGTGCTAACAGTCTTGGTGGAGATAGGCAACTTAGGCCCAAGGCCAGGATGTTGTGGAGTGTAATGGTGCAGTCCTGGATGATATTTAACATCTACTGGTTTCACTTGGTCCCCTAGCCTAGTACTCTTCATCAACTAAGACACAAACCTGACATGATAGTGCATGCCAAGAAAGAAAAATATCATTAACCAGCAGTGCTGCCATCTCATGCTTAACATTTGACATATTTTACTATGCCGTCTTTCTTGTACTTTGGTATATACACACAAAAGTATATTTTTCTATTTCTGAGGAAATGGCTTTCCCACAGGTAATGATAAGATGACTATCAGTACACAGGCTACTGATTCGGTCTTACATCTTGCAAATCTGCTGTTAGGATTGGTTCCCCTATGCTGGTTCTTATACCTCTTCGGAGTCTTTTTTCTCTTACAAAATATTATTTAAGGCAAAAATAACAAGGACAGGACAGTATATGGAATGGTAGGAAATAGTGTGTAGATTTTCTGTTCTCTGCCCAAGCCCTCAAGGGAACTCATCTTACAAAACCAGATAGTTGCCATGGCTAATACAACAAGCAAGTCTTCACACTCTTACTTCACTCTCGCGCTCATGGTTACTTTCTGTTAGGACCCATCTCATCGCTTCTCAGCCTTTTGGCTAAGTTCAAGTGTAGTATCTGGTACATCCATCTCAGGGGCATGAAAAAGAATGGTGAGTGGAGAGAGATAGTCCTGGTGAAGATTCCTGTGGTTTCTCATTTCCCCCAGACAATGCTGTGAAGAAAACACTGTGCTTCCATTTTATTGATAATCAGTCATAAACTTGTAAAGGATAACCCTTATTTCCATGTGTGATGACTAATCTCGGTTGTCAACTTGACTACATCTGAAATCAACTCAAACACAAGCAGCTGGCCGTGTGTGTGATGGATTTTTTTTTTTTTTACCATTTGAAGTGTAAAGATTGGCCATAATCTGGGCCCCACCCTTTGGTGGCACCTGCATAAAAGGACATAGAAGAAGGAAGCTTCTGCTCTTGCCTGCTTGCCCTCACTCTCACTGGCAAATTCATCCAGCCTGCTGCTGAGACAATTCCTTCACTTGTGTTAGACCCTCCTTCTTCAGGGTTCCAATGTAGACTGCTGCCCAGCAGCTCCCTTGAAGTTCCCTGGGACTCTAGCACCAGATTGGGACTTGTGAGGCATCTAGTCTTATGGACTGAACAACTACTGGATTCTTGCTTGACTTTTCCGTCAGGAGACGGCCTTTGTTGGACTACCTGGAATACAGCCTGTTAGCTATTCTAATAAATCCATATTCTATTCATTCTCTCAGTTCTGTTCTGTGGGTGTCTCTGCAACCACCATAGCCAGCAGAGTAATGATTCACAGGAGGCAAGAAGGCAGCTTGATTCAGCACAACTAAGTAGCTGGTGTTGGTTGAAACTTTGAAAGTCTGACCCCGGGTAGTTTATTTTAGGCATATTTAAGCACAGCACAATTTGGTGAAATTTTCCCAAGCAATAATTAACGTAATCCCATGTGTAAACACAATGTCATGTGCACAAAACTGCTTAAGATGTGACTACATCAAAACTCTCTATAAACTACAGTGACATCGCCCATAAAAATGGGTTCTATAGATTGACTACGTGTGACACCACCCATAAAGATAGGTTCTGTAAATTAACAAGCTCATGATAAGGGTTTAAGGGGGACTCAGTGTTTTCTGGGCTGCATGGCCAATGCAAAAGGCCATCAGGCTATTCACCATGTCCGACCTCAGCCTTCTGGGCGGATAACAGCCTTCTGGGCAAGGATACATGAATATTCTCACTTCCTGATATTGTGGACAATCTATGTGCAAATACTAGTTTCGGATAGTTGGAAAGTGATGTGAGAAATGGACTTGTTTAAGCTAGCCTTGTATCTGCAGAACTTTATACTGCATTTCCTCTAATCATGACGATAAACATGCAAAGCAAGTAATAAAACCCCTTAATTAGAAATAAGAAAACCTAAAACTACAGAAAGTAAGAAAGCTATCCCTTCCCCCAGAGCTAAACATGAAAAACAGGCCAGGGGCTGTGAAACACAATCATTTCCTACTGTGTTGTTTTGCTGGTATTTGGATGCTTTTTAGCTCAAATCTTCCCAACAAGTAGCAATCTCTACCTCCTATAATTCTTCAGAACATTTCCAATCAACTGGTAACAAAATCTAAAAGATATACGAAAATAGAAAGACATTATTCAAATATTCTTCAGAAAGCATTTCATGCATAGAGAGAAAGAAAACAAAAATTTTAAGTCTCATAGAAAACTATAAGAATACTAGCATACCCATGATACTAGATGAACAAAAGTGAGCATAAATTAAGCTGAGAATAATTTTATTCTCAAAACAATAAATTGAATGTAAGGTTTAGTGTTGCCACAGCTTTACAAAACTGTGCATATGTATTCCCATGTATATGTTCAGAAAAATGTCTTTTATGAAGAAAAATCATTTTACAGAACAAGCCTCAGCTAGGGAAGAGGAAGTAGACAGGATATTTTCATTTTTCACACGATATCTTTATTGTTTGACATTTTTCCGTTACAGACATAGATTACCTTTGCCTAAAAATAGCACTGTAATATGATCCAGTTCTAGCACTCCTAGTAATATACCCAAGGGATTTCAAGTCTTACCACAGAAACACTTCCATGTCCATGCTTATTGTTTCAATGTCCACAATAGCTAAGAAATAGAAGCAGCCTATAAATTCACCAATAGATGAAGAGATAAAGAAAATGTGAATGCATACACTCACTGCCGTTTTGTTCAGTCATGAAGGAAAGTGAAGTGATGGCCTTTGCAGGAAAATGGATGCAACCAGGAATTATTTTGTTAAGCAAAAATAAGCAAGACTCAGAAAGACAAATATCACAAATCATTTCCCATGTAAGAATCCCAGATTTAAATTAGCATATGTGTGCATATATTGGGGTTGTCAGTCATGAAATTAGAAAGGGGATCACGGAAGTGAAGACATCCTAAAGAAGTGGAGATAAAAAAGAAGGCTAAGGAATCCATATGATATGAAAGCAGAGAAGAGACATTTCAGGGGAGGGGAACAGCAGGAGATGAGGGAGGGACAAATATAAACAAACTGTGCATGAAAATGCCATAATGAAAGCCATTAGTTTGAATACTTTAAATTTTTAATTTAAAAATGTACTAGATTTTTGATTTAGGGAAGTGAGATACATTTTAGAAAGAGGGAAGAGTTTGTTATGATCTTATCTAATTTTTTAAAAAAATTAATGTATTTAAAGTTTTGCTTGTATACAAGTTAAGTGCACCACATGGGTAGAGTACCCATGGGGGCCAGATGAGGACAACAGATGCCTTGGAACTGGAGTTAGAGATTTCGTGTGACTAATGGGAATTGAACCTGGAAGAGCAATAAAGGCTTCTTAACCTCTAAGCCATCTCTCCAGCCCTCATTCAGTTTCATAAAAGACTACCATTCTGGTAAAGAAATTCATAGTGCCTAAGCTAAGGGAGGAAGAGGAGAAGGAAAAGCTAGCCCACCAAATACTTAACTATGCATATCCAAATGCTGACTTACTTTCCCTTAGAGATTGGCCCTATTCTCTTCATCTGAAACAGAGGTGGGATTTCCTTCCAGGAGCTTAGAAATCCAGGCAGCAACCTTTCCTGTAGAAGTGACTGGCTGTGCTATTGATGCACCAGAAAACTGGTGGGCCAGGCCCAGACACCTCCTTCCCTTCCCAAACCTTTCCACAGCAGATACTCGGAGATGTAGTTTTAGATTTGACCAGCAGGTGGCAATGATCTCAATAGTCTGCTTTTGCTGCAATGGAAAACCATAATCTTGTAAATGTATGTATGTATGAAATGAATGCCACTAAAAACATTTGAAATGTTTCATATACACAGAGAAGACTGGAAGTGTACGTGATGTTTTATTTGTTAAGAAATAATGGCGGGGCTGGAGAGATGGCTCAGTGGTTAAGAGCACTGCCTGCTCTTCCAAAGGTCCTGAGTTCAATTCCTAGCAACCACATGGTGGCTCACAACCATCTGTGAAGTGGTGAAATCCGGTGCCCTCTTCTGGCCTGCCGACATACATGCAAAACACTGTGTATATACTAAATAAATAAATCTTTAAAAAAAAAAGAAATAATGGCTCCAGGGACTGAATGCAGTATGTGTTCAAGGGCCCATTTGCTCCTTCCACTTTTCCTCTTTGAAGCACAAACTCCCATTTGCAGATGGGTACAGACATGGCGACTACATTTTTTCATGTACATAAAATGAGTGTGTGTTTCAATAACATAAAAGCCCTTCCCCTAAAATGAGATTGATGACTTCTCTCTATGCCATCCTAGAGTCCTCATCCAGTGGCTGATGGAAGCAGAGACAGACATCCACAGATATACACTGAGCTAAAATCTGGAATTTAGTTAAAGAGAGGGAGGAATGAAGAGCGAAGGGGTCTGTACCAGGTTGGAGAAACCTACAGAAACTGTTGGCCTGAACAAGGGAGAACACATTGACCCCAGATGCTGTCAGGGAGGCCAGTACAAGACTGATCCAGACCCCTGAACATGGATGTCAATAAGGAGGCCTCTGTACTCCAGGGAGCCTCTGGTGGTGGATTAGTATTTTTCCCTGGTGCAAGAAGGGACTTTGAGAGCCCATCCCACGTGAAGGGTTACACTCTGGCCCTGGACACATGGGGAAGGGCCCAGGACCAGCATAGGAAGACTTGGTGGACTTTGCAGAGCCCCCGTTGAGGGCCCTACCCTGCCTGGGGAGTGGTGGGTGGATGGGGTGGGGGTAGGTTTGGGGTGGGGAGGAGGGATGGGGGTGAGGGGAGGGAGAGGGAGAAGAGACTTATATGTGAAAAAGCTTGTTCCCTAACTTGAACTAATAAAAAAATTTTAAAAAAAGAATCAGATGAAATAACCCATCATACAATAAAATGAAATGGTGCAAGTGTCCTTTCTTCTTCCAAACATCAGCAGGAAACATCTGCTTTAAAAACAGCACAAAAGCTTGTAAATGATGTAAATGTTTGTGGACAGCATTTCTTGTGTACATATTTTCAAATGTTCTTTAGTAGTTGTGGCAATTATTTTCTGTAACCCTCCTTCTTTATCTTTTTAGGCTGGGGCCCATGAAGCTCAGGATGGCCTCCTCCCACCAAATTCTGGGATTACAGAAATGTAGTACCAGGCCCAGCTAGGAAAATTTCTTAAAGGCTTAGTGTTTTCTGAGCACATTGTGTAGTTCTTCTGATAATCTCTTTTAAAATCACTTTAGGCAGGAATTTTGCTGCTTAGCAATAATCTCTTTCTGTGTGTTAATTTAGTGCTTATTTGTACATATAATAAATGTTAAATACATGTATTTATAATAATAAAGATACAATATACAGTCTATGAAAACACTATGCTGAGAAAGGCCACAGTCAAGATTGCCTCTACTTGCAGTCACCAATGCAGGGAACATCCTGCTGCCACTGGATAAACAAGCTACCACTGCCCCTTCTCTCCCCACCCCACAATCACACATATGCCCAGAGCCGCATGACGTAGGTTGACTGGATGGAGGCCAAAGCGGATTATACTGTCTGAGAAATTTGGTATTCTCAACAGGACCACAGTGCAGATGAGGATGGAATTTGTGAGCAAAACCTGACCACTTAGAGACAGAGCCCTCCAGGATTTGAAATATCTGAGTGCATAGTGAGAGAACGTGGCAGCATTGTGCTAAAAGGTAACGAAATCAGCATCCTTGGTCTTTCTCAGTTTATACCCTCATCTTTTTAAATGACAGAGTCAATTGTGTTTCCATGTACACACTCTCCTCTTCACTTTAAAATAATAGCCTGTACTCATGCCTTTCTACCAAATCATTTCTTTTCCTAGTGTGTGAAAATGGATTGTCTCAACAGGGAACAAAGATCCCTTTGTCTTCAGGAATATTTATTTTGAGAACTTGGTGGAGAGTATTTATACTGGGACTGTGACTTTTATCAAATATTTCTTGAACAGGAAACCAGGCAACCTACAGTTCTCAATCTGTATGGTTTGAATATATATAATCCGACAGCAAAAATGTTGTTCTATATGAAAATAGTATTGCTTTGGTGATTGCATTAAACTTAACTATTGAGCTTGGAGAAAAACCAACTAGAAATCATGTTTTCTGTATGCTGTATTCTTAATTTTCACAAAATGATATTTGCACTAATAGGTATTTTTCAGAGTCAAGTGATAAATTTCTTTCAGTGTAAACGCTGTCCACATATTAAAAATTCAAATTTTGTAAACAAGGTTAAAAGTAGCCCTAGTCCTTCGCATTAATAGGGTCGTAAAGGTAGCATTTATTCAAGATTCAGCAAGGACTATTCTTGCCCTTGAATATCTCACACATCCTCTTGACATTTCCTTCTTTGCTATGTAAAGTTAGAGCTGAGATTTGCACGAATAAAAGGTTCCTTATTCTAATCCGTACTTGGAGTTCATTCTCTGATCTACAGAATACAGATTATCACTCCTTGCCAGGAGGAAGCATCCAACAGAATCTGAAGAAGCCGAGATTCTCTTTATAATGCAGGAAAGGGGAAGTAGACTGGCATGCCAAAATAGCCATTGTCATTTTAAGAAGACTCTTGGGGGCTGACCATAGTGTCTCCATTTTTCTTACTGAGTATTATATTTAACCTTGATAGCTATGGTTTTTTGGTAAATGTTTTCATTAACTTCCATTCTAACTGGTGCAGTAAAACACTTCGCATTGCCTATATGTGAACAACACGGGTAAGGTAAGCTTCTTCAGGCCTCTACTCTTAGTCTTGCTCCCCATTTTTTATACTTAGTTTTGTTTTTTGTTACATGTAGCTGATTATGAAATATGGATCTTGTCTATCTTTTGTTTTAGCCTCTCTACCTTCCATCTTAAATTCCTTCAATAAGCCGGACGTTGGTGGTACACACCTTTAATCCCAACCACTTGGGAGACAGAAGCAGGCAGATCTCTGTGAGTTCAAGGCCAGCCTGGTCTCCAGAGCGAGTGCTAGGATAGGCTCCAAAGCTACACAGAGAAACCCTGTCTCGAAAAACCAAAAAAAAAAAAAATCCTTCAATAAATACTGATTTGCAACAGAAAATAAGAACTGTTGATTTGGAGGAACATATTTTTGTCCCCATGGGTTTTGTTTTTTAAATAGTTGGTAACATTTGAAAATTAGAGAATATCATATATACATACAACTTCCTGGCACATCTTGGCTTAACCACAGGAAGCTTGCATAGCCTCAAGCGTAGGACTGACAGAAAATGAGTAGCATTGTCTAGCCTGATAACATGATTGTGGCCATTGCCAGCTGAAGGACTCCTTGGCTTACACACACTGTTGCTAGTACTGCTGCTGCTTTCCTTACCATCAAGAAAAATATGCAATAGTTCTTGTCGAAAATATTTTTAGGGTCAGTAAGACGGCTTAGTGGTAAAGGCATTTTCTCAATAGGGGCTTCCTCCTCTCCAGTGATTCTAGCTTGTGTCAAGTTGACATAAAACTAGCCAGCACAGCTCCTATTGCTGACAACAATACTTACATATCCCGTTGAACTCAGAGAAGTGGAGCTGCTATCTGGTTACAGGATTCACCGCTACCGACATTAGTTCATAGTACTGAAAGGCACTCAGCACACTGTCAGGGGAGAAAGGTAATCATCAACCCAGCAACAAATCCCTACAATCTACAATGGTAACCTAGCTGCAAGATTCATTGGTGCAACTGTGCCACGAAAGTTGTGGATGTAGCCAATGACTATCTGATTGGATTTAAGGCCCACTCCATGAGATGCAATCCATGTCGGATACTGCATGGGTGGCCTACAACCCAAGACTAGATAGGTCATGAATCTAGGGGAAGAACAAGTACATTGTTCATTGTTCTGCTAAAGAAACGTAGCAACAAAATGACTCCTAAGGACACTAAGTTTTTGAGATTGTAATTAAAATACAATGCTTCTCCCTTCTCTCTTTTCCTTGCATACCTTTCATATACCCCACCCTGCTATCCTGAAAATTCATTGTCTCTTTTGCCATTGTTAGTATATGCATGATATTTTTCTCAAAGCCAGTGAGAGGTGTGCCAACTGTATTTCTATTGGACTAGTTCGTATGAGACAGAGACAGAGAGAGGGAGAGAGAGAGACAGAGACAGAGAGAGAGACAGAGAGACAGAGACAGACAGAGACAGACACACACACACAGAGAGAGAGAGAGAGAGAGAGAGAGAGAGAGAGAGAGAGAGAGAGAGAGAGAGAGATTGGTCTGGGAAGCCTTTGCCTGTTTTCAAAAACAGTTTGCTTTATGCCCTTATAAGAATTCTATCAGAAATAGTCAACATAACTCTAAGTGCCTAAAAGCATAGGGAATGGATTTAATGGATTTGGATTGCAGGTAACAGAAGCAACTCCTGGTGTTTTCTCCATTTGTAATTTTGACTTGTGGCCTACAGGAAAGCATTAACTTAAGTGCTAAATGCTGCTCTCAAAATCATGGGTGTTTTGCTTGACTGTATTTCTTGCTTGTCCTTGCTCACACACAGCAGTTTTTAAAAGGTCTTTTTGCTCATTTGGTTTTTTAAGTTTCATTTTGTTTTTAATGGGCACATAATAATTGTTCATATTTCAAGGGTATTGTGTGACATTTCTAAACATATATACAATGTGCAGTGATCAGATGGGGATAATTGGCATACATTGGCTCAGATATCTAGCATTTGTTTTTTTATGAGAACATTTAGGACCTCTTCGTGTTTTGAAGTACACAGTGAACTTATTAACTATACTCACCCTGCTGTGATATAGAATACTAAAAAATATTCCTCTTATCTAACAGTAATTTTGTACCTGTTAACAAATTTTCCCTATTATTGCCTCCCCACAAAGCTTTTAATACAGCAGAGCTCTGATGGAAACCTACTATTTTGGTTTCCAGTTTCATGCTTCTACTGTCACTGGCCTCCAAATTACACCATTTCTCATACTCTATATTTTATTTCTTATTTGTTTATTACCTTTCATTAATCCCACAGCAACATGAGGTATGGAATGGAAAGGAATTTATTTGTTTCATGGTTATGTCCTCAAGCCACAGAGCTACTGCAGCTTTAAAAATATAATTATAGCATTCCTTCCCTTCCCTTTCCTCTATCCAACCCTTCCCATGTACAGCCCCCCCTGCTTTCTCACAGATCCATGGTCTTTATTTCTTTAAATGTTATTTACACATACATGTATACCTTCCTGAATATGTAAATGCACCTTGCTCAGTCTGTATAATGTTGCTTGTATGTATGTTTTCAGGGCTGAGCATGAGGCATTGGATAATCAGTTTGGAGGCTCTTCCCTGAAGAAGACTATTTCTAGCACTCTCAGCATTGCTTAGCTCCCTGGAGTTCTTTGTCTGGGGTTGGGGTCCCTTGAAATTGACACATGTTAGCATGTGTATAGGTGTTGTCATTGCTCAGGAATTGTTTAAACAGCCACCTGGACCACTATTAATGCACCTCCACCTTCACAGTGTGTGAATACTCTTTAAGTCTCTTATATGCCTTTCTTTCTTTGTGTGTGACTGTCTGTAGGGAAGGCATAAAGCAAATATCTTAATGTGGTGAATAAATTTTAGTTTCAGTGAATGGAACCAACCTTACTGCCCCTTCCTTCAATTCCTTTAATTGTTAAGAGGTCTGGAAAAGTTTTTACAAAATTGCCATTTCTTCATCTTTGGAAACTCAGGTTGTATCCATTACCAGTTACTTAATTTTCATGTATTTTTCTCTCCCTCCATTTCCTATGTGGATGAATATTGAAAACACTAGTTTCCACTGAACTTGAGTTGGAAGAAACAATACTTTCATTTCACAAATACTGAGTGCCTTTCTTGTGCCAGACACAGCTTAAGATAATCAGAAAACAGCATTGAAGAAAAGATGAAATTCACATCATCCTGACATTCTAACTGGATACTTTTTTTTAAAATACCGAAGAGTTCCTAGTGGGGATGTGCCGTCTACTAAATGACAGTTAAGTACGATGGATAAAAAATCTTTGCCCTGCCAGGCGTTGGTGGCACACGCCTTTAATCCCAGCACTCGGGAGGCAGAGGCAGGCGGATCTCTTTGAGTTCGAGACCAGCCTGGTCTACAAGAGCTAGATCCAGGGCAGCCTCCAAAAGCCACGAGAAACCCTGTCTCAAAAAACCAAAAAAAAAAAAAAAAAAAAAACAAAAAACTTTGCCCTACTATAGCAGTCCTGGGGATCAATTTGAAAACTTTACCATGGTGGGCCCAAGAACTTGTATTTAAGATGTCAGCAATCAAACAAACATTTTGTAACCATTTATTGATATGTAATTCACAACCATACACCTTATAATATACCTCGTTAAAGTGTATAAATCCAAGGTTTTTAATATAGTTACAAAAATGTGCAACCATAACTACACAGTTAATTTTTAACACTTTCATGACGATAAGGAGACACTGTTGCAGTTTAGCTATCCCTTGCTTCCTCTCCTACAAATATAAGCAGCCACTTAAGTATTCTATGTCTATTTTAAATACTTAATTTATGCACATGGATGTTTTGCCTTCATATATGCCTGTACATCATGTGCATACCTGGTGCCCACAGAGGCCAGAAGAAGGCATTATAGTTCTTGAGCCTGGAGTTAGAGACAGTTGTGAACTGCCATATGGGTTCACATATGCTGGGCATTGAACCTGGGTCCTCTGGAAGAGCAACCAGTGCTCTTAATCACTGAGCCACTGCTCCAGCCCCTGTCCCTATATTCACTGAGGACATTTCATATCAACAGAACCGTGCAATAATAGTTTCAGGACTCAACCATGGTATAATAAACACCAGTAATTTTATACCTGAATCATATTCTATTGCGTAGCTATATCACGTTTTGTTTGTATATTTATCCACTGTTTGACATTTGGTTGTTTCCACCTGCAGGCTAAAATTATGAATAATGTTGTATAAATATTCATGAACAACCTTTGGCTTAAACAACTGTTTTCAACTCTATGTATACCCAGAGGTAGAATTATAGGCCAAATATTGATATTTTAAAATAAAGCAGAGTTTATGTGTATGAAATTATAATGAAACCACAGAAAGACAAATGCCTCATGATCTCACACATCTGAGGAGTCTAAAAAATGTTGATCTGTAGACATTCAGAGAAGAGTCATGGCAATCAGAGGTTTGTGTGCAAAAGCAGGGTGGAATGGTGAGAACAATGGCCAATGGTTGTAGAATGACACATGAGAGGAATGATGTTGGGCATTCTATAATATGGAAGGATAAGTGCAATAGTGTGGTTAATAATATCATCGTGTATGTTTCATAATAACTAGAAAAGAGGATTGGAAGTGCTCTTGTGACAAACAAGTAAATGTTTGAGGTGATGGATATGCTAAAATCACTTTATTCTTTTTTAATTTTTTATTTGAATTAGAAACAAGATTGTTTTTGCATGTCAATCCCCGTTCCCTCTCCCTGCCCTCCTCCCCTACCACCCCCCACAACTAACACCCTATCTATCCCATATCCTTTCTGCTCCCCAGGGAGGGAGGCCTTCCATAGGGGGGTCATAAGAGTCTATCACATCCTTTGGGATAGGGCTTAGGCCCACCCCTGTGTCTTGGCTCAGGGAGTATCCAACCATGTGGAATGGGCTCCCAAAGTCCACACCTATGCTAGGGATAAGTACTGAACTACTACAAGAGGTCCCGTAGATTTCCGAGGTCTCCTCACTGACACCCACATTCCTGGTGTCTGGATCAGTCCCATGCTAGTTTCCCAGTGATCAGTCTGGGGGCCAAGAACTCCCCCTTGTTCAGGTCAGCTGTTTCTGTGGGTTTCACCAGCCTGGTCTGGACCCCTTTGCTCTTCACTCGTCCTTCTCTGCAACTGGATTCCAGTTCAATTCAGTGATTAGCTGTGGGTGTTTGCTTCTACTTCCATCAGCAGCTGAGCTGGGTGAGGGCTATCGGGTGGCATATAAGTCAGTCATCAATCTCATTATCAGGGGAGGGCATTTAAGGTAGCCTCTCCTCTGTTGCTTATAAAATGAAGTAACTTTATTCTTAAAACAATAAAGTTCTTCCTGATTGGGGTGACACTGAGGAGAGACCTATCTCTATACAGAAAATATATTGTATGTTAGAGGAGAGGCCAGTACCTGGAAATTGACTGAATGAAAGTCCTGAGATTTATGATTGATCTGGGATCTAAACTTCAAGCTTCTATCAAGTAAACACATAATTAACATTTCTCAAACATGAAAATTGTTTTTTTTAATTCTGAAATAAAGGGTGAAATCAGGTTAATGATGTGACCCAGTGAGTACAGGTGCTTTCAGCCAAGACTAACACCCTGAGTTTGACTCATAGCAATGCTAGAATGAGAGAACTCTCACCTCCACAGGAACACAGTGGCACACATATGTAAACACACACACACACACACACACACACACACACACACACACACACACACACACGCTAAAACAAATATTTTCAAATGATGAAATCATAGAGACACACCAGCACATAGACAGAAAGTTTCCAAGATGAATTCTCATTCTTGAAAGATTTTAACATCTCATTTTCTCTCTATGCTAACTTCTTTCAGCTTCTTATCACTCTTAGAAACATCTTTACTTTCCACAATTGATCCTAAAAAACCACAATCATACCCACTTTCCTGTAACAAGTCTTTCTCTGTCTCACCAGCCAGCTCCCAAATAATGACATGGAGACATCTTAATTATGAAGTCTGGGCCTATAGATTAGTCTTGTTCCTAACTAGCCCTTATATCTTAAATTAGCCTATTTCTATTCATCTACATTTTGCCTCAGAGCTTTTTACCTTACTTTTATTTTGTATACCCCACTTTCCGGCTTCCTCCATGTCTGTCTATCTGGCCCCTGACGTCTCCTTTTCTTTCACCTTTTACTTTCCTGAACCTAAATTCCTCCTCCCACTTACTCTCCCAGCCTGGAAGTCCTGCTTATACCTCCTCCCTCACTATGGGCTGTTCAGATTTATTAAACCAAATGCCTTCAGTAGTCAAGAAAATACAACAACACATCTTTACATAATTAGACAAATATAACACATCTTTAAGTAGTTACACGAATGTTCTGCAACATAAACAAATACAACACATCTTTGCATAGTTTTTCTGCAATATGTATACACATAACATTTGAAAGGACAAGGAAATTTTAGCAATCTTTATTTAAATTCATGTATGTGTCTCACTGATGGGCTAGCTATCTCACACATACTCAAATTACTCAACACAGAGTCTCCCAATGCCATGGAAAACTTCCTAGCATACAGTTTAAAATAAATTAATATCTATAGGCTCTGAGTCACTTCATTTACCACAGAAATTTACAGAAAAATCCTTCTACTGGTGGGAGGATGGTATTTTCCAAGGCTTCCTGCTAAATGATGAACCAGTAGTCATTCCAGATGTGGTCACTAGATGGTACTGATCTCCAACTTCTGCCTTTCTTCAATAAAAATACTGTTTTTGAAATGAAAAGATGCCTTATTATTGAGAGTTACTTTGCATTTCAAGTTGTGCAAGAATGTGTAAAATAATACGGTGATTAATTTTTTAATGGCTTTCTTTTCTCTAATGCCACAGATGTAAATCCTGGTAGCAAGGATAACACTCTGCTTTGAAGGCTGACTCAGAGTCAGAGAGGAGAATGTGTTAGGGCATTTTCTACAATTGTCCTGTGAAATTTCACAGGACAAGTCTAGAAGAAGACTTTCTAGACATGCCCAACTGCAGGGAAGTGGATTTCCACACAGGAATTCCCCAAGGATGAACCAGGTCATAAGAGCATTTCCTGCCTGTTGGATCTGGCTGACATCTCTAAATAGCTCCTCTTTCCACTCTTCCTTGACTGAAGTTCTTAGTCCTCAAGTACCAACTGAAACATCACTTCCTGTGGGACATTTTCCCAACATACTTCAATGACCTTAGGAACTCCAATGCTCTTATAGTAACTCCACCGTTTCACCATTTTGAGAAAAATATTTTTGTCTGAAAAGAGTTCAGTGAATGGAAGCTCATAGTTACTCACGCCTATGGTCTCACACAATGGAAGATTCTGAAACTTTTCAAGTATCTGAAGATTGGTCCTAGGCTTTGGTTCTTCTACTTTGGAGAGGGAATATTGGGTCACAGATCAAGTAAGCGATGGAAGTCGATATTTAGTCCATGCAAGATAGCTGGGAATGTGTGTCAGAGAAGCTGTTAGAAGGGAAGAGAACTGTGGGTTGATGCCTTCTATTCTCTGAAAGATCTGGGGGAAACTGAAATGCCAGTCTCTTCTTTACCACAGAGAGTTTGGCTGAGCAAAGCTCACAGAAACTTTCTAGAGCAGGAATACCAAGCTTGAGCACACTAAACACTGTAATTTGTAGCAGATACTTTTTCAAAATTTCCAAGATGTTGAAGTTTTGAAGATAGGAAAAACGTTAAAAATAAAAAAAGATTTTAAGTCCTACATGTACTTTCAAATTAACTGCAGGTAACAAGACATTGAGTTAGAGTTGGAATTATGTAACATTTAATTCCTTTCACTCACTGCAATGTCAGCATCCTGCTTCCCTTTTCACAGAATAGACAGGTAGATAAGACAGAAGATAGATGGATGGATAGATAGATGGATGGATAGATAGATGAATAGATAGATAGATAGATAGATAGATAGATAGATAGATAGATAGATAGATAGGAATAGTTGCACATCAAAGCACAACTGATTAAGTCATCTCCAAGACATTTTATATTTAATCAAAGCCCACCAAAGAACCTGTGAGACAAGGAATTTCTTAGATAGAAAAGCATGCTCTCAATCATTGGCAAAGCTCAGACCAAATGTCAAATTGATGACTCTAATCTTCACTCTGTGATGCCTTGATCATGAGACATAGCTTTATGATTTTTGCTTCTTAATAATAAGACACTGACTTTTAGTTTATACAATATTGAAAAGACCTTCACAGATGGAGTAGTAAATGCAAAAAAGCAGCAACTCCACAACCCAGTGACAAGCACGGTTAGCTTTTGAGTCTCTTTTCTGATGCTTGGAAACTCCAATATGTTGTAATGATTTGGGGCAACTCTGTATTTCTACCATTCTAAATCATATTACAATACATTCTACATTTCATTGGGAGCATGCTTTTTCTTGTAAGGAGTTCCTTTTCTGGGAGGACTTGTAACTAATCATTCCATCAAGGATTGAAAGTGGCTCATGAGGCAATAAATGATCACTAGAGGAGGAGCTGTCATTTTCTTCAATAGTGTACCATTAGTAAATTGCCCATGCTCTTGTAAATAATGTCCCACTCTTCCTTGTGTAAGCAATGTGAAGTAAACTCAGTAGGTCACAAAAATAAAACATAAAAATAGAAGGGTGTATTACTTTCTTCTCCTTTTTCTGTGATAAAGTATCCTGGCAAAAAAAAAAAACAAAAAACAAAAAACAAAAAAAAACAAAAACAAAAACAAAAAACAAGGGAAAATATTATACTCACAATTCTACGTTATGTTCCATTACTACAGGAAAGTCAAGGCAACAGGAACTGAATCAGCTAATCACATGACATGCAGAGCTCACATCAGAGAGCAATGGATTAATTCATGCATAACAATGCTTAGCTCCCTTTCTCTGCCCTTATACAGGCCATGATCCCCTGCCTAGGGAATGGTGCCACCAAAATACGCAGTTCTTTCCACTTTAATTAATGTAAAGTACCTCTTCACAGATACATCCACAGGCTAACATATTGTAGACAATCTCTCTTTGAGACTCACATTCCAGGTAGTGATTGATTATGTCAAATTGACAGCTAAAACTATCACAGAGGTAAGAAAAAGTACTTCAGAGAAGGCAGAGGTGTGTGGTGACATGGGAAGAAAATGAGAAAAAAAATCATTATATTTATTATGTGAAATCATCAAATAGAATAAATAAACAAATAAGGGAAATTTTTGAAACTATAGGGGCAAAAGCAGAGGAGGCTGCTAGACTTGGGGGTGCTGGTAACTGACAACAAAAGAACCCAACAGAACTTGTGACAAAAGGTTTATGTCTCTGTTATGGTAGTGGCTTGCCAGCTGTACTCGCCTTTGCAAACTCACATATCCCAAAAACCTAAATTTGGAAAAGTACAGCACATTTAAGACAGATTCAGAGTCCAAGAGTCTGGTACAGCACACACTACTTATCAGAAGCCACAGGAAACATTTAAAAATAGCTAAGACAGAAAACATTCACATTTGGTCATTTCGTTTCACTCCTGTGCAAGCTCTCTGAGTGTGCAAGAGTAACATTAAAAACTTAGCAACTTCCCTATAGTCCAACAATATACCTGCTGTGAAAGAAATCAAAATAATGATTCCATTCAAAACAACCTCAATCCAAATCAAATAGCTAAGGATAGACTTAACCAAGTTGATGAAAGATCTCTCCAATAAAAACTCCAAAACACTTAGAAAAATTGAAGAATACATTAAAATATGAAAACACCTCCCATGCTCAAGAATTGGCAATATTAATATTTTGAAAATGGCTGTCATATTGAAAATGATGTACAAGTTCATCACAATACCAAAGTCTCTATCGCATGGCTAATAGAACTGGAGAAAACAACCCTGAAATCCATTTTGACAAAGGGTTCCAAATATTCAAGTGAATCATCCACAGAAAGACTACTTCTAGAAGTATCTCAAGTTGCCTGATCTCAAACTATATTACAGAGTTATGTAACAAAAACAGCAAGGTTACATTTAGACACCACAAGTCACATTTGGACCAATAGAATAGAGGACTAAAAAACAAACCCACCTAGTTTCAGACACATCACTTCATTTTCTCTTTACAAAGTTGTAAAAAAAAACATAGAGGAAAACATCTTTTATCTCTCACTTTATACAAAAAGTAATTAAAATGAGTCAAAGACTTTAATGTAAGATTTTAAACCTTAAAATTGTTGAGGAAAACAGAAAGAAAACAATTCAAGATATAAGTCTCAAGGAATACAAGTAGAGTCAGAGATAGGTTAATAACTGGTTATTTATTAGGGATATACTCACACAAGGGAACCAGTGACCAAGTGGGCACCCTGAGCAGGTCGGACCCAGAAATGCTTCCCAGTGTTGGCTCAGCCTAGAGAGAGACCGAGTGCTGGCCTCCCTCGCTCTTATAACCTTGCTACATACCTGTGACCACGTGGTCAGCGGCACCTGTAATCAGGGTCTCTCCCTACATATAAGTGTAAGCAAGGACTTTCTGAAATATTCCGATAATTCAGAAAGTAATAACAATGATTGGCAAATGGATGCATACAATCAAAAGGCTGCTGTGCAGAAAGCAGAACAATTAACTCAGCCAAGGACAACCTACAGAATGGCATAAACTCTTTGCTACCTACACATCTGACAGAATAAATTAATATCTACAGTGTATACAGAACTCTAAATATCAACCAGTAGACTAATTAGAAAATGAAGCATTGCCAACTAGCATATGAAGAAGTGATTAGCACATTAACTATCAGAAAAATTCAAACTTAAACTACATAAAGATTCCAAATCACCCATTCAGAAAGTCTACCACTAAAAGAATCCTTCTGTGTGGGGGCGGGAAGAGAACACACATCACAGTTAGGAATGTAAATTAGTTCAGCCACTATGGAAATTGGTATGGAAGCTCTGTAAACACTGAAGTTAGAATTGCTACATTATTCAGCTATATCATTCCTGGGAGTATATGTCCAAAGAAAATATGTCAGCATATTACAAAATGTCTGCACACTCATATTTATTATAGCAGCATCTCTAGTGGTCACGTTATGGAATCAAGTGTCTATCAAATAGAGGAATGGGTAAAGAAAATGTGGTATGTACACTCAATGGAGTTCTGTTTGGCCATGAAGAAGGACATTATGTAATTTTCAGTAAAACTGACACAACTAGTTTATCTAGGTTGTTTTTAAAGCAGTGTGTAATTGATTTTTAAGTCCAGTTACATGCAATTGACAAGAGTCTCAATTAAATTCAGTAGCATACAGAGAAAAACCCACATATATGTAGCAAGCAAGATTTACAAATGAAATATAACAGCATAGAAATGTCTAAAGTAACGAAATAACATGCTGTGAATTTTTTTGGAAATCTATTGTAATTATATATTTTATCAGAAAAAAATGGCCTTTAAGGCAAAAGATATTATTAAGAGTAATGTGGCTCAGAGGTGAATGCTTAAAGGTACAATTCTCTAGAAAAGTATCTCAGTTTTATGTTTTTATGCCTCCTAAAAACACAGTTTCAAAATCTACAGCAAACCCAACAAATTACAAAAAGAAACTGCCAAATGTACCATTACAGTAAGAGTTCTTAACATTCCTCTCTCAGTAATTGATAGATCAAGTAGGCAAGAAAAAAACAGTAAAGACACAGAAGGTTTGAAAAACAAAACTAACAAGCTTGATTTAATGGATGGGATTCTACAATGAAAATTGGAGAAATAAAATGCTCCTTGAGTACCTTGCAAATGAAGTGGTTATAAAAATTGGCATTTCAGTAGTCCCTAAGACAAGAGTTAAAATATTCACCAGTTAATTCTAAAGTATGCAGACCACTGTCTGCAGACTCCACAAACTTAACCACCACAGAGAAAATATTCAAAATAAAGTTGCATCTATATTAAGCACGTACAGACTTCTTGTTATTCACTTAACCATGCAGGGTGTCAACTATTTACATCTTATTTACATTACACAAATTATCGTAAATAACCTAGAGATGTTTTAAAGTAAACAAGAACAAGTCCCCTGTAGATAACAAGAGACAAAACACACCTAAAAATTAATTAATGGATTCTAAGACAACACCTAAAAACAGTACCTCAACAGAGGTAATAGAACCTTTGAGTGAGAAAACACAGGTTATTTGATATTTGACATTGAAACAAAGCGTTCCCATTTATCTTTCCCATCTAAGATTTTGACCCATCTCCCTTTCTGGAGGCATGTATTATAAACATCTCACTTTAGCCCATTTAACCATGTAAGTAAAAGACAAACATACTGCTCCATGTCTGCGCATCAGGTCATATGACCAGCAACTATGTCAGGCAGTATGTACCAGTCCATCATGACTAAGAACACAGAAACTAAGAGTCTTGTACATTTAACTTAACTCCTGACTTGTTAGCTTGTAACAGAATAAGTAGTATTTTATCATTAAAATAATGGTACAAAAGAAAATAAAGGGGAAAAGTCTAAACTTTCAGCCTTTTGAATTTTACCTTTCTTGTATCCTCCCACAGCCTTTTTCAGCTATAATTTTAAAAGTCAACCAAACCATTTATTTTCTACTTTCTGATGAAAAAGTCCATATAATTTATAGGCTTGCCCTTTTCAAGTTTTCCATGAGTTATTTCTAACAGCCTGGCACTTTACAATTCTGCATATATGTGTTCCACATTAAGAGTACTCCACATATGATAATGTGAATTCTATTGAGTAGATGAGTGGACAGGTAAATCCCATTACTTAGCAATCATAACTCAGGCATCTTCCAAACAGAGCAATTTCTACCACTCAATCTAACCACGTGGTTTCTTGCATAGACCAAAACATAAGAAGGGACCTTTTCATTGTTCTGTAAAGAATACACAGGGCAGATTCAGAGTAACATGAAACTGAGTATCAAGCAAAGAGTAACTTTAGATGAAAAGGATCTTTGAATGGTTCCAAGTACTGCTGCTAGTAGATTCTGTTTGTTCATGCTTAGGAAAATGAGACCGATAGATCTTCAGTGACTGTCCCAAAGTAACATGCCTACTATACAGAAGGAAAAGCAACTTCTAGTTCCCAGAAAAGAATATTTTTCTCCTCTACTACACTACAGGATGACAAGTGACTTAATACTAAGATTTTGAATTTGAGTAAGGACATAGAACTTTTTATACTAAAGAAATAGACACTAATCTCAATTTTTTCACATTATGAACGTGCTATTACTAACCACTGTACACAGAATAGTTCATAGATTCTAAGACATGATTTCAAGAACAGTAATACCTTAATCATATGTATCTTACCATTATAGTAGCAAAAAATTTGTCTTTGTTAGTAATGCTAAAATAACATATTTCTTAAGAGTGATGACATTATTGTCAATGAAACAAGGGTCTTCACCTTTCAGAGACCCTCAGTTTCTTCATCTATAGAATGATATTGAAAACCACCCCTTCAAAATTTTTTTGAGATTAAAGGGAAGGAGGTAAGACTAATATTGCAGTAATTCCAAGGCCTGACATAGAGTGGTACCCAGAGTCTGAGGAGGATGGGAGCTGCCCACTGAGCCTTGTCATTTCTTGCAGTGCATTTGGCCCCTTAAGTCTTTTCCTCCTTTTTCCCTAGCAGACCAGACAACATGGCTCAAGACTTCATCAGTCGTGCTTCACTGAACCTCAATTCCCATGCCCCTTGGTTCTTGGGTTTCAACTGCATTGTAAACTCAGGGCCTCACAATACATTGTTCTATACCAATTGTCCTGATGGACAAATTCTTGGAAGAGAATTTGCAGCAGGAAAGTACATACATTCACGGATGTGAGTACTGTGGGGGGAGAAAAAATGTCACCCGTTATGAATGGGACTACAAACTGGTACTAAAGATCTTCAATCTGTATTTGGCAATGATATTTGCCTTGGCTGAGGGGTTTTTTCCCCTTTCTTTCCTTTTAGGAATTTGAACTATGAAAAATCACATAAAATTTCCAAAACTACATATATAATCATATGTATAATAATAATTAATAATAATAATAATATAATAATAATAATAATAATAATTATTATACTAGTGTTTCAAATACAAAATTCTTAAAACCTGCTATGTTACAAGGTAAATTCCTCAAGACAAAATGGCTGGATCAAAGATTCACAGTTTTAAAAAAGAAAAAAAAGTCTATTTCTATTGAACAAAAGTCTTGGCAATTTTCTCACTGTATGAAATGTTACTCAGTTACAAATAAGAACAAAAGATCCATATGTGCTACTTCTTTTATATAATTTATGTATTCTTTTAAGTTTCATTTTGCATTCTAACCACAGTTCTCCCTCCCACCCTTCCTCCCCCCTAGCCTCCCCACAGCCCACCCCCAGTCCACTCCTCCTGACCAGTAAGGGCTCCCATGAGGAGTCAACATAGTCTGACATAATAGGTTGGGGCAGGTCCAGGCCCCTCTCCCATGCATTAAGACTGAGCATGGCATCCCACCATGGGGAGTGGGCTCCAATAAGCTAGCTGACATGTTACTTAATAAAATAAATTTCAATAAATTCTATGCCACTGTTAAACATATCAAATAGAAATTTCAAGCTGTGATTTTTATATAATTGAAATGCATAATTATATATTGTGATAGTAAAAAAAGATTTTAAATTTTTGTCAGAAGTAGCAGGGTATAGTGGTGCATGCCATTAATCCCTCCCAGCTCTTGGGAGACAAAAGCAAAAGAATCTCTGTGAGTTCAAGGCCAACCTAGTCTGAATAATTTGTTCTAGGTCAGCCACTGCTATGTAGTGATACCATCTCACACAAAAGGTCTTTTTTTCTTTCTTAAGTTAATTCTTCTTCATGTGGGATATTAAAGTACAAACCAAGGCTCTGGAGAGGCTTCTTGGTGCTTAAGAGTAGTTGTTCCTTTTGCAGAGTACCTGAATTCTGTTCTTAGCACCCACATGGCACCTAACAGCCATCTGTAACTCTAATGCAGGAGCTCAGCCACCCTCTTCTGGACTCTAAAGATACTACATGCATGCAATGCCTGCACATACATGCAGACACACTATTCTTACATGGGAAATAAAGAGAAACAAATACTTTTTTAAAAAAATATACAGACCTGTATTAAAAATCCCAAATAATATCCAATCACATTCACTGATAAGCAGTTTTCATATTTTGGTGTATCCCAACAGAGGCAATCACACACATGCACATATATGTATAGTTGCATATGCCTTTTATGTAACTAGAACAATACTGGATGCCTATATGGCATTGTGTATTAATACTTGACCTCCACATTATAACATAGAATGAGGCTAAGATCTATCCTTGTTTTGTTAATAAACAATTTGCATGAGACCCTAAATCAATTTTTACTTTGTATGAATCTTCAAGTAATAACAAGTGCTGTGTTTAATGCATTTGGTTCTGTTATTTTTCAATTATATCCCATCAATATATGTCAACCCTTTTTACTTATTTTAGCATGAAAAATAGCAGACTTTCCTATGGGTTTTACATACGTGCTTAATTTGGGCTGGCTTTCCCTCTTACCTGGGCTTCTCCATCACTTCACCGAATCCATCTGTGTTTGAACTCTTCCACTCAAGGTATTTCCCCTTCCACTTCCCTAGCAAATGAGCTCCATAGCCCTTTCCACCTGTCTCCCTTAATGCCTTTGCCCCCTCATGTAATCCCTTTACTCGTTTCATGGCATCTACTCACTCCCACATAAATACACATACACAAAAATTAAATTCAACCAATTCAATACTACATCTTCACAGAGCCTTGTTATCTAAGGTCAGACATTACATCCCTCCCAGCCTGAGACCATTTGTTCTTTTTGCTTGAAAGGATTAATATTAAAGGATAATATTTATTGAGCACTTAGGGCCAGATATTTTACTATATCCCTTAAATGCATTTTCTCATTTAATCTTGAACTATAATTTAATCAGGATTTTTGCCATTATAGATTTGAAAGATTATTAGTGGATATGACAGAAGTTAAGAAATTTGCAAAAGATTATGCAACTAGAAAATAGTATCCAAGGCTGGACTCCCCTAACTAGTTATATTGCATGTGGTTCAGTCTAAGAGGTGATGTCATCATGCAGACAGTGACTCATCCAACATCCTATGCTCTGTTGTGGTTTGTTTCTCTGTTCTACTTCCTCTTTCTAGAGTTTAGTAAAAAAAAAAAAAAGTTATTCTATAGTTCTTGAATTAGAAAATATAGTGACAGGCCAGAGAGAAGGCTCAGTGTTCTTCCAGAGGACCCCAGTTTGGTTCCAAGAACCCATACCAAGCAAGTGACACTTTTGTTAACTCTAGCTCTAGGAGATCTGACACCCTCTCTGGCTTCCAAGGGTACTGCATTCATAAAGCATATACCCTCTTACAGACATGCACAAATACACATAACCTTAAAATAATAATATAATGATTTTCTAAAAGGAGAAAGCAGAGTGATCCAGGAAGAAAGATGTATACAGCGAATAGTGTGATAGTGTTTTCCCTTTTTCCAAATTTCTCGGACAACTTATCCTACAACTTGAAGATGACAACTAAACTAATACATTGTGGTGTAGATTTATGTTTCATTTCTCTTAACTTTTCCATTTCATTTCTGGAAGTTTGGTTCTTTATTATGTCAAAATATTTTTTATTTTTTTCTAGTGGGTAAATTTTAATAAATTACAACTTGGTACTGTAAAATGCTATCATTACAATCTAAGTTAACAAATGTTATAACAGTATAAGTTTATAACAAAGTTGGCCAAAGCCATTGTCTGATTTTGCATGATGTAATCTCATAGAGACAGCATTTTCTACAAACCTAGGACCCAGAGATTACTGTAGAATATTCTGAGGAATATCATGTTATAGGAGGACTTTGATATTGTTGTAGGCTGAGAAATGGATAAAGCATTCTCCATCTATATGATGAATTAACAAATGCCAAGAGATCAAAGAATTCTTAGAAGGACTTATCTGAGGACAAGTATCCTCAAAATCTTTTTATAATGGAAAGTAGCCATGATTGGGAGAGCAAAACTTCATTAAAGCCATACTACATACCTAATTTTCTTATTTTCTTCACACAACTCTACAGGAATGGTATCAATTTTCCTCATTTTACAGTGGTCAAATTCAGGATCAAAGACAGTGAGTCTGTTTTCCAAAACCAATCATTGGTTGAAAGAAGTATGGACTGTCAAGATGGCTCAGCAGGTAAAGGCACCTACTGCCAAGTCTGGTATTCTGAGTTCAATCCCCAAGACCCACATAGCAGAAGGAGAGAACAGACTCCTGAAAGTTTTTCTCTGACCTCCAATTTCATGCATGAAGGAGATAATTATGATAATACATAATTCAATACATGTAATAGTAGCAGCACCAACAACAATAATTAATAACATTAAATCATCTCTCTACTCTATCACTTTTCCTAGAGGATACTGAACATCCCCCCTTTTAGAAGACTACTTTTAGGGCTTGAGTCAGGATCACTTTATCTCACTTCCTAGTTGTAGGCCAAGGGATCCTCATTAATAGCTCTGTGAGGTGATAAGAAAGACAAAAGAAAGGAAATATCACTTTTTGTGATGGGAGACCCATATGTAGGGCCATGTTAGGAGGGTGATCCTGAAGTGATGAGTGGGATCAGGTGACAGCTTAGTCTTTGAAAATCTGGGAAGGTCATCTTGAAAGTAGAAGTGAATACACCCTTTAACCACAAAAACAAATATTTGAGGAAGTGATTAATAGTTTCTTCCTGACCTACAGTTTAATCTACTAAAATCAGATCACCAACATTGTAAATTACAGATCAGGAATGTTACACATGGACTTGTTCTAAGAGAATTTCCTACTGTGTCCTGTGGCCTCATGAGCTTTGAATGTACTTTGTCTAATCTCCCAATAGACTGGCAATTACTCCACCCTAGTGTATTCTTCAAACATTTAGAATTAACAATCACAGACATTTCTCTTAGTAATAAAAACCAACCTTCTGTTAAAATACTTGCACAGGATAGTTTTTATTTGTGGTATATTAGCTTAAATTAGGTAATTGTTAATAATTATTTAGTGTTGCAATTTCAATAACTGTACCCATTATAAGGGTAGAAAAATGATCAAGAATTCTAAAACAAAATAGGCATTTTGTCAAGATTTAGTATCATGGTCAAAATTAATGTAATAACCATAACATATAAAGTCAAGGTAAAAATCTGATTCATTCTGTAAATGCCTGATCATATCATACAATAAAACTATAGAAAAATAAAGAAAAGTAGAATTATTTGCATGTATTTCAGACATGAAGGTGAACATATAGCTTGATAGTCTTCCAATTTAGACCCATTATTGAATAGTGTATGTTCAGTTTCAAATGCTCAGTGAGCCATCAACTCTATGATCATTTTTTATAGTAATACTTTTTTTAAACCACCAAACGGCAGATAAATGATAACATTCAGATTTTATGATGTTTTATTCTGAACAGACCTGGGAAACAATACCCCAAACACTATAACAAATGAATCACATATAAAAGTTTGCAAATTTCATAAGTAGAAAGAAACTAAGGAAGAAAGGAAGAAAGAAAGAAAGAAAGGAAGGAAGGAAGGAAGGAAGGAAGGAAGGAAGAAAGGAAGGAAGGAGTAGATTACTGTATCATTGCTGAAGACTTTCTCTGAGGTGAAGTAATACTGGCCTTCTGGATTTTGTCTGGCTCCTGACTTTTTGCTACTTGATTGGCCTTGGCAAAGATGACTTTTCTTGATCTGTGCAAGTATATGCGTGTGTGTGTGTGTGTGTGTGTGTGTGTGTGTGTGTGTGTGTGTGTAGATGAATATGTGTGTATGTGTGTAGATGTACATGTGTGTGCAAGTGCCTGCACATGCACACACTTGAGTGTGAATGCCAGAGGACAACACTGAGTGTAGTGTCTTAAGTGATGTCCACCTTTTATTTGGGGGGAAGGGGTAGCAAGTAAAAGGCCTTGAAGTCTCCAATTAGGCAAGGTCTTTTACTGGCCTAGGACTCCATAAGTAGGCTAGCCTGTCATCAAGTCCCAGAGATCTACCTATCTCTCTCTCCTCAGCCTCCCCAGTGCTGTGATTTCAAGCATACCCCACCCAGCCTGGCTTTTTTTAAAACATGGGTTTCTGGGGTTTAACAGCAGGTCCTCCTACTGCAAAAGAACACTTTACTGGCCAAGCCATTGTCGTAGCTCAATTGCCTTATTCTTGTTTGCTTGTTTCTTTCTGCCTTTCTATATTTTGAAATGTTTTCAGTTGGTATAGAAAATAATAGATATCATTATGACATTTTCATGTCTGTATATCATAGTTCCTTGCTCAGAATCACACCCCCATCACAGTACCCTCCTTGGTCCTTCCTACACACTCTGTCTAAGCCCTGCCCTTCCCTTTAATCAAGCTAGTTTTACCGTCCCATAGATATCCTGAACTTCATGGTCACCTTTATTATAAGTTTTGACAGCAGATATAGTAGACAAGGATCTACAAATCTTGCTGAATAAGCAGTTAGATACAAATTAATTGAACATGGCTGGGTGTGGTAGCACATACCTTTAAACCCAGTACTCATTCAAAGAGGCAGAGAGAGTTGGATCTCTGTGAGCTCAGGGCTATAGTGTAAGACCTTGTGCCAAACAAACAAAAATTAAACTGAACATACATTTATTGTCATTAATTATTGTTCAGTCATAATAAATTTATATTTATTTTTAAAGCCCTTTCACCTAAGCATGGTGGTTGCTTTCTAGGATTACCTCATTCTTGGGAATGTGGTTTGTACAATTTACATATTGTATTTTCTTTTGTTATTGTTGTTGTTGCTGCTCAATATCTTCTTTGAATAGGATTTGAATAAGAACTTTTTTCTGCTTCAAGTCAAAGACCCTTTCCCAAGCACACAAGAACCTACGGTTTTTATTTTATTTTTTAACATTAACTAGGAATCATTTTCCTTTGTTCTTTTATAAGGCCAGGTATTCATAAAAGAAAGGTCAGTAGTTTGGCTGGAGAAATCATTACTTCTGTATTTACTTATTTTCTATTGCTACAAGAAAACACCATGAGCAAGGTAACTTCTAGAAGGGAGTGTTTATTTTGGGTTAACAGTGCCAGAGAGTCAAGAGTCCATCACAATTAAGGTAGGGACATGTGGCAGAAAGCACTAAGTATGGCATCAGGAACAGCTGAGAGCTCATATTTTGAACCATAAACAGAAAACAAAGAGAGTGAAGGGGTGAGGGAAATAGTAGGAGGCTTTTAAACCTCAAAGCCCACCCCAAGTGACATATGTCTTCTTGCAAAACCACACCCCTTAAGTCCTACTAACTGGGAACCAAGTACCCAAATGCCAGGACTATTGGAAACATCATTTTTTTCATTTTTTATTAGAAACAAGCTTCTTTTACATGTCAATCCCAGTTCCCTCTCCCTCCCCTTCTCCCCTGTCCCCCACCTTCCATCCCAAACCCTTTCTGCTCCCCAGGGAGGTAGAGACCTTCCACAGGGGATCTTCAAAGTCTGTCATATCATTTGGATCAGGGACTAGACCCTCACCTGTGTATCTAGGCTGAGAGAGTATCCCTCCATATGGAGAGGGCTCCCAAAGTCCATTCTTATACTAGGGATAAATACTGATCCACTACCAGAGGCCCCAAAGATTGCCCAGACCTCCAAACTGACATCCTTACTCAGGGGGTCTGGTACAGTCCTATGGTGGTTTCCCAGCTATCAGTCTGGGGTCCATGAGCCCCACCTTGTTCAGGTCATTTGTTTCTGTGGGTCTGGCTCTGACCCCTTTGCTCATCACTCCTCCCTCTCTGTAACTGGATTCCAGAGTTCAGCTCAGTGTTTAGCTGTGGGTGTCTACCTCTATTTCCATCAGCTACTGGATGAAGACTCTAGTATGGTGTATAAGGTAGTCATCAATCTCATTGTCAGGAAAAGGCATTTAAGGTAGGTTCTCAGTCACTGCTTAGATTGTTACTTGGGGTCAAACTTGTATATCTCTGGACATTTCCCTAGTGCCAGAATTCTCTTTAAACCTATAATGGCTCCCTCTATTATGGTATCTTTTTTCTTGCTCTCCTCACTTCTTCCCCTGACTAAAACTTCTTGCTCTCTCATGCCCTCCTTTCCCCTCCTGTTCTCTCCCTTTCTTCTAGATTTCTCTCTCCTCCCCCCATGCTCCAATTAGCTTAGGAGATCTTGTCCCTTTCCCCTTCTCTGGGGGAACATGCATGTCTCTTTTAGGGTCCTCCTTGTTTCCTAGCTTGGATTATAATCTAGTACTCCTTTATTCTATGTCTAAAATCCATATATGAATGAGTACATACCATGTTTTGTCTTTTTGTGACTGGGTTATCTCACTCAGGATGGTTTCTTCTAGTTCCATCCATTTGCCTGCGAATTTCAAGATTCCATTGCTTTTTCCGCTGAGTAGTACTCCATTGTGTAAATGTACCACATTTTCTCCATCCATTCTTCAGTTCAGGGGCATCTAGGTTGCTTCCAGGTTCTGGATATTACAAATAATGCTGCTACAGAAGCTAGTAAACAAGGAGGATCCTTTGAGATACATATTTGGTCCCCTGGAGAAGGGGAAAGGGTCAAGATCCCCTGAGCAAATTGAGAGCACAGGAAGAGGGGGGAGGGAGCTTCGGGAATGAGATCAGAAGAAGAGGAAGTTTACAGAGGTCATGAGGGAGTAGAACAGTTCAGTCAGGGGAAGAATAGAAGAAAGGATATGTGATAGGTAGGGTTTTTGTTGGGAGGGTGGTAGGGGAGGAAGGGAGGGAGAAGGGAACTGGGATTGTCATGTAAAACAATCTTGTTTCTAATTCAAATAAAAAATCTGAAAAAAACACAAATAAAAATAAAAAATAAACAAATAATGCTGCTATTCTGACAGGAGTAAGATGGTATCTCAGAGTTGTTTTAATTTGCATTTCCCTGATGGCTAAGGATGTTGAACACTTTCTTATGTGTCTTTCAGCCATTTTAGATTCCTCCATTGAGAATTCTCTATTTAGTTCTGTATCCCACTTTTTAATTGGATTATTTGGTGTTTTGTGGTGGTTCAACATAGGAAAATCCATCAATGTAATCCACCATATAAACAGACTGAGGAATAAAAACCACATGATCATCTCACAAGATGCTGAAAAAGCCTTTGACAAAATCCAACATCCCTTCATGATAAAGATCTTGGAGAGATCAGGAATAACAGGAATATACCTACACATAATAAAAAGCAATAGACAGTAAACCAAGAGCCAACATCAAACTAAATGGACAGAAACTCAAGGCGATTCCTCTAAAATCAGGAACAAGACAACGCTGTCCACTCTCTCCATACCCCTTCAATATTGTACGTGAAGTTCTGGGTAGAGCAATAAGACAAGAAAAGGAGATCAAGCCGCCGACTCATCACAGACCAGGTGAGTGACCCCCTGCTTTTACCCAACTCCTGTCCTAAGCGCCATTCACCCAGATCCCTCCAGGCTTGTCCCTGCTTGAAACAGACACGCCCAGGCAGGGAGGAGATCCCTGAATCTGGGTACAGGCCACTCTTCCTTCCGTTCCCGGTGACCGATCCACCAGGAGGTGAGTGATCCACCGCTCTTACCCAACTCCCCATCAAAGCCCCATCCATCCCGATCTCCCTGGGCCTGCTCCTGCTTGGGGTAGACATGCACAGTCAGTGAGGAACCCCCAGAGCCTGGAAACACCCCACTCTTACTTCCTGTCCCGCCTCCACACACCCGATCCCTATGGAGGCCTAACTCCTTCAGAGTGAGGAGACTACTAGGAGAGGCAAGAACATCCAGAGCTTCGGACATTGAATTCCTGGCCCACACACACTACTATGTAACAAGAGGATATAGAGAGACCCTACCTGCACTCACTGGAAAAAGATGTGGGAAGAAGACAGAATAAGAACTGACTCAACAACAGAAAGACCAATATGACACCACCAGAATCTAGGGACTACAGTCCAGCAAGATCTGAAAAGCCCAACACAGTGCGTGAAGATGAGATGGACCTCAAAAATTATCTCAGCAAGATGGTAGAGACCTTTAAAGAGGAAACAAGAAAACCCCTTAAAGAAATAGGAGAAAAAGCAGGCAAAAAATTACATGAAATGGAGGAAAAGACAAACCAAAAAATTCAAGAAATAAACAAATCTCTTAATGAATCTAAAGAAACCAAAGAAAAAAACAACCAAACAAGTGAAGGAAGCTCTTGAAACAGTGCAAAGCATGAAAGCTGAATTAGACACAATAAAGAAAACACAGAATGAGGCGATGCTGGAAATGGAAAGACTGGATAAACGATCAGGATCTAAATACGTGAATATAACTAATAGAATCCAAGAGACAGAAGAGAGAATCGAAGCTATTGAAGACTCGCTAGAGGATATACATTCATCAACCAAAGAAAACCTCAAGTCCAACAAATCCCTACACAAAATATCCAGGAAATATGGGACACTGTGAAAAGACCAAATCTAAGAATAATAGGTGTAGAAGAAGGTGAAGAAACACTGCTCAAAGGTACAGAAAACATATTCAACAAAATGATAGAAGAAAACTTCCCCAACCTACAGAAAGATATGCCTATGGAAGTACAAGAAGCTTATAGGACACCAAACAAACTGGACCACAAAAAGAAGTCCCCCCGACACATAATAATCAAAACTCCAAATCTACAGAATAAAGAGAAAATATTAAGAGCTGCAAAGGAAAAAGGCCAAGTAACATATAAAGGCAAACCAATTAGAATCACACCCGACTTCTCAATGGAAACTCTGAAAGCCAGAAGGTCTTGGATAGATACCCTACAAGCACTAAGGGAGCATGGATGTCAACCCAGACTACTGTACCCAGCAAAACTTTCAATCATTATAGATGGAGAAAACAAGATATTCCATGACAAAAACAGATTTAAACAATACATATCCACAAATCCAGCACTACAGAAGGTTCTGGAAGGAAAACTCCAACCCAAGGAACATAACTACATGCACAAAAACACAGGCAATAGGTAATCTAATTTTGCCAAACACAAAAAGAAGCAGGAGGGCAAAATCCACATACAATGACACCACCACCGATAAATCCAAAACAAACAAGAACCAACGAACAATGGACATTAATATCCCTAAATGTCAATGGTCTTAACTTACCCATAAAAAGATATAGGCTAACAGAATGGATACGAAGACAGAATCCATCCTTCTGCTGTTTACAAGAAACACACCTCAACTTCAAAGACAGGAGATACCTCAGAGTAAAAGGATGGGAAAAGATTTTCCAATCAAATGGCTTCAAGAAGCAAGCTGGTGTAGCAATCCTGATATCTGACATATTATACTTTAAACTAAAATCAATCAAAAGAGATGAAGAAGGGCATTTCATACTCATCACAGGAAAAGTCCATCAAGATGAAGTCTCAATCCTGAACATCTATGCTCCAAATACAAAGGCACCCACATTTATTAGAAAGAAACATTACTAAAGCTCAAACCACACATAAAACCACACATACTTATAGTAGGAGACTTCAACACCCCCCTTACACCACAAGACAGGACCACCAGACAGAAACTTAACAAAGAAACAAAGGACCTGAAAGAAGTTATGACCCAACTGGGGTTAACGGATATCTATAGAGCATTCCATCCAAACTCAAAAGAATATACCTTCTTCTCAGTGCCACCTTCTCTAAAATTGACCACATAGTAGGCAACAAAGCAAACCTCCATAGTTACAAAAGAATTGAAATAACCCCCTGTATCTTATCAGACCACCATGCATTAAAGCTAGAATTCAGCAACAATACAAATGGCAGAAAACCTGCAAACTTTTGGAAAATGAATAACACCCAATTGCACCATTCCTGGGTTGAGGAAGAAATAAAAAAACAAATTAAAGACTTCCTAGAATCTAATGAGAATGCAGACACAACATACCCAAACTTATGGGACACTCTGAAAGCAGTGCTAAGAGGGAAGTTCATAGCACTAAGTGCCCACATGAAGAAACTAGAGAAAAGTCACATTAGAGAACTGACAGAACAACTGAAAGCACTAGAGCAAAAAGAAGCAAACTCACCAAGGAGGAGTAGACGCCAGGAAATAATCAACCTGAGAGCTGAAATCAATAAAGTAGAAACTAGGAAAACATTACAAAGAATCAATGAAACAAAGAGTTGGTTCTTTGAGAAGATCAACAAGATAGACAAACCTCTAGCCAAACTAACCAAAAGGCAGAGAGAGAGCACGCTAATTAACAAAATCAGAAACGAAAAGGGGGATATAACAACGGACACTGTGGAAATCCAAAGAATCTTTAGGTTATACTTTTAAAATCTGTACTCCACAAAATTAGAAAATCTAATGGAAATGGACAGTTTCCTGGATAAATACCACTTAGCAAAATTAAATCAAGAACAGATAAACAGTTTAAATCGACCCATAACCCCTAATGAAATAGAAGCAGTCATCAAAAGCCTCCCAACCAAAAAAAGCCCAGGACCAGATGGCTTCACTGCAGAATTCTACCAGAAATTCAAACAAGAGCTGATACCAATACTCCTCAAACTGTTCCGCACAATAGAAGCAGATGGGATATTGCCAAACTCTTTCTACGAGGCTACAATCACTTTGATACCCAAGCCACACAAAGATAAGACTGAGAAAGAGAACTACAGACCGATATCCCTCATGAACATTGATGCTAAAATACTCAATAAAATATTGGCTAATCGAATCCAAGAACATATCAGAAAAATCATCCACCATGATCAAGTAGGCTTCATCCCAGGGATGCAAGGATGGTTCAACATACGAAAAACCATCAATGTAATCCACCATATAAACAAACTGAAAAAGAAAAACCACATGATCATCTCATTAGATGCTGAAAAGCCTTTGACAAAATCCAACATCCCTTCATGATAAAGATCTTGGAGAGAACAGGAATAACAGGAACATATCTAAACATGATAAACTCGATATACACCAAACCAATAGCCAACATCAAACTAAATGGAGAGAAACTCGAAGCGTTTCCTCTAAAATCAGGAACAAGACAAGGATGTCCACTCTCTCCATACCTCTTCAATATTGTACTTGAAGTTCTAGCTAGAGCAATAAGACAAGAACAGGGGATCAAAGGGATACAAATTGGAAAGGACGAAGTCAAACTTTCACTATTTGCTGATGACATGAGAGTCTACATAAGTGACCCGAAAAACTCTACCAGGAAACTCCAACAGCTGATAAACACCTTCAGCAAGGTAGCAGGATAAAAAATTAACTCAAAAAAATCTGTAGCCCTACTGTATACAGATGATAAACTCAATGAGAAAGAAATCATGGAAACATCACCTTTCACAATATCCACAAGCAACATAAAATATCTGGGGGTAACACTAACCAAAAAAGTGAAAGACCTGTACAATAAGAACTTTGAGACTTTAAAGAAAGAAATTAAAGAAGATACCAGAAAAGTGGAAAGATCTCCCGTGCTCTTGGATAGGCAGAATTAACATAGTAAAAATGGCAATCCTACCAAAAGCAATCTACAGATTCAACAAATCCCCATCAAAATCCCAACACAGTTTTTCACAGACATTGAAAGAACAATACTCAACTTTATATGGAAAAATAAAAAACCCAGGATAGCCAAAACAACTCTTTACAATAAAAGATCTTCTGGAGGCATCACCATCCCTGACTTCAAGCTCTACTATAGAGCCATAGTTCTGAAAACAGCTTGGTATTGCCCAAGAATAGACAGATAGACCAATGGAATCAAATTGAATACCCAGATATTAACCCACGCACCTATGAACACCTTATTTTTGACAAAGGTGCTAAATCCACACAATGGTAAAAAGATAGCATCTTCAACAAATGGTGCTGGCACAATTGGATTCGGACATGCAGAAAATTGCAGATTGATCCATACCTGTCACCATGCACGAAACTTAAGTGCAAATGGATCAAAGATCTCTCCATAAATCCAGCCACACTGAATCTTCTAGAAGAGAAAGTGGGAATAACCCTTGAACAAATTGGCACAGGAGAACGATTCCTGAACATCACGCCAGAAGCACAGACACTGAGGTCTGCAATCAATAAATGGGACCTCCTGAAACTGAGAAGCTTCTGTAAGGCAAAGGACACAGTCAGTAAGACAAAACGACCACCCACAGAATGGGAAAAGATCTTCACCAGCCCCACATCTGACAGAGGACTGATTTCCAAAATATACAAGGAGCTCAAGAAGCTAGCCACCAAAACACCATACAATGAAATTAAAAAGTGGGGTGCAGAACTAAACAGATTTTTTCAACAGAGGAATCTGAAATGGCTGAAAGACACTTAAGAAAGTGCTCAAAATCCTTGGCCATCAGAGAAATGCAACTCAAAACAACTCTGAGATACCACCTCACACCTGTCAGAATGGCTAAAATCAAAAATACCAATGACAAACTATGCTGGAGAGGATGCGGAGAAGAAGGAACACTCCTCCATTGCTGGTGGGAGTGTGAACTTGTAAGACCACTTTGGAAATCAGTATGGCGGTTGCTCAGAAAAATGGGAATCAGTCTACCTCAAGATCCAGCCATTCCTCTCTTGGGTATATACCCAAATACTGCATGTCCATACAACAAGGACATATGTTCAACCATGTTCATAGCAGCATTGTTTGTAATAGCCAGAACCTGGAAGCAACCTAGATGCCCCTCAACTGAAGAATGGAAAGAGAAAATGTGGTACATTTATACAATGGAGTACTACTCAGCAGAAAAATGCAATGGAATCTTGAAATTCGCAGGCAAATGGATGGAACTAGAAGAAACCATCCTGAGTGAGGTAACCCAATCACAAAAAGACAAACATGGTATGTACTCACTCATATATGATTTTTAGACATAGAGCAAAGGTTTACCAGCCTATAATCCTCTTCCCCAAAGAAACTAGAAATCATGAATGACTCTAAGGGATAAATGGACCCCAGGAATGGGAAGTGGCATGAACTCCTGAGCTAATTGAAAGCATGAGGGTAGGGGAGTGGGTGCTGCCACAATAAGAGCACAAGAAGAAGAGTAGAGGAGAAGAAATGGAGGAGCAGATATATTGAGTTGGGGGAAGAATAGAGGAGAGAGAGCAGGATGAGAGATACCATATCAGAGGGAGCCACTTTAGGTCCAAGAAGAGATCTGGAACTAGGAAGATCTCCAGAGACCTACAAGGATGACACGATCTGACAATCCAGGTAGTGGAGGAGAGGATGGCCTAGAAGCCCTTCCCCTAGAATGAGATTGATGACTACTCTCTATGCTATCCTAGAGTCCTCATCCAGTGGCTGATCGAAGCAGAGACAGACATCCACAGAAATACACTGAGCTGAAATCTGGAACCTAGTTGAAGAGAGGGAGGAATGAAGAATGAAGGGGTCTGTACCAGGTTGGAGAAACCCACAGAAACAGTTGGCCTGAAAAAGGGAAAGCATATCGACCCCAGACGCTCTTTGGGAGGCCAGTACAAGACTAATCCAGCCCCCTGATCATGGATGCCAATGGGGAGGCCCCTGCACTCCTGGGAGCCTCCGGAGGTGGACTGGCGTTTTGCCCTGGTCTGTGTGGGGGACTTTGAGAGCCCATCCCACATGAAGGGATGCGCTCTGTCTCTGGACACATGGGGAGGGGCCTAGGCCCAGCACAAGAAGATTTGGTGGACTTGGTGGAGCCCCGGTTGGGGGCCCTACCCTGCCTGGGGAGTGGTGGGTGGATGGGGTGGGGGGTAGGTTGGAGGTGGGGGAGAAGGAATGGGGGTGAGGGGAGGGAGAGGGAGAGGGGAATTACATGTGAAACAAGCCTGTTCCCTAACTTGAATTAATAATAATAATAATAATAATAATAATAATAATAATAATAATAATAATAGAAAAAAAAGAAAAGGAGATCAAGGGGATACAGATTGGAAAAGAAGAAGTAAAACTTTCACTATTTGCAGATGATATGATAGTTTACATAAGGGGAGACATCTTCTTCAAACCACCCAACCACCACATTCTGTCTACTTAGTCTTGTGGCCGTATCATAATGCAAAAGTCTTACACAGTCTCAACACTGTTTAAAAGTCTTGTCTCTTCTGAGATTAAGCCCATGGCACATATTACACCCCTAAAGCATCATATCCATGCTCTTAATTACATTTTAAAAGTAATGTTAATTCTTAGAGTAATTTTATGATATCAAAAAGTGTATTTGGGCTTTTACAATTTAATTATATTTTAAATTGACTGAAGACAAAATGAGCAAGCTCCATGTACTTTTAAAAATTATAGGACCTTATATTCTTAAAATGAGAACCTTATGACATTTCTCTACAGAGCTTTGCTGTTTAATTTTGCTTTAGCTCATGCATAACATTGATCCATAAAGAAACAAAAGGTAAAACTATAAATCTTCCCTAATTTACTTGAGAACTAATACATGCTTCCCATAACAAACAAAATGAACACCATTTAGTAATTAGCTATTGCTAGGGTATATTTGTCATTTGCATTTGGAATAGATATAGCTTGTTTATGAATGAACTTCTTTTGTTCTTCTGAAATGTGTATGCATCCTCGTTAAACTTTCATGAATAAACTGTGGTGCCAAGTTTCATGTGTGTGTACATCAGGGCTTGAGTGTTTGTGTTTATGTGACCTTAGAATGCTTCTCTATGCCTCTGTACACCCTATTCATTGACAGATATTCTTTGGGTTCCCACTACCCTTCAATAAATTTATATTGGTGGTAAAGCCCATAGGTTGATGAACTTTATTGTTTTCCATACTCTTGTGCACATCCTTAATGCTTTCCTTAGGGTACATTTCAAGACATGGAATTGCTACCACAAATGGTATACACATGTTTAATTTAATTCCCCACCTGCTACCCAGAAAGTTTGTACCAATTTAAAGTCCATAACCTGGAATTAAGTGGAGAAAAAGCCTCAGGGAAGTGAGTAGTATGGTTGTACTGTGTCCTGTTAGAAAGTGCAGCCTTTAGATACCACTGATCAAGAGCACAGAGCCACAATAACAGTGAACACACCTCAGAGTGGTCAGTAGTGAGAGGCAGTAGTAAACCTAACTACATTATAAAGCAGCATGGGGATAATTAACAGAACAACCTTAGGATCTAGAGTCACCAGCCCTGTAGTACAGTTATAATTTGATGAAGAGCACATAAAATGATATAAAAATCCCTTTATTCACACCATTATGGAAAATCGGTTATAACTCCAAATCACCAACACATTTAACCAAAATCCATACCAATTTTTCACCTTCCCATCTTAAGAGAATGGTACCGCTCTGTTGGCAGATCACAGGAGTCCTCTCATTCCTGGGATACTCATTGCTAATAATTGCTTGATAAAAATACTTGAACTATGCAAGATGCTACAGATGTTGCTTCTTAAAGTTGTGTGCCCATCCTGAAAAGCATAAATAGTTACTCTCCTATTTTCAGGACCAAGAGAAAAAGAAAGGAAAACAAATGGTAAGGAGGATATTATTGATTCTGATGCTGGTCTTGGCCTCACTTGGCCCTTAAGCAAAACCATTGAATTGTGTAAGACTTATGTAAGGACTTATCCAGTATAGATGCAGAAAACAAACAGTTCCAAATACTCTGCCTGCTTTAGATTCTGCAGAGAGGTATTTATTTCCTTATTTCAGTTTTCCTTTCTCCTTTTTAGCAGACAGGGTTTGGCACAAAAAGTCTCTCTAAAAACACTATGACTCAGCTAGTTGCTGTAGAAAGTAGGCTAGAAAAGCAGATTTGTGCCATTAAATTACAAGAGAATCTAATGGGGAGATATAGGCATTGCATGATGCTGTTTGTTGTAAAAACTATACTTTCATATTACCTAAGATACTCCTAAAGTAACTCAATTGTTTATACTTGCCATGAACTTTTTCCACATGTTAACTACTATATATTGTCTTTGCAATCTATAATTTCAAATAATGTTTTGAAATGGTCAATATTTAAAAGGAGAAACAGTAGCATGATGAGTTAGCTGGGTTTCAAATTTAGTTAGCTCTAATCTTTTTTTCCAAGTAAAATATCAGTGAGAATGCCATGTTTCATTCTGGCTTTGATAGACATGCTATAACTTGTATCTCCACTCAGGACATTTTGAGTAAGCAAATTCTAGCCTGACTATCTTTAGGACCTTGAAGATAGTAAAGCAACAATTTATTTCAGACACATTCATCAGTACTCCAATGTACAAACTGCTGTTCAAAGCCATTATCCTAACTGCAATGGAGAGGAGACACAAAATGTTATAGGAAAGATAATTGAACTCATGCATCCAATGATGTAAAAAACAAAGTAGAGGCACCATGATGATCAACCAATCCCTTTATTTTGGTGGTTAAGGAAACAGGAGCTGTGAATTCAGTCACGGCAGAAGATAGAGCTGATTTATAGATAAGGGAAAATGAGTTATCAAAATTGAAGCAACACCTCGAATTTCTCTCTACAACAGACAAATGTTTTCAAGCACTCATTAAATAAACATCCAAGTTGCCTTTAATGTCACACCACCACAACTCATACATATTCCCCTACTTAGTGATATGAAAATATCTGTGAGATACACAGCCTGGAGTTTCTGCTGATTCATTGGGTGTGTTTATTTTTGATACAACTAAGCACTTCCATATTGCTTTCTAGAGTAAGCTCCTTTCAACAGTGTGTGAAGGCCCCCCCAGCTCTTTGTTAGCATTCTAGTTTTTGTCTATAATGTGATGTTTCTTTGGAAAATAAAAATTTTGAGTTGAGCAGACTTAAAATGCATAAAACTTAACTTGGTGATATTTCTGGGGGAGTTATAAACTATCATTTAACAATTACTTAGGCATGTGTTTTCATGCCAGGATCATGCTAACCTTTTCTTGCTCTATTTTTTCTACAGTGAACAAAAGATTAAAAATTTATATTTTTAAATGAAGAAATGTACCAAGTGAATCACCGTCATTTCCTGAATAATCCATGATACTTGCTGATAAGAAATGTCAAATTTATCACTTTTCAAAAACCTACTTGGGACTAAGTTTTTATTCTGTTCCATTAAACCATATATCAGATTTTCTGCCAATCTTATCTTGATTTAATATTGTTGCTTCATAAGACATTTTCATAGCTGAGTAACATTGGTTTCCCCAGTATTTCCTCTCAGAAGGTCCAGAATAACAACAGCAGCAACAAATGTAGCTAACATTTATTATTTGTTATGTTTCTAATATTTCCTCACATTATCATATTTAATCCTTAACTATATACAATGATACAGACAATATTCTTGTCCTCATTTGAAAAGATTAGAAACTTAAGGCACAGAATACTCAAACTGGTTTGATATGGAATCAAGCATTAAGTACTGTAGAAAGCCTGTGCTGACCACTGTTATCAGAAGATGGACTGTATGGAATACTTAAAACTAGAACATTTTGACCAATTATAATTAAACTTTTTATTCAACCTAACACAAAGATTCGTCTCCCACAACTCTTCCTAGATCTCTCCCAATTCCCCATCCTTCCAGCTCTATGTCTTCTTTGGCTCTCTCTTTAGAAGCAAACAGGCAAATAAAAAATGAAAAGCACTAGAATAAAACAAAATAAACAAAGGTAAAGAAAAAAGCCATAGAAATGTACACAACAACAAATCAATAATTAAATAAAAGCACAAAATTGGAAACCATAATATACAAGCAAAAGACCAGTAAGGGGGAAATGCCCAAACAAAATAGTATGACACAAAACAAAATAAACCTCCCAAAATGCCATTGAGTTCATTTAGGGTTGGCCATCTACTGTTGGGAATGAGACTGGCCCATAAGTATAGTTTGTATCCCCACTGAGACTCCATTGGAGATATTAATTTTTCATTCATGAGTGGCTATCTACTGGAGACAGATTCGGGGATATGGATGGGAGCTTGTGTCCACTTTTTCTCTCATCACTGGGACCCCATCTGACACAGACCTATGTAGGCCCTGTGTATGCTGCTACAGTCTCTGTGATTTCATGTGTGTCAGTCCTGCTGTGTTTAGAAGGCCCTGTTTCCTTGGTGTCCTCCATCCCTTCTGGCTCTTACAATTTTCCTGTTCCTCCTCCTCCTCCTCCTCTTCCTCCTCCTCCTTCTTCTTTGGGATTCCCTGAACCCTGACGGAAGAAATTTTATGGAGACATATCATTTAGGACCAAGTGTTCCAAAAATTTTCACTCTCTGCACATTGTCCAGTTTGGGGTTTATTATTTATTTCTCACTGTTGATATCAAATTATTTCTCCCTGATGATCCACTAGGAAATATAAAGGTGAGCAATGGGGAGAGGATAAGTATCACCAAGGAACACACACACCACACACACACACACACACACACACACACACACACACACACACACACACACACACGTGCGCGCACGACATGTGAATAAATGTGTCACAATAAAATAAAAAATATATCTTTAATGGAAAATGAGCATAATGCTTATTCAATCTACTATGTGCTAGACAATATTAATTATACTGCCAATCTCACTCCTCAGTAGCTATCTATCATGGATACTAAAAAAAACTTTTCCAAGATGAAAGAATGTAGCTTTTCTTTATTTACAGAACAAGCATCTTTATGAAACACTATGTACAGAATTATGCCAATTCTAGTGTGGGTTTTTTGTTTGTTTTGAGATAAAATATTGCTAATGTAGCCCTATCTGACCTGGAAGTCATTGTGTAGTTCAAGCTGGCCTTGAACTTGTGATCCCTCTTCTTTTGCTTCTGAGTGCTGGGATTATAGGTATGTGCCCAAACCAGCTTAATTTTGTTTTAAGTAATATGAATGGGAAGAAGATATTCTGTTTTATTTGCTTATTTGATAACTAAGAAATAAACATTTCTTTCTTTTTCATTTATCCAACAAATAGTTGCAGTGTACCACACAAGTGCAAGGAATATCCAGAATAAATCGTATCTCAACCAGTATATTTTCCTTCTATTCACTATGTCCTGCCGTTAATTACAACCTAATGGACATTGAAATATATGACCAGGCAACTCATCTTACATCAGCGAGTTTTGAAGGCTTACCATCTAAATGTTCCATGTAGTGGAGCAGAGGGACAGGATAGAGTTTGGAAATTAGGTAGGCATGGGTTAAAATTTCTCTTCTGACCTTTATTTATGTAAGGTGTGTAAACTTGCCAAGTTCACTTAGCATCTCTAAGACTTAATTTCCTGATCTGTACAAGGAGATTGTCATCTAGGTTTCTAAGCAAAAGCAATGAATATAGTACCTCCAAATATTCTGTCTGAAAACTGAGTGCTTGTTCATGTTTACCCACTGTTCTAATTAGGCTTCTGTTGCTGTGATACAACACCATGACTAAAGCAACTTGGGGAAGAAAGGATGTATTTCACTTCACAGATTATAATCCATCATTAATAGGACAAGAACTCAAGGTAGGAACCTGGAGGCAGAAACTAAGCAGAGGTCATGGCGGAATACTGCTTAGCACCTTGCTTAGCCTCCTTTCTTCTAGACTCCAAAACCATCTATCCAGGCATGATGCCACCCTCAGTGGTCTAGGCTTTTCCACATCAATTATCAGCCAAGAAAATGCCTCATAGGTCTGCCTACAAGCCACGCTGATAGAAGCATTTACTCAACTGAGGTTCCATCTTCTCAGATCACTAGCTTGTGTGGGGTTAATAAAAAACTAACAGACCCACTCTATCTCCCCTCTCCCTTATTGGAAAATAAGCCAACAGCATTAACTATATCATCCAGAGCATTCAGAAATGTAAGAGAAAATAAAAATTCAATAAATTCTGACATTATGAGTATGAGCCAATGCAATTTATATATAATAGAAGGAGTTGGCTACAAGAATTCCTGGTGTTTTATTTAACATAGTCAGACTTTCTAGATTAGAATGATGCACATGTATTCCTTGGGTGATTCTAGTGTTCTTTGAACCTCAGAATGCTCAGATGAAGCAGAAACATAGCATGGAATGATGGTCTTCAGGAGAGATTCAAGAGCAAGAGTCAGGACTCCCACCCAGACCCCAGTTCCTAAGTAATACATGATGCAGGGCAAAACATGCGAAAGTTTTCAGAAATGTTGAAGAGATAATTCATTCTTTCTCAGAAAAGAAGTAAAATCTCTGTTATATTCGAGATACCAGTTTTATAAGATAAGGATTGAGCCAATGGTTGGTAAAGGTGCCTACTGCCAAGTCTGATGACCTGAGTTCAATCCTCACAACCTACATGGTGGAAAGAAAGAACTGACTTCTAAATGTCATCTGCTACTTGCACATAAACACAGTGGCCTGCTCATTCCTACACATGTATCACAGCACACATATAATAAGTGTAACAAACAATTTTTTAATTTATTTTTATTTAAATTAGAAACAAGCCTGCTTCACATGTCAATCCCAGCTCCCTCTCCTCCCCTCCTCCCCCTACCTCCACCAACTCCCCACCCCACTCCCCCCTGCTACCCAGGGATGGTGAGGCCCTTCACGGGGAATCCCCTAAGTGTGTCATATCATCCAGGGCAGGGCAGTCTATCATATCATGCAGCCTAGGCCCTCCCCCATGTGTCAGGCTGAGAGAGTATCCATCCATGTGGAATGGGCTCCCAAAGTCCATTCATACACCAGGGATAAATACTGTTCTACTACCAGAGGTCCCATAGATTTCCAAGGCCTCCTCACTGACACCCAAGTTCAGGCAGATCTGGATCAGTCCTATGCTGGTTTCCCAGCTATCAATCCGGGGTCCATGAGCAACCCCTTTTTCAGGTCAGCTGTTTCTGTGAGTTTCCCCAGCCTGGTCTTGACCCCTTTGCTCTTAAGAAGGGCTTTGAAAATGTAGCCCACCGTGACTGCTCCTTTACATAACTGACACATTTAGGTAACTCAGCAAGCCTCTGGGATTGAGACTATTCTGAAAGAGAGTTTGATCTAAGGCAGCGATGTTCGGTAACTATGTACTATATGTGCATATACGAATATACGCATTGCTTATATCTCTACTTCTGTTTACAAGAATTATGTGCATATATTTCTATTGTTTTACTCCTTCCTTTCTGAATTCTTTCTAATCTCAAGGTATAGACCCTCCTCAGAGAATTTAAAGTTGGCTTGTAGGTAAATGTCTAAAATCATACCTGAATTGAATTGCTTGTCAGTTCTGTTTGTACTGACCCTGATGCTAAGGCTTTTGTAACAGGGAACAGATCTGCTGAATGTTAATGGATGCTATTGTGACTGTCTGGAACAACAGTACATTCCATTCCAGAGATGTAATCATGACAACAAGGTGTCCAAACAATCAGTACTCCAAGGTCTTATCCTCTATTACAATGGTATGCTATATTTTTCTTAGTCTAAGGTTTCTTTTCTTCCCTCTCTTTCTTTCTGTTTTGTAAGAAATTGTATTTCAGAAGGAGATGATATACAAGTTTTTTCCTATTGGATTTGGTAGTGAGGATCTATTAGTAATTGTGGAACATTACACCACCCTGCAAACCAGCAGTTCTGCAACCCCTTCGGCAAACCTCTATCTCCAAAAATATTTACATTATGGTTCATAACAATAACAAAATTACAGTTGTGAAATAGCAATGAAAATAATGTTATGGTTGGGGGTCACCACAACATAAAGAACTGTATTTAAGGGTCACAGGATTAAGAAGGTTGAGAACCACTATCTTAGATGTTGATTAAATTCTTTGAAATGAAAGCAGTCAGTACAGGATGTGAAATAATCATGAGAAAGAGGCCACTTAATTCCTGATTTTTATCTCAAACAAAAGGGGCCATTCTTTCTGTATTTCAAAAGAAATTCAAAGGCATCATCTGCAAGCATTAGGCTCCAAAGTCATTTACCTATGCAATAGCATCTCCAGATAACACCTTGTTCTCAGAATTTTGAAATACAGTGTCCAACTGGCATCTGCTGCTTCTGAGCAGTCCTCGAATAGGATAGGCTCTTTGATGTGGTGAGCAAGTGTTCAGTTTTCACAGTATGAGAGCCTTTGTAAACAAGCTTTCCCATTGCCTACCAATGCAAGAAGAGGTGCTGTTTGACTATCTTCTGTTGCATAATAAAGCACTCTACGCATGAAGGCTGAAAAACATCAACAGTTGTTATAGTTCCTGTCATGATAGTGCTGTTGCCTGGGTGTTTCGTTTTTTTACTTTAGGTGATATCAGTTGAGGTTATGGGGTGGTCACAATATGAAAATCACTTTTTAAACATAACCAGAAGGTGATAGAGACTGCTGGCTCTAAGCTCAGCTGAAGCTGACATCAGGGAGATTCATCCCCCCCCCCACATGGGCCCCTGTACAACTGCTTAGTTAGGTTCCAAAAATGAACATTCTAAGAGTCAAGGAAAAGCTTGGAATGCTACATTTTACTTCTGCTTCATTTTGTCGCTCTCAAGCAAATAGGCCAATCCAAATTCCAGGAAAGGGGGATAAGTTTTTTTTCTTGGTGAAATGAAAGCCAAACTACATTCAAAGGACATGTGAAGTGGGGGAATTATTGCTGCCACCCTTGAAATATATTGCGTTCTACCACAGGCACAAACATGAAGCACTTTATCTGCCAGTACCCTAGAAAGACTCCCACCATTCACTTCCTATTTCTGCCTTTTCTATTCATCCCAAAGCTGTCAAGCTTCCCTGTCTTCTGCACATCTGTATTCTGTTGAGGATTGTTGAACAGCACTTTATTTATTTTTTGTAACAGTCATCTCTGGAATGGAAGGAAAGGAGCCCCGTTGGCTGAGGTAATAATAACATTCTTAGAAACCTTAGCGCATGCCAGACATTTTGCGTAGATTGCTCATATTCTCCTTGAACACAAATCCTTTAAGAAAGGCATCATAGTTCCTCTCCCCTGTTACATCAATGCTGCACTGACATAAGGAGATTTGCTAATGAGTTCTCAGCACAACAATGTGGCTCAGTCCAGGCCTCAGAAACACCAAAATAATTCACCTTCAAAAATGACAAGTTTGATAAGAGTGTTCAGACCGAGAAAATTAATGCAAAACTTCATGACGGAGTATGTCAGCACTGCAAAGAAGTTCTTGAGTGGTGTGTAAAATACAGAAAATACAAACCACCGTCAAAGCCTAAGAAGTGTGCTACATGTTCACAAAAGACAGTGAAGGACTCTTTCATATGACATGTAGAGCATGTGCCTGTGAAAATGAAGTTTGTGCAAAATGTGGAAAGAAAGAAGTTATCATTAATCCTTTCAATAAAGAACCAGAAACTTCAGCAAATCCTGAAAATCAAGGTTCTAACCATAAGGGAAGGTGCAGAAGGAAGGAATATGCTGATGAGGATTCAGATGCTGACACTGACTCAGATAAGGAGGTGGAGACACTCAGAGGAACTGACCTGCAGAGGACTCAGCAAGCTTACTGACATCCTAAGGAGGAGATTAGAAGGGCTGTTCAAAATAAGCAGAACTGGTTTATGTGCAACAGAAATAATTTATAACATTTGAATAACAAACTTTCAGGTCTTCAAGATAAGGCTTAAGCTGCATATACAGAATATGCGTGGAAACACTGTGGCACATTGTATAAACATGTATAAAATTATTTGTTTAGTTAATTGTTTAGGAGAGCATATTACCTAATATCAAACTATGCAGTGTTGAGAATTATATCAGAGCTATTTCATGGAAAGCTGAGAATATTAGCTCACTGTGAGTACATTTCTATAACCTGACCTCCGGTGCATGACTTCCTTAGCAAAATATCTTACAAAACAAGTTTATGTACACACACACACACACACACACACACACACACACACACACACACACACACACACACACGCACACACACACTCACACATAAAGCACATGTAATGATTTTTCTTCAAAAATATTTTGTATACTTTATTTCATTGTTTTTTACCTTTTCCCAGTTTGGAATATATACTGAGAGAAGGTATGTGGACTATATAATCTGGAAAGGAAAATCCACCATTCATACTTTGTAGGGAGAAATCCTGATTAGAGGTACTGTAGTCAGAGTTACGTAACAAGGGTTTAAGAAGGAGGGAGGAATGCACGTGGCTCTCTTTGGCCTGGCTGAGCAGACTAGGAAGCATTTTCTGGGTCCATCCTGCTCAAGTGCAAACCTGGTCACTGGCTCCCTTGCGTGAGTACTTTTCCTCAGTAAACTACCATTTATCAACCTATTTCTGACTCTTATTTACAATCATCTATAATACTTGAGTGGAGATACTTGCAGTATCTGAGGCTCCTGTGAGGTTCTCCCTCATAAGCTTATCTTTCCCAGAATTCCATTGTCTTGAATTTGTCATTGTTGCCAGTGTTTCTCAGGCTGTACAATGAACTTTTCCACACTTTGTACCTACATTGTCAATTTTAGTGTTTTACTATGTTTTCTTTGTGTCAATCTCCATGTATGTATATATGACATGTATGAGTGCATATATTTGCTGAATCACTGAAATAAATGTGAAACCCTGGGGGGAAAGGCACTATAATTCTAAGTTTCAATTATCAATCTCAGATTTATAAATAAACAATTTTCCTATTGATACGGGCTTAATGGAAGAAAGAGAATTCCAACTTGTGTTTTCACCATCTTAATCTATTAGATACATTTTCAGAATTCAAGGACTACTTGTTATACACTTTCTGGCAATGCTGCCCAGATTACAAAATGAAGATAATAATGATGATGATGACGACGATGACAAAGATGATGACAACAATGTCAACAGAGAATATAAATATTTGCTTCTGGGACTAAAGAACAGAAATAGATGAATTACAAAAAGGGCATTCTATTATATATTTTTATAGTACCCAGACTGTGACAGGCTTAGGTAAATTACATATTTGTGCCATACCATGTAACATGTAAATGTGAGATCAGGTATTCAAAGCTAGACTGATAATGAACTACACAAAACCCTGCATGTCCATGGTTTTGAGTTTAATAGACTTCTAGTCATTTTAGCAGTTCACCTTCAAGTATGTACAATCAGCAGAGTGGTAAATATAATTGTGCTTTCTCCATATTTTATGTTGAATTTGGTATATGAACAAAATGTTAATATATCCTATTGAGAAAAATCACTAAAAATAAGATTAAAGGCAACAAAAATCTGAAAGAAAATATTTCAATATACATTATAAAAGTGGTTACAGGAGGGTTTAAAAATAGTTCATATTCTTCTGAGTTACAATGGAATCTTGAAAGTCGCAGGCAAATGGATGGCACTAGAAGAAACCATCCTGAGTGAGGTATCCCAGGCACAGAAAGATAAACATGGTATGTACTCACTCATATGTGGATTTTAGGCATAGAGTAAAGGATTACCAGCCTACAATCCACACTGCCAGAGAAGCTAGGAAACAAGGAGGACCCTAAGAGAGACATACATGGTCCCCTGGAGAAGGGGAAAGGGACAAGATCTCCTGAGCTAACTGGGAGCATGGGGGAGGAGGGAGGGAGCTAGGAGAATAAGAAGAGGATGGGTGAGGAGAGCATGAGGGAACAGGAAGGTTGAGTCGGGAGAAGAATAGAGGAGAGCAAGATGAGAGATACCATAATAGAGGGAGACATTATGGAAAAATTTGATGGAACTGCTTCAGACTTCTTGGGACCAAGATATAAAATGAAGCCATCTTTACCCTGCTTTTTATACTGTATTCATTACTTAAAACAGCACGTTCAATGTAACTTATAGAAGAAAGTGTTTATTTGTGCTTATGGTTCCAAGTACTAAGAGTCCATCTCTAACATAGTATAGAAGTGTAGCAACAGTCAGGCATGATGAATAGAATAGCTGAGAGCTCACATCTCAAGCCAAAAACAAGAAACAGAAAAAACAAAAACAAAATAGGAATAGTGTATGGCTTTGAAATCTCAAAGTGCACCTCCAGTGGCCCTTCCTCCAGCAAGGCCACACTTCGTAAACCTACCTAAACAGTGACACCAACTAGGGACAAAGTATTCAAACATCTGTTCTTATAGAGAACATCCTCATTCAAATTACCACACTCACATTAATGTGACATACAGAATTCTTGCGACACTGTGGTATCTCAGATATTCAGACAAGGGGAACATTATAGGATAGAAGGTATATGTGAGACAGCAGGAGACACATCAAAGTAATAACATGTAGAACCATATATAATATCCCTATAAAATCTTTGTTTCCTACCAAAGAAAATACATTTCTCATCTAGATGTCACTCCCATAAAAATGGTTGGAACCGTAATCCCTATATTCAAACCCTCAAGTTGGTGTTTTCTTCTCTGGAATACTGACTTATTGGTAGATAAAGGTGGCTACTGGGTAGATTTTTCACCTCCCTCATTTACAGGTAGCTGCTTGTCCACGCAGGTCTAGCTGTTTACAGACCAGTCATTCTTACCAACACTATCCACCTATGATTCAATACTACAATACAATCCTCAACCCCTGGGAATTTAAATTCCAGTCTAAATTGATTTAGTGCATGCTGGCCTGATTTAGCAAACCCTAAGGTGCCTGGATTTACCATCAACTGACAAGATTGGATTTTCCACAACTGAAAAGAACTGGCACTATGTGTGTTCTAAAATGAATGATGTGAAAACAGAAAGATTCATTTATTAGCTGAGTTTAATAACCTGAAAATCTTTACCAATCAAGATTAATGAAAGATATTCTCCTTTTTTTGTTTTTTTGAGACAGGGTTTCTCTGCATAGCTTTGGAGCCTATCCTGGCACTCGCTCTGGAGACCAGGCTGGCCTCAAACTCACAGAGATCTGCCTGCCTCTGTCTCCCTAGTGCTGGGATTAAAGGCGTGCTCCACCAACGCCCGGCGAAAGATATTCTTTAAAGATTGTATTTTCCTAAATATTTTGACAAGTATTTAGAAAAAATACAAGATATAGGTATAAATGGATGTATGTAGAAAAACATAAGAAGGATATCTTATTAATTTTATTTCTTGGTGACTCACAATGTATAATAAATTACTCCATCAGTTTGCTCACTCAAAAATAATTATTAATATTTTTATGTGTTAGACACCAAAAATTCAATTCCGTGGCTTCAACCCACAACTTATTTCTATTAAATTCCACATTCATACAGAATATTGTCTCCTCCAAATAGTCATTTGAGAAAGTAATGAATAACTGGTTGTCTATAAGCTCACATAGACCTTACTCAACATTTCAAGACCAAATGGAGTCTGAATCCTGAAAGAGTCACCACCCAAGAAGGAGGCCATGGGAGAGAATGGCAAGAACTTGAGCTCACAAGTCAAAGACAGCTGCCTCTTATTCCACTCTGTCTCTTATTCACTCTAACATTTGAAAATTCCATTAACTTCTTGCATCCTTACAAAGTATACTTAGTAAAGTGTTGGGGATTAAGAAGATCCTGATATCTCCTTATAGGATGTTTGAGTGTTTAGGGAAAATGTGACTAATAAAGGTTCTGACCAATACTTATCAAACAGCAAAGCTTTCTTCTTAACCCCTTTGTTCTGTGGCAAAGGAGGCATTATCATAGTGCAATTGCCAAACTATATGATTAAAGAAACATCTGGAACTACTGAAAGAACAGACAACACATATTCATCTTATGTAGGAAATATAGTGCATTAGTGTTTATATTTTACTAATATAACTCATATTAAGTTGCTGATATTTAACCATATTTTATCCAAACATCGATGCAATGTCACAGAAATCTAATAAGTGCTAACTTAGAAAGGGATGGAGGATAATTTTCATTCTTTTCTATTGACACTGAATTTTTTTCTCTTCGCCTTTTGAATTTCAATGTAGGCAAGCTAGCTCATAATGTAGACATCTTGGCTATGTTTTTAAAAGGATTTATTTTATTTTTAATGTGTGTGTGTGTGTGTGTGTGTGTGTGTGTGTGTGTGTGTGTGTGTGTGTGTGTGTGTATGTGTGTGTGCCTTGCATGGGCATATGCACCTGAGTGTAGTTGCTCTTATAGGTATGAGGGCATTGGATCCACTGGAGTTGGAGCTAGCACACAAGCATCCTGACGTGAATGCTGGCAACTGAACTAGGGTCTTCCACAAGAGTAGTAGATACTGCTGAGATATCCCTCAAACCCCCTTCACTGTCTTTTGAATCTCAGAAAGACTACGGAATTACAAACCACACTGATGAAACAGGCTTGGTAACACAGACCTATAACCCCAACTCCTCAGGAGGCTAAGGTGGAAAAACGACAAGCTCTCAGCCTGTCTGTGCTACACAGTAAGTTCACTGCCAGCCTAGTCAACCTAAAGGATGCTAATGTTAGAATTAAGAGAGTTTGCTGGGTACAAAACCCAGATATGCCACTTTTTAAAGGATTTTGGATGGATTATTTCCTAGTTTCTAGCCTGGACTAACCGCAGGGATGCACTTAGAAGTCCACCTAGCTGTCCTAGAGTACTATGGGGGACCTATGAGATGCCAGCTGAGAAGATTGAGTAAGGCCAAAAAGTTATTTTAAAATAATGTACAGAAATAACAGAAGGATATACAGTAGGCACCCAAATGACAATTATTTGTGAAACTTCGAAAACTAATGGAAAGGGGCCATCAAAATGGCTCAGCAGTTAAGGGTACCTGCCACCAAGCTTGATGACCTGAGTTCTATCCAGGAACCCATTTAGAGGAGGAGATTGAGCTCACACAAGTTGTTCTCTGACTTCCCTTATGCATGCTGTTATACACACATGTACATGTGTACACACACAACCATAAGTATGCAGGTACAAAAATATGCACAAATACAAAGGAACACACATGCACATAAACACACACAGAGGAACATGCACGTACACACACAGGAACACACACACATAAATAATATGTAAAACAAAAACTGTTGGTGAAATACAAATGATACCCAGGTATTCATGGATTCTGATATCTACAGAACCAAGGAAATTCATGCAATTGGCAGCTGCAACGTGCTTTGATCTATGTGTTGTCTCCTTTGATGCTTCACTATTGTAATTCTTCCTACAGGAAGTCTTACATTTTGTGCATCAAATCACTCATTATATATGTGGTAGAGTCCTGAATTCACACACGGCCCTGGAGTTTTTCTGTGCTATTTCCACACCAGAGAACTCACTGCTCTCTGCTCTGGGCTGTATAAGAATGAAGAAAGCAAGCCGAGAACTCGCATGTGGTATTAATTGGATGATCTCTGCTCTTGATTGCAGGTGTAATGGGACAAACTGCCTCGTGTCCCTGCCACCTTGATTTCTCCACAATTGTGGGTTGTAACCTCGAATTGTGAAACAAATAAATTCTTTCTCCCTTAATTTGCTTTTGTTGGAGTGTTTGATCATAGCAATGGGAGATGAAAAAAAGACAGTATCCCAGGGGAGGTGTGGCTAGCTTGAAAACTGAAGCTAGGCTGATTGGGATGTAGACTCTAGAGAAAAATTACAGGTCTCAGGTGACCTCACCATTTGAAAACACAATTACATGCCTCAAATACCAAGACAACACAATCAGAAGTCAAATTAACCAATTTTATGTAATCTTGATATTCTTTCTTAAGATTTTTTATTTGAATTAGAAACAAGATTGTTTTACATGACAATCCAGGTTTCCTTCTCCCTCCAGTCCTCCTCTATCACCCCCCAACTAAAACCTTACCTATCACATATCCTTTCTGCTTCTCCCCCCGATTGCGAGGCCTTCCATAGGGGGCCATCAGAGTCTATCGTACTCTTTGGGATAGGCCTAGGCCCACCCCCATGTGTCTTGGCACAGGGAGTATTCCTCTATGTGGAATGAGCTTCCAAAGTCCACACCTATGCTAGGGATAAGTACTGAACTACTACAGGAGTGGGTTTCCTCACTGAAACCCATTTCCTGGGGTCTGGATCAGTCCCATGCTGGTTTCCCAGCTATCAGTCTGGGGAGCAAGAGCTCCCCATTGTTCAAGTCAACTGTTTCTGTGGGTTCGCCAGCCTGGTCTGGACCCTTTTGTTCTTCACTCATCATTCTCTGCATCAGATTCCAGTTCAGTTCAGTGATTAGTTGTGGGTGTCTGCTTCTACTTCCACCAGCTGCTGGATGAGGGCTATCTGGTGGCATGTAATTCAGCCATCAATCTCATTATCCAGGGAGGGCATTTAAGATAGTCTCTCCTCTATTGCTTAGATTGTTAGCTGGTGTCATCTTTGTAGATCTCCAGACATTTCCCTAGTGCCTGATTTCTCTGTAAAACTAAAATGTCTTCCCTCTATTATGGTATCTCTATTCCTATTTTCTTCTATTCTTCCTCTGACTCAAACTTTCTGCTCCCTCATGTCCTCTGCATGCCTCCTCTTTTCCCCTTCTCATTCTCCTAGCTAACTCCCCCCCTCTTCCTGTGCTCCCAATTTTCTCAGGGGATCTTGTCCCTTTTCCCTTCTCCAGGGGACCATGTATGTCTCTCTTAGGGTCCTCCTTGTTTACTACCTTCTCTGGCAGTGTGAATTGTAGGCTGATAATCCTTTTACTCTTTCTAAAATCTGCATATGAGTGAATACATACCATGTTTGTCTTTTTGTGATTGGGTTACCTCACTCAGAATGGTTTCTTCTAGTTCAATCCATTTTCCTGCAAATTTCAAAATTCCACTGTTTTTTCCTCTGAGTAGTACTCCATTGTGTAAATGTACCACATTTTCTCTATCCATTTCAGTTGAGGAGCATCTAGGCTGCTTCCAGTTTCTGGCTATTACAAAAAATGTTGCCATGAACATCGATGAACAGATGTCCTTGTTGTATGAATGTGCTTCTTTTGGGTATATGCCTAAGAGTGGAATTACTGGATCTTGTGGTAGACTGATTGCCATTTTCTTGAGGAGTCACCATACTGATTTCCAAAGAGGCTGTACAAGTTGGCACTCCCACCAGCAGTGGAGAAGTGTTCCCCTTTCTCCACATCCTCTCCAGCAAAAGCTGTCATTGGTGTTTTTTTTTTTTTATTTTGGCCATTCTGAAAGGAGTAAGATGGTATCTCAGAGCTGTTTTGATTTGCATTTCCCTGATGGCTAAGGATGTTGAACACTTTCTTATGTGTCTTTCAGCCATTTTAGATTCCTCTATTGAGAATGGTCTATTTAGTTCTGTACCCCACTTTTTAATTGGGTTGTTTGGTATTTTGGAGACTAGCTTCTTGAGTTCTTTGTATATTTTGGAGATCAGCCCTCTCTGTCAGATGTGGGGTTGGTGAATATCTTTTCCCAGTCTGTGGGTTGCCGTGTTGTCTTGCTGACTGTCTCCTTTGCCTTACAGAAGCTTCTCAGTTTCAGGAGGTCCCATTTATCAATTGTTGACCTCAGTGTCTGTGCAACTGGTGTAATGTTCAGGAAGCAGTCTCCTGTACCAATTAATACAAGGGTATTTCCCACTTTGTCTTCTAATAGGTTCAGTGTGGCTGGGTTTATGTTGAAGTCTTTTATCCATTTTGACTTAAGTTTTGTACATGGCGATAGGCTTGGGTCTATCTGCAGTCTTCTACATGTCCACAACCAGTTATGGTAGCACCATGTGTTGAAGATGTTCTCTTTGCTCCATCTATAAATTTGGATTGTTTGTCAAAAATCAGGTGTTCATAGGTGTGTGGGTTAATATCAGGGTTTTCAATTCGATTCCCTTGGTCTACCTGTCTTTTTTTGTGCCAATACCAAGCTGTTTTCAGGACTATAGCTCTGTAATAGAGCTTGAAGTCAGGAATGGTGATGCCTCCAGAAGTTCCTTTATTGTATAGGGTTGTTTTGGCTATCCTGGGTCTTTTGTTTCTCCATATAAAGTTGAGAATTGTTCTTTCAAGGTCTGTGAAGAATTGTGTTGGGATTTTGATGGGGATTGCATTGAATCTGTAGATTGCTTTTGGCAAGATTGCCATTTTTACTATGTTGATTCTACCTATCCAAGAGCATGGAAAATATTTCCATTTTCTGGTATCTTTAATTTCTGTCTTTAGAGAGTGAAAATTCTTATGGTACAGGTCTTTCACGTTTTTGGTTAGTGTTACCCCAAGGTATTTTATGTTGTTTGTGGCAATTGTAAAGGGTGATGTTTCTCTGATTTCTTTCTCCACCAATGTGTCATCGGTATATAGTACAGGTTTTTTTAGTTAATCATGTATCCTGGCACTTTGCTGAAGGTGTTTATCAGCTGTAGGAGTTCCCTGGTAGAGTTTTTCGGGTCAGTTATGTAGACTCTCATATCATCTGCAAATAGTGAGAGTTTGACTTCTTCCTTTCCGATTTGTATTCCCTTGATCTCCTTTGGTTGTCTTATTGCTCTAGCTAGAACTTCAAGTACAATATTGAAGAGGTATGGAGAGAGTGGACAGCCTTGTCTTGTCCCCGATTTTAGAGGAATTGCATTGAGTTTCTCTCCATTTAGTTTGATGTTGGCTGTTTCCTTGCTGTATATTGCTTTTATTATGTTGAGGTATGTTCTTGTTATCCCTGATTTCTCCAGGACGTTTAGCATGAAGGGGTGTTGGATTTTGTCAAAGGCTTTTTTGGTGTTTAGTGAGATGATCATGAGGTTTTTATTCCTCAGTCTGTTTATATGGTGGATTACATTGATGTATTTTCGTATGTTGAACCATCCTTGCATCCCTGAGATGAAGCCTACTTGATCCTGGTGGATGATTTCTCTGATGTGTTCTTGGATTCGATTTGCCAATATTTTATTGAGAATTTTTGCATCAATGTTCATGAGGGATATTGGTCTATAGTTCTCTTTCTTGGTTGTGTCTTTGTGTGGCTTGGGTATCAGGTTACTGTAGCCTCGTAAAAAATCGTTTAGCAATGTCCCTTCTGCTTCTATTGTGTGGAACAATTTGAGGAGTATTGGTATTACCTCTTCTTTGAATTTCTGTAGAATTCTGCCCTGAAGCCATCTGGCCCCAGACTATTTTTGGTTAGGAGACTTTTGATGACTGCTTCTATTTCCTTAGAGGTTATAGGTCTGTTTAAGTTGCTTATCTGCTCTTGATTCGATTTTGGTAAGTGAAATCTGTCCAGAAAATTGTCCATTTCCTTTAAATTTTCCAATTTTGTGGAGTACAAGTTTTCAAAGTATAACCTGAAGATTCTCTGGATCTCCTCAGTGTCTGTTGGTATGTCCCCCTTTTCATTTCTGATTTTGTTAATTTGCATGTTCTCTCTCTGTCTTTTGGTTAGTTTGGATAAAGGTTTGTCTATCTTGTTGATTTTCTCGAAGACCCAACTCTTTGTTACATTGATTCTTTGAATTATTTTCTTTGTTTTGACTTTATTGATTTCTGCCCTCAGTTTGATTATTTCCTGGCATCTACTCCTCCGCGGTGAATGTGCTTCCATTTGTTCTAGAGCTTTCAGTTGTGATGTCAACTCTCTGGTGTGAGTATTCTCTAGTTTCTTCATGTGAGCACTTAGAGCTATGAACCTTCCTCTTAGTACTGCTTTCAAAGTGTCCCATAAGTTTGAGTATGTTGTGTCAACATTTTCATTGAATTCTAGGAAGTCTTTAATTTCTTTCTTTATTTCTTCCTTGACCCAGAAGCGGTGCAATTGTGTGTTGTTCAATTTCCATGAGTTGGTAGGTTTTCTGCAATTTGTGTTGTTTTTTATTTCTAACATTAAAGCATAGTTGTCTGATAAGACACAGGGGATTATTCCAATTTTTTGTACCTGTTGGGGTTTGCTATGTTGCCGAGTATGTGGTCGATTTTTGAGAAGGTTCCATGTGATGCTGAAAAGAAGGTATATTCTTTTGTGTTTGGATGGAAAGTTCTATAGATGTCTGTTAATCCCAATTGGGTCATAACTTCTGATAGTTCCTTCGTTTCTTTGTTAAGTTTCTGTCTGGTGGTCCTGTCCAGTTGTGACAGTGGGGTGCTGAAGTCTCCCACTATAACTGTGTGAGATCTTATTTGTGATTTGAGTTTTAATAATGTTTCTTTTACGAATGTTGGTGCCTTTGTATTTGGGGCATAGATGTTTAGAACTGAGACTTCTTCCTGATGGATTTTTCCTGTGATGAATATGAAATGACCTTCTTCATCTCTTTTGATTGATTTTAGTTTTAAGTCTAACTTGTTAGATACTAGGATGGCTACCCCAGCTCGTTTCTTGGGTCCATTTGATTGGAATGGACCTGTATAGTAAATGTTGAGATACATTTTGATGTCATACAATGGAATCTGGCAAATGACACATAGAACTCTAAAGATGCAGGTTAAGGAATAAAAGAGAGTGATATAGCCAAAATTATGGCGTTCCAAGTTAGACAACAATTGAATTCTGACTCTCCACTAAAATTATGGGGTATTTATTTGTATTTTATTACTTATGGAACCCACTGCCACTCATTCATTCATCTATGCCTATATTATTTCAAGCCCTGACAGCATATATTATGCAGCACTTTTTGCTATAGTCGATTGCCATTTCTCTAATGAATTTAAGCTGATGCACCATCCTCGCATATTGATATTATTTTCTTAACAAATGTAAAGAAACAACCTAAAATACAAACTATCCCCTGATGAAAAGAAGCATTTTAATTCTCTTGTTTTTTCCAAGCTGGCTTCTGCAAACATCCCAGGACAGTTCCGGTAGTCAGAGACATTACATATGGACATTAGGCTCCAGATCTACCACCTGTCTCTGCCTATGACTCATAATACAAACATAGAACCTCTCTGTGGCCTCTTTCCTAGAACTTTAAAATATAACCCACAGCTGTGACTTCCCTTCTGCTTGGCCTCTGTGGATGAGAGGCCCTTTCATGCAATGAGACAGAATCTCAGCAGTCTCATGTGTTGTTCAATTCTGAGCATCTTCAAAAATGTGCTTTTTAGCAGTACAGTCTGCAATACAATTTATCCCAGACCCTTACAAAATGGATGGGGTCAGGAACTTCAAGCTTCTGTTAGAAAGCTCCAGGTCTCAGCCCCCCCATACCTGCCAATTTAATATTCAGTGGTCTCACATAAGACTTCTACTGTTTATTTTTGTTCACTGACTTTAATGATATTCTATAGTGAAAATCGGGACCATGTTTTTCTCTCATACATGTTATCTTTAGGAAAACTATAACAGATAAAAAAATGAAGACCTTTAGCCCCTAGCTTTGTAAAAATAATGACAGATATATATAATATGGGATGAAAACAGCAGAAGACCTAACATAAAATTTGTGAGACTGGCAAGGGAAACAGACCTTCTGGAGGACAAGTTTTCCTTGCCACCTTTGATCATCTAACTGAGGAGTTGAAAAGTTCTTTTATAAACTGGCTGTTTGCGGGGGCTTTATACAGTCTCTGCCTTAGCTGTTCAATTTTGGAGCTGCTGTGAAAAGGCAGAAAGCTGGAGTGTGTATAAAGAAAGCAGTGTGGATATATTTCAGTAAGACTTCACTGCCAGAGAGGGGGAGGGGAGGGGGATGTGTGTGTGTGTGTGTGTGTGTGTGTGTGTGTGTGTGTGTGTGTGTGTCTGTCTGTCTGTCTGTCTGTCTGTCTGTCTGTGTCTGTGTGTGTCTGTGTGTGTGTGTGTTGTGTGTGTCTGTGTGTGTCTGTGTGTGTGTGTGTGTGTGTGGTGTGTGAGAGAGAGAGAGAGAGAGAGAGAGAGAGAGAGAGAGAGAGAGAGCATGTGGTGACTTGACCCATAGTACTTAAGACAAATCTTTACTCTAGCCAAGGCCCAATCCACACAAAATATGAAATCATGAGGATGGAAGTGGGTTTGATGTTCATGGGCCCACATATCCAAATAAACAGCATTAAAATAAATACTGGTTGAACAATGAGGTTTTTCATCTTCAATTCAGTGCCCTTCATTTGCCAATTCATATTTAATATGGCCTTTTACCATGGGCATTACTCAAAGCTTCTCAGTGAAGTTGATGCCACTTTCCCATACTGACCTATAAATCTTTACAATATCTCTTGGAAGTTGAAATCATAAACTTTTTGCAAGAGTGAAACAGTTCAGGACACTAAAACATAACAGAAAAATGAGCTTAAAGTTTTCATTTTCTAATGCTTGGAACGGCTCCTATAACTCTTCGGATAGTGACAGCACTTTAAAAATGTTATAGACCAACTGTCTATTTCTGCTGATTCTACAAAATGCAAACATTTATAACCTTGAGATTGGTTTTCTACTTGGCAGTAAATTTTACTCCTTTTAGTCCATTAAGCTGAAAAATTATGTCAGTGTCAGAATAGAATCTTGAATTTTGAGTGTCAGATCAAACAAAACTGACAAAATAGTGTTTTATTCCATTTCCTTTGAGATTAACTTAATTATGTTACTATAATTTACTCTTAAATTAGGGGAATCCTCCCTTTATTGTTTAAATTCATTGCTGACACAAACATGTGCGCATAGTGAATTTCATTTCTCTTCAAAGATAGGTCAGAATTTGCTCTAACAATAGTTCAGAGGGAACTTTTGTTTCTACATGACATCTTCTTAACTAGACCTTCTTTTCTCCTTGAATATCCACTGACTACCCCTCTAGCCCATCCTTTAGTATCTTGACCCCATTTTCTGGAGATGGGCATAGATTTGGGGGTTTGAATTTCCATATACTATGAATATATCATGAAAGGGGACCTTCTGCTCTCCTTATGTCTTGTCCATGAAAGAACCTATGAAGACATTGTTTGCACTTAGTGATTGTTCCTGTTGATGCCAGAGACTCCACTGAACACTGGAATTAATCATCCTAAACACATAGGATTTTACAACAAAGTTCCAACTACCGTCTCTCTACCAGGCATCTTCCAATAACCTAGTTGTTGTTGTTTTGTTTTTTGCATGGGCCTGCTTTTGTCCAAAAGAATACTGTGAAGTGTAGTGCCCCTCTCCGGCCATCATCTCTAGCAGGTACCCTCCCCTTCGAGGCCAGACATCCAGAATATTTAAATAGGCTTTGGTCATTTCACAGCTCATTTCCCTCTTTTTGTATCTTTCTGAAGCTCTGCCTCCTCATGACTCATACTTATGCCATCAATTTCTCAGTTTTCTTCCAAAAATATCTTCTTGTGTTTTCTCTGGGACTTCTGACGTCTGTTTTTATCCCTAGGCTCCTAAATGAATCTCCTGGACAAAGCTGAGATTTGCTCAATAAATTCAAATGCCTTTCACCACTGCCACTATGGGATTTTTGCTGGTTCTCAGTTGGAGAAGCAGGACAAAGATTCTGCACCAATGCATGTAGCATTTATTTTTCATCTGTAGTCTTGCAGTTGGATAGTGATTAGTTGCTAGTAGACTTCATTTAATTGTCAGCTTATAACCCCATTTCTAAATAACTAGAGGAGTTATTATAGTTCTTATGGATTTGTTTTCCTTGATATTGGTCTTCTTTTAAAAAGTAATAACTGATGGCAAACTTATGGCCAGTTTCATTGTGCTGTTTAGAAAATGGTCATATTTGGAGCTAAGGACAGCTCAGTTGTTAGAGTGCTTGCCATGCTCAGCTGACTTCAATGCCCAAAAGGCACATTTTAAAGCTGAGCATGGTGGCATGCTATTGAAACCCCAGCCCCAGAGAGGTAAAGCAGAGATAGGCAGCTCTCTGGGGCTGCCTGGCCAGCCATCCCAGTCTGCTTGACATTTGGACCAGTGAGAGACCTTTGTTGCAACAGAAAGGTGGAAGGTGCTCCAAGAATGACACCCAAGGTAAAGGTTAGCATCTAGTCTCCACACAGGAGGTGAACAAGCACATATACATACACACAAGCACACACATGTAAACATTCATACACATACATACAGAAAACAGTCATATTTTCCTACTCACCAGATAAAGAGTTTAAATGAGTATCACTAAGCTTCCAGGTAGAATTTTTAATTGCCATTCTCTGTTCTCTCCCAAGCCCTTCATCACCTGTCCCCTGTCATCCTGCATGCTATTTTCCTCTTGCATAGGTCCTTTCACACACAGGAAAGTGAGGTATTTTTTTGTTTTTGTTTTTGTAATTTTTTATTAGTTCAAATTAGTTACAAGCTTGCTTCACATGTCAATCCCTTCTGCCTCTCTCTCCCCTCTCCTCAACCCTCCCCCCAAACTCCCACCTACCTCCCACCCCATCCACCCTCCACTCCCCAGGCAGGGTAGGGCCCTCAACGGGGGCTCCCCAAAGTCCACCATATCATCCTGGGCCAGGCCTAGGCCCTCCCCCATGTGTCCAGGCCGGGAGTGCATCCTTTTACGTGGGATGGGCTCTCAAAGTCCCTTCTTACACCAGGGAAAAAATACTAATCCACCACCAGGGGCCCCCTAGAGTGTGGAGGCCTCTTAATTGACATCCACGTTCAGGGGTCTGGATCAGTCCTGTACTGGCTTCTTAGTCAGCAGTCTGGGGTCCATGTGCTCCCCCTTGTACAGGCCAGCTGTTTCTGTGGCTTTCACCAGCCTGGTACCAACCCCTTTGATCTTCATTCCTCCCTCTCTGCAACTAAGTTCCAGAGTTCAGTTCAGTGTATATCTGTGGGTGTCTTCCTCTGCTTCCATCAGCCACTGGATGAGGGCTCTAGGAAGGCATAGAAAATAGTCATCAGTCTCATTATAGGGGAAGGGCATTTAGGTTAACCTCTCCACCATTGCGTAGATTGTCAGTTCGTGTCATTCTTGTAGGTCTCTGCAAATCTTCCTAGTGCCAGATCTCTCCTCGAACCTATAATTGGTTCCTCTGATATGGTATCTCTCATCCTGCTGTCCTCTATTCTACCCCCAACTCAACATTTCTGCTCCTCCATTTCCTCCTCTCCTCTTCTCCTCCTCTCATTCTGGCAGCTCCCTCTCCCCTACACTTATGCTCCCAATTAGCTCAGGAGATCCTGCCCCTTCCCATTCCTGGGGTCCATGCATTTTCCCTTAGAGTCCTTCTTGTTTCCTAGTTTCTTTGGTGAAGAGGATTATAGGCTGGTAATCCTTTGCTCTATATCTAAAATTCATATATGAGTGAGTACATACCATGTTTGTCTTTTTGTGACTGGGTTACCTCACTCGGGATGGTTTCTTCTAGTTCCATCCATTTGCCTGCGAATTTCAAGATTCCATTGGAAAGCGAGGTATTTTGACAAGACTGATTTAATTCAGCTGTTGTGCAAAAGCTGTTCCAGAATGTCAGTGTTGAATGTCAGAAAACTGTTTTTTATTACCGAGCTATGTACGTAGCAGCCATCCATAACCCTCACCCTATCCTTGACCCTTTCTTCCAGAGAACAGACCAGCATTCTCTTAACATTTTCCACTTTCAACGTCTGTGGTAAGGCGCTGTGGGATCTTGGGCGACTTTTCAAGGACTCTTTATCCAGGCAGCTTCACATTGGAAAATCTTACATGAGGTTTCCCCCACCACTTGCATCTTGATGAGACCATGTGCACTTCTCCTGCATCTGTTTTCCGTAGTCTAGAGGATTTGGACTTCTGTATCTCTTGTTTCATTTTTTGGAAGCAATGTGAATTTTTGAAAATGTCTTTTCCTAGATTTTACAATCTCAACAAGGTATAGTGTCACTCTTTTAACATGTCACATATAATTTATCTGGAAACACACTGTCATCTAGATTGAATAGAACCAGAAAGGAACTTGCAGTATGCTGAGTGTATTTCACATTATATAACACAGGATTTTTATTTAAAAACTTTAATGACTTCTGATGACAACATATCAACACTTTTCAAATTTTTATTATACAAATATCATCTTTCATTAAAAACAATTTAGGGAAGCTAAAATCAAAAAAGGATAAAATCTATAAAATCTTTCATTCCTATTTCAAGTTTAAAACAGTAAATATCATTGTTATACATGATATACTAATATATCATGTGATAGTAAAAATACAGTAATATACAGCATAATTTATAAATTATGCTGGGCATAGTCGTGAATGCCTTTAATTCTAGTACTCAGGAGCCCAAAGCCAGCCTGGTCTACAGAGCAAGTTCTAGAACAGCCAAGACTACACAGAGAAACCCTGTCTTCAAATCAATAACAAAAAACCTATATATTTCACTAGTTTGGGGTGGTTATATAGATCTAAAGAGATATTATTTTACAAAATAATGACAACTTGGTTGTGAAAAGCTTTCCCTACTTGGTATATCTTGAGCACATTATTTTTAATTAATGAAAATTTCTTCATGGGACTTCAGATACCTGGGATATTTCCTTATTTTAAAGCACTATACTGAAATAGAGCTGTCCTTCCTTACACAGAGAGATTTGATTATTCCTGGTTGTTGTTGTTATTTTACTATTTTTTCTAATATTTCATGTTCCCAGCTTTCCAGGGTTATATCTATCACTACAATTAATTTTATACACATATATTTTTGGTAAAAATTGGATTCTTTTTTTTTTTTTTGGTTTTTCCGAGACAGGGTTTCTCTGTGAAGCTTTGGAGCCTATCCTGGTACTCACTCTGGACACCAGGCTGGTCTCAGAACTCACAGAGATCCACCTGCCTCTGCCTCCGGGGTGCTGGGATTAAAGGCATGTGCCACCAATGCCCGACTAAAAATGGGATTCTTAAGGATAAATTTTTATAAGCACAATTTCTGAATCATATAGTATAAATATATTTTAATGTAGCATATCATGCCAATCTAACTTCCGGATAAAAATGTGCAGCATTTTGCATGCCTTCCACACAATATAAAAATGTCTATTTTGCCAAATCCTTCATGATTCTGGGAGTCTATTATAGTTTTCATCTTTATCTGTCTGATAACCACGAAAAGTAATTTTATTTTCATTTATTTTTTTGAGTTATTAATGTCATTGTACAGCTCTTTAGTGATTTTTTCTCTAAATATTTTGTTCAAATGTAGCTCTTATCTAGCTTGAGGTTTTATGCAGCTGCAAAGAACACTTAGAAGTAGCTGGAGAAAGTGACTGTTGCTGTGCAGCAGTGTACCTTATGAACTACATGCTGCTATGTGCATCTGCAGTACTTATAATGCAAATGTAAGGAGACTTGGCCTTCTAAGTGCTTGGCTAGATTAAGTGCCAGATGAAGATGAATTTTCAACAAATGGGAGTAAGTATGTAGTCAGCAATTTGGACTGGAAAGCCATAGGGCTCATATTCATGCATGAGTGGTAGACTGCAGCTGAACTCTTGGACATTGAATCAGAGATGAGCTAGCATGAATTTCCCTAAATGCTTCTCAGAATGGAGTCCCAATCACCATAGAGAGGATGCGGTGGCATCTTTTGCTAATGTTGGATGGAAAAAGAGTACTCAACAAGACCCATGGCGTAGGTTAGATCCAAGGCTCCCCTTGAGGAAGGACTTCCTTGCTTTGAGAAGCTCACACCAGCATGCTTCCTTAACAAATTTGTTCCAGGAAGCAGCACTTCTGAAGACAGTAATACTGGCAAACAAGGAAGCCTCACAGAAAGTCTCTACACTTGAAAATGAACTTGTTGCACTCAAAGCTCAAATTGCCAAAATTATAGCCTACAGGAGCAACAGAGTCAACGTACAGACAACTTGGACTCTACCACACTGATTACCTTAGTACCACCTCCTCCCCTAAGACCCCTGCTTCCACCCCCAACTCTCCCTCTACTGGGGCTCCACCAAAATGGGTTTTCTCTTTGTTTGATGAAAAAGGGAAAAGATCAAACACTCATATATGCCAGAGATTCTTAACAGCACAGTGTAAAGCCTCCATCAGCCAAGAGGTCAGAGCAAAATGTAAAGCATAGACATACCAATGGATGCTACTGACCCCAATGCCCTCATGGCAGAGGCTCTGAAAAAAGAAGTTTGCTTCTTAGTGTCCAAGAAACCTATTATTAGAGCAAAATATTTGAGCTTGAAACACTTTGAGTAGGACTCACATATGTTCTCACACTGTTGTAGAGCAGTTTACACAGGAAGCCATGATGTTCACTGTTGAAACTCAGTATTACTTTCTGTTAGAGGGAAAGTGGGGGCCAAGAAGGCTTGCTTACACCTCATTGCCACTCAGTGCTGAAAAAGCAAATCCACTTTTCAAGTGGTGGCAAATTAAATTATTAAATTAAGTCACTACCCAAGTAGAAGCCAGAATGTATCATCTTTCTTTTCAGCTTAATAAATGGCCTTATAAAAATGGCTTGTTACTAAGTTAACACTACTTCCGGTAATGTCAGCATAATGGAGTTTAATTTTTTTCATATTGGTCAAAATATTCTTTATAATGAAACATTCCTGAATAGTGGGATAAATTTCCTGTAAGTTATTTATCATTAGTCAGAATGATGAATTACATTATGCAGCATAAAACTTAGGTATAATGGTGCATATGTATGAATATGTCATTATAAAACCCATTACTCTCTATGCTAACTTTAAAATCAATTTAAAAACTAGGATACTAGGGAGACAGCTCAGTCATCAGAGTCCTTGCTGCAAGCTTGAGGACCTGAGGTCAATCACCCACTCCCCACATAAATGAACCAGATGTGATGGTACACACTTTTAATCTCAGTTCTGGGGAGGTAGATGCAAGCAGAAAAATTCAATTCCCAGCACCCATATGGCAGCTCACAACTGTCTGTAACTCCGGTTTTAGGGTATCTGACACCTTCTATGCCAATGCAAATAAACTAAAGTTAATAAATAGTATTAAAAATTTAGGGCTTGGAAGAACTTGTTGTAAACAACCATTTAATTGCTTAACAAATCTTCATGGTTTTCTGTTTCTGATATACTTAACTGTAGTTAATGCCAGATCCGTGTGGCTCATTGGCCTACTTGACAAGCTCCAGACCAGTGAGAAGCTCTAGAAAACAAGGTAAAAAGTGATGGACACCCCAAGTTGTCTTCAGGCCTCCACATGCATAAGCAGGCATGTGCACCTGCATACATGCATAAAGTTGTGCAAACCTAAGAACATGAATACACATGAAGGCATGCACACACAAAAGGAAATTAAGTAAAATACCTCTTTTACACTTATGATCATCTTTCTGGTGGAGGTTATAGGAAATATTTATGCTTTAAATATATTAAGCCTCTGCCTTTACTCTAGGATTCAAAGGTTTTAATGTTTTATTAGCATATGTCAGTTATACATATCAATGAGCTCCAGGGTGACATTTTTATATATGTATGCAATGTAGTTTAGTCATATTTTCCTGTACTGCTCTTATTCTCCCTTGCTCCCTTCCCACTCCCATTATTCTCTTTCTTTTTCTTAACTAGATCCCCAGACCTCTTCTACATTCATGTCTTTTATTTGTGATCCAATGGTCTCATTAGGAGTATTTACCTGAGCATAGGTGACAGATTGTTTACTGGAGTATAGACACCTTGCCAGTAGCTACACCACTAAGGAACGGGTCTCTTCCTCCTCCTCATCTATCATTTTTGTATAAATCCTCAAGAACCCCCCTGTCTTCCACAACAGGGTGTTGGCAGGCCAGAGAGATTTTTTATTTTATTTATTTTTCTTTGATAATTTCATGCATGTGTATAGTGTATTTCAGGCATTTTCACCCCCATTACCTTTCCCCACATCTCTATCACTCCCACATAAACCCTTTGTCTTCCCAAAAGTCCTCCTAGTATTGTCGTATCTTTTTGTTTTTCTTTGGGAGTGCACAATCACTAAGTTTAATTGTGTTTGCTTGAATAACTATGGGCCAGATATTATTTACTGGAATGTACACAACTTGCCAGTGTCTGTACCACTGAAAAAATGACTCCCTTCTCTAGCAATCACTAACTTCCAACAGCTCCTCCAGGAGGAGTGGGGCTTCATTAGTCCCTCTCTCATCCATGATGGAATGTTGACAAAGCCCATCTTAGGCAGGCCTTAAGCAGGAAAGTGCGACTGCTTAAGTTTATGACTGTAATGGCCATGCGATGCCATACAATGCCAGAAGACAGTATTCTTCAGAACTCTCTTCCTCTTGCTCTTGTTCTTTTTGATGTTCCCTATGACCTGAAAAGAATGATACAGATATCCCATTCATGGCTTGAGATTCAACTGTCATTTATTTTTTTTATTTGTTTTGTTTTGTTTTTTAAGACAGGGATTCTCTGTAGCTTTGGAACCTGTCCTGGAACTCGCTCTGAAAACCAGGCTGCCCTTGAACTCACAGAGATCTTCCTTCCTCTGCCTCCTTAGTGCTGGGATTAAAGGCATGCACCACATTTATTCTTAACACTTTGACCAGTTTTGAATCCCTATAGTAGCTTCCACACACTGCCAAAGGAGAGTCTCTGAACAGAGCTAACAACAACACTAATCTATTGTGAACAGACATAAATATTCAGAAAGAAATTTAACAAGCATATTATGTTCAATTAGTAAAACAATAGTAGTAGCTTTCATACTAGGGCCTATGACCTTATCAGTCACAGGTTTTTGACCAGGTTTACAGTGCAAGAAACCAATCTTTTTCTATGGAAATGGTCTCAGAGCTAACCAGAACACAATTGTTTACATAACAGCAGGGTTATCACTGTAGTACCAATAGGCTCATCTTGTGTGAGTGACCAGTTTTGTTAAACAGACAGTCTAAAGCTCAATAAGTCTGTTGTCAACTCTCCCCCAGAATACTGCATAGAACCTTCTGGAACTTTGAAGACTAGGTTGCAAGGAAGATGATTCTTGCTCAGATCCACTGTCATTTCTTTATATCTGTCTACCAAAATTTTCAGTAAATATGGTCTCACTGTGTATTTCCATATTGTTTTGGGGGCCTCTGGGGCCTCCTTAAACCAACAACTTAGAGTAAGGCAGACCACCTCTAGCACTGGGGCTTTCATTTAATAACCTAAGCCTTCTGAAAGCAGTGTTGTCCACCCACACTAGGTACAACCATTCAAATTATCTCTTTAATTTCATTTTTTGTTTGTTTATCAAGTATTAGATTTCCTTATGGCTTTTTTATGTAGCAATACTTTTGGTTAACTCTTCATCTTCCTCATCACCTCACTCTTCTTTCCCACAGCCCCCTGCCTCCTTTCTCACTTTAACATTTCAACCCATGGTATTCATCCTTCCATTTTGTATCACATACCTTCCACTATCCTCTCTCATTGACCCCTTTCTAGTTTCCTGGGCTCTATATGTGCTCACTCCTACCTAGATTATGCATGTTTACAATTATAAGATAGAATTCACATATGAAAGACAACATGCAGTATTTGTCTTTCTGGCCCTGGAATACCTTAGTTAATATAACATTTTCCAGTTCAATTTTTCTACAGATTTGGTGTTCAAAACCATCCATACCTCCAGATCCAGGAGATATGACACCCTCTTCTGACCCATGTAAGCATAAAGCATGCATGTGAGATATATATATATATATATATATATATATATATATATACCCATACATATAAAATAAAATGAATAAATCTAAAAAATAAAAATAAATAAAAACTGGACATAATAAATACTCTGAGAAATACAAAACAGGGAAAGAACAAAAGGAAAGTTGGGGCTAGTTTAGTTCAGAATATCAGTAAACTACTCTCTAAGAATGAGATTTCAATTAAAACCTGAATGTATCTGGAAGAAGAGAGAAACCAGAAGAAACAAGTATGCAGACCATAGGGTCTGGAAGAAAGAAAGGCCTACAGGCCTGTGTGTAGAGAAAATAATGAAAAGGAATAAGTCAAAGAAGCAGCTATTAGAGGGAGGGGTAGCATTAATTATTTCTTTTCTATAAATTCTTGTCTAAAACTGGTCATGGTTACTGTGTTATATAGATAATAGCATATTACTTTCATAACTGCAAAACTCCAAAATATATTAATAATAAATATGGGAAATGTAATGTGAAAGAAAAAGAAAAAGCTCTGAAGTCAGACCCAGGTTAGAAATTTTATGATGCTAATTTCTGACTGTTGACCCAGATCAAGCCACCTAAACACTCGTTGAGCATCTGTTTTGCAACATAAAAAATAGGAGAATAGTCTGGTAGTTTACAAGCGATCCAAGCACAGCACTCTGGCTAGAATGTTAACCCTAGTACGTACTAATCATAAAGTCATAAATAACTTTTTCCATCTCCTTTGTGGTAGTTTGAATTAGAATGTCCCACATAGAGTTAAGTATTTGAACACTTGGTTCCAGTTGATTGTACTGTTTGGGGATGTTCCTTTGCCATAGGAAGCCACTGGAGGAAGACATTCATTCCCAGTTTGCTTTTTCCTTCCTGTTTGTGTTTCAAGCTGTAAGCTTTCAGATTCCAGCTTTAGCCATCATGCCTCGGTTCTACCATAATGGACTCTTACCTTCTAGGACCATAAGCTCAAAAATAGACTGTTCTCTCTATATGAAGCCTTTGTCATGTTGTTTTAATGTTTACTATGACACTGTATAGTAAACTTTTAAAAACAGCAAGTATTACAGGAGAACTCCATAAATTATAGTAAACTCTTGCTATGGAAAAATGTTGAAGCACTTAAGAGAAATGAGGAAGAACCATGTGGACTAACTGGAATGTAATCTAGGACATTAAGGAGAAAATAAGCTGTGAAAAATTTTATTTTTTCACAAAAAATACCATTACAAACTATATGTCAATTTTGCCATAGGAAAAACTCCTAAAAGAATGAAAACACACACACACACACATATCTCTATCTCTCTCTCTCTCTCTCTCTCTGTGTGTGTGTGTGTGTGTGTGTGTGTGTGTGTGTGTGTGTGTGTGTGTGTGTGTGTGTGTGTGGAATTATAGGGATATTCCATCTCTGTTGTCATGTTTTAAATGAGAAATGCTCCCCCAAGTCTAAGGCATTTAAATGTTCAGTCTTCAGGTGTTGGTACTATTTGGAGAGGTCTAAGAGTTACAGCTTTGTTGGAGGAAGTATGCTACTGAAGACAGGCTTTGAGAGTTTATAACCTGGCCATACTTGACATTTTCTCTCTCTCTCTGCTATATGCCTACAGTAGAGCATGCACTTGCTCAGCTTCCTACTCTGCTGCCATGCCTGCTGCTGGTTGCCGTGCTTCCCTACAATGATGAACTATTCTTCTTCTAGAATTGGAAGCCAAAATAAAGTCTTCCCTCTGTAAGTTGCTTTTAATTGTAACTTAAAAGGAACTAATATGGAAGTGGTGTATATTTCTAAAGCATGCATATTATTTTAAAATATCATGTATTTTAATTAGCCTTCATACTTGATTAATAATCACGTTTCCCCCCATGTACTCATTTTTCTCCTTTTACAAAGGCATTTTCATGGCTGGCAAGATGGCTCAGTGGATAAAGATGCCTGTTGAAAAACCTGAAGACCTGAGTTTGATCCCTAGGACCCACATGGTGGAAGGAGAGAGACAATTCCTGCAAGTTGTCTTCTAAACTCCGTGTGTATCTTCCACACAGAATAAATAAATACAATAAGAGTATTTCCACAGACTTGCTTAAATTTGACAAAGTAATAAGAGTCATATGCTAGAACACAATATTTAGACATGATGAAATAAATGCAAATGAATTATCATTTAATATGTTTAATTTGTGAACTCCATTAGAGGGTAATTGAGTTCTTTGTACATCTACATTACAAAAGAGCTGGATTTATTTATTTTTCTGAAAGAAAAAGAACTTTCCTTACATCTTGTATTTTTCTGCGAAAATTGAAATGAACAATCTGATAAGTGTTTGGATTTTAAATAAGATTATTTAATTTCTCTTTCATAGACAAATAACATTTAGAGAGTTAGAAGGCAACTAAACACTAGCAAGAAATCATTTAAGTGCAAAGATAAGACATTACTATTTGATTCAGCAACAATTAGGTCATTTATGACTTTGGTGTTGGTAATTTTATAGGACAGCTGATGATACAAAGCAGATGGCCAAAAAGGGCAGGCGAGCAAGTGGAATTAGAGATTAAATGCAAGTCTTGCTAGTTGTTTGTCTAGAAAGAGCAGATGAGGAACAGGGCAACAGCTGGAGGAGGGTGGAAGGTAAATGGAGAGCTTGTTTATTTCATTGGGGTTTTGCCTTTTTAATGAAAGCAAATTGGTTATATTAAGCTCTAATATGAAAAGAGCTGAAATAGAGTTGAAATTATGTAGGGAGAAAAACAGGATAATTTATGGAATAAGGTCATAGAGGAGGTAGGAGAGAGAGAGAGAGAGAGAGAGAGAGAGAGAGAGAGAGAGAGAGAGAGAGAGATCAAAATCAAAGATGAAGAGTTTATCACTAAGGATGAAAAAGTAGACAAGGTCACAGTTTTTTTGAAAGTAAACAGTTCATTTATTTATTTAACAAACAGTTCCTAAGCACTTAAGTGTGCCAAGACAGTATGCTAGACACTGGGAGGACTAAAGAGACAAGATGGTGCCTTTCTCAAAGAGTTACTATGTAATGCAATGTTTTTTAAGTGTTATTTAACTATAGTAACACTCAAGCAAAGTTAAGTTTCCCAGAGTCCCCTCAAAACCCAGTGAACTCAGGGTTCCTGGAGTCAGGCTGGGGGTGTCTGGGTAAGAAGGCCCAATGAGTAACAATTAGGGTTGCTCTCTGCTGGGGCCACTGAGCTGGATTATAGAAGAAAATGTCACAGAGCCCAGGTGAGCTTTATTAATATATGACCCATGCCCCACACAAGTGGGTCTGTCAGACCATGGGAGTGCTCAGGCAGTTCCTGCTACCATGCTTCCCAACTCAGCCTTTGCCAGAGCTCCCACCACCTGTGGTTCTAGACTGGGCTAACAGCAGTCTGCTTTATTGCAAACTGACAGGTGTCCCGCGTGGAGTCCATGAGTGGATTGGTCACAGTTTTAAGAAAAGTGGAGAAAGTCTTATTTAGTCCCTTCAACAATTATCTTTAAAAAGGCAATAATAAAATGCAGAAGAAACACTGGGTGCTACCAAATGTTGAGACCAAATATTGCAGCTAAGCGATTTTAAGGCACATTCAGAAACAATAATAGAGGAAATATGATTGGTTTGTTAGTTCCGAGTGTTTTTACATATGCTTTTAAATAAGAACAAAGATGTAAGATATTTGAAGAAATTGTCATGCCAATGGAGAGGGCTGACATGAGCATAAAACAAAGCATAGCAAATTTTAAATCCTAAAAGTAGTCCAGAAGTGCCTACAGAATATGAGAAAATATTTTCCAACTATATATAATAGGATATTGATATTTAGCAGCTTCAAAAAGCTCCAGGGGCTGAAGAGATGGCTCAACAGTTAAGAGTACTGGCTGTCCTTCCAGAGGACCTGAGTTCAATTCCTAGCACCCACATGCAGCTCAAAACTGTCTCTAACTCAATTGCAGGGGATTTTATGTCCTCACACCAATGCACACAATAAAAGTAAATAAATATTAAATACAAAAATCATCTTATGAACAAACAGACCCATTAATAGACAATTCTCAAAGGAATAAACGTACATTGTAAATAAATATTTGAGAAAGTGTCCAAAATACTTTTGACATTTCATTTCACCCCAACCAAAATGGCTATGAAACGTAAATGATAATAACTAATGTTGCCAAGGATATAGGGAAAGAGGACACTTATTCGCTATTGGGAAGAGTGTAAACTGGAGTAGCCACTATAAATGTTAGAATGCAGGTTCCTCAAAAAACTGAAACTAGAACTACCACATAACCCTTCTACACCATTTCTGAGCCTATACCTAAAAGGCTAAGTTAACATAATACATAACCAGTCTAGATGCCTACAAATAGCTAAATAGATAAGAAAATGTGCCATCATACAATAAAGTTGTATTCAATGTTGAAGAAAAATGAAATCATGACATTTGTGCATGGAGGAAATGAATGGAACTGGAGATAATTGTGTTAAATGAAATAAAACAAACTCAGAAAGGCATTATGTGGAACCAAGATGTGAACACACACACACAAACCTTTAATTGTCAACTTGACACAACCTAGAATAGCCTGGGAAGAGTCACAGTGAAGGATTGTCTCCATTGGGTTGGCCTGTGGGCATGTCTGTGGGGGATTATCTTTAACTGTTATGGGAAGATGCAATTTGGTTGTCACCATTTCCTAAGCAGACAGTCCTGAACTTCATAAGAGTGGAGCCCTGGAGCTGAGCACAAGCTAGCAAGCAAATGGATATGCATGTATTGATTTCTCTATGCTCTTTACTGTGGCTTTGGTGTGATTGGCAGCTTTAAGTGCCTGCTACCTTGACTTTACTGTAATAATAGTGTGTAACCAGGAACTGTGAGCTAAAATAAACACTGTCTCTCTGAGTTGATTGTTGTTGGGCTATTTTATCACAACAACAGAACTGAACTAGGTGTGTGTGTGTGTGTGTGTGTGTGTGTGTGTGTGTGTGTGTGTAAGAGAGAGAGGGGGGAGATTAGGACATGAAAATGGAATAAGGATTCTAACAGAAAGGAAGAAGTCTAAAGGAAGGAGGGAAGGAAGGAGAGAGGGAGGGAGGGGAGCAGAACCCACAAGAGGGTAATGGTATATAAATATTATGAAACTAGAGGGAGAACTACCTGGGGAGATAATGGGGAACAGCAAGAGGGGGAAAACAGACACCAGGGATGTAAGTGGTAAGAAGAGAATAAGAACAAAATCAAATTTTATATAAGTATCAAAACATCACAATGAAAGCCTTTTCTTTGTATATTAACAGAAATATTTTTTGTTTTATTTAATGTGTATGAATCTTTTAGCTACATGTATGTATGTGCAATATGTATGTGCCTGGTAGCATGAGAGTTCAGAATAGTGCACCTAAAGCCCTGGAACTGGAGTTAAAGATCCACCATATGGGTTCTAGAAACCGACCCTGGTTCCTCTGAAATAACAAGTGCTCTTAACTGCTGAGCTATTTCGCTGGTCACCTCCCCCAATTTAATTACTTTTAAAATATTAAAACAGTAATAAAAAGGTGAAATAGTATAAAAAGAGCAAATGTTCAGTAAAATATTGTACTCCTATGAATCAAAAAGCAAAGCAAGCCTAAATTCTAAGAATGTGTGAAATAGACTCTCTGTGTAAAAATATGGATAGTAATATAGTTTAAATGGCATTTCATATGCTGACATAATAAATAGCAATTACTTTAAAAAACAATCAAACTCTTTAAAAATAAAAAAAAAAACCAATGAAGAGGCCTTCACAGTTGCGTGGTTAAGAAAGGTTGTTCTTTCACACTAATGTGACAGTAATGAAGGCTGAGAGGAACCAGTAGATTCATGAGATAGAATCAGTGAGCCTTGGAATAAACTGGATATGAAGGTGACTGTGAGATAGGAGTCATAATTTCTGGCTCATAAAAATAGATGACACTGCCAGCTCTTCACTGAGATAAGGAAGGTAGGGGACAGGTTGAAGAATAGGAGAAGGCAGAGATGATGAATTTGGTTTGGGAACATCTTGAGTTTGAGATGATGTTAAGGTGTAAAATAGGCTGTTTCATACCAAGTCTGAAACTCTGAGGAATCTGGAAGCTTAGGGAATAAAATTAAAATGTTTGCTTTTAAGATCCAAGTATGCTCTCAAGCTAGAGTTAATGAAAACTCACTTGGAAATTGATCCTACAAAATCATAGCAATTCTACTTAAAAATTTATCTTAAAGAAAATAGTGTATAGTGTGTGTGTGTGTGTGTGTGTGTGTGTGTGTGTGTAACTCAAAACTTATTCTCTTTAAATCCCTAACTTTCTTTTTTTACTTTTTTATTATTTAAATTGGAAACAATCTTATTTTATATAATAATCCCAGATCACTCTCTCTCATATCCTCCCATGCCCCACACCAACTCCTCCATCCCATCCCTCATCCACTCTCCAGGTAGAGTGAGGCCTTCCATGGAGGATCATCAAAGTCTGTCACATCATTTGGAGCAGGGCCTAGACCCTCCCCAATGTGTCTAGGCTGAGAGTATCCCTCTATGGCAAATGGGCTCCCAATGTCCATTCGTACACTAGGGATAAATACTGATCCACTACCAGAGACCCCATAGAGTGCCCAGGTCTCCTAACTGACACCCACATTCAGGGGGCCTGGTTTGGTCCTATGCTGGTTCCCCAGCTGTCAATATTGGGCCCATGAGCTCCCCCTTGTTCAGGTCAGCTGTTTCTGTGGGTTTTCCCAGACTTATTTCGACATGTACTTGAATTTAAAGGAGGATTCATCACTATACATTAAGAGCAGAAAGGCATCATAAAAAATAAAAGTTCTAGTCAGTTGTATATATGACAAAACCACAACCACCACCACAGCCAACAATGCCAGCAAAAATGAGAGGAAAAAAAAGCTAAATTCCGTCTCACAATTTATATGACTGTTTTTAATGGGAGATGGGGCTGTCTGTGATATAAAGGGAAAACCAAAGTCTGTTTTCCCAACTGTTCTACATAACACAGAATACTTTCGTGAGTTCTTGTCAACAAAATGTATGAAGACTTTCCCTGCCCAAAATCAAATTCAATGCACTCCTGATTAGAAGTAGCATCAGATGGTAGAGGTTGAGACTTTAGTCCCACACCATTGCCCTCATGTCAGAAACCCAAGTGAAGACCATGGCTTGTGACTGACCATTTACAAATTGGAGGTTATGACAATCTTCTAGGCAATTAATTTCTAAAGTAGCTCCCAGAACTCAGAGAAAGACTTAATAGCAGTTACTAGTCTGTTATTTAAAAAAATGCAAAGGACACAGATGTCACAGATGGAAGGATGGGAGATGTGATGGTTATCTTGACAGTCTAACTGATTGGATTGAAAACAATAGTAATCACACATCTTGGTGTATTTGCTAAAGTATTTCCAGAAAGATTAAATAAAGGGATAGAAGACAAGTCTCAAATATCTTGCAATTCTTTGAGGGCATGGATAAAATAAAAGGGGTTAAGGGAAAATCAAGCTAGCACATATGCACATATTCATAATCTCTCTCTTTCTCACTCTCCCTCCCTCTCCCTCTACATCTCCCACCATCCTTCCCTTTTCTACAGTTGTCTCCTTTCTTCTCCCCTTCCTTTCTTGCCTCCCTGCCTTCCCTGGCCACCATGATGTGAGTTGCTTTGCCCTGACATACTCTTTGCCATGATGGACTGAAACCTATTAAGCCATGGGCTAAAATAAATCTTCCTTCCATTAAACTGATTTATTAATGTATTTTTCCACAGTGACAAAAATCTGACTAACACAGAAGATATTCATAGGACTAGATACATAAGAAGAAGTAGAGCACATATGCTAGCATCCTTGCCTTCCCCAGGTGATCCACCATCTGGGAACTCCATTAGATCAGCTACTGGAAAGCTCACTAAAGCCTGCCATTGCTAATGCTGGACTCACTTAATATTTGTGATTGATTAAAAATGGACACTTGTGACCAATCCAAATTTCAGCTCCTCTCCCCTCCTTCCACTTGGAAAGAATGGTTCAATGTTCTTTATAAATTTTCATTTTATTTAAATAACATTTTTTCATTTATTTTACATGCTGACAGAAGTTTCCCCTCCCTTCTCTCCTCTACCCCCCACACCCACTTCCCATATACTCCCCTCCCCTTCTACTCTTCCTCTGTCTCCATTCAGAAAGGTGCAGGTCTCCCATGGGCTTGAACAAAGCATTGCATATCAGGTTGAGGCAGGACCAAGCTCCCACAAACTCAGGTCAGCTGTCTCTGTGGGTTTCCCCATTATGATCTTGACACACACACCCTAGTTCATATAATCCTTCCTCACTCTCTTCAACTAGACTCCAGGAGCTTGATCCGGTACTTGGCTGTGGATCACTGCATCTGCTTCTATCAGGTACTGGATGAAGGCTCTGTGATGACAATTAGGGTAGTCACTAATCTGATTACAGGGGAAGGTCAGTTCAGGCACCTTCTCCACTATTGTTATGAGTCCTAGCTGGGATCATCCTTGTGAGTTCCTTGGAGCCTCCCTGGCACCATATTTCTCCCTAACCCCACAATGGCCCCCTCTATCAAGATATCACTTTCATTATTCTCCCCCTCCATCACACCCCCAAGTCCACCATCCTGTTTCCTCATGTTCCTATCCCCATGCCCTCCCTTCTACCTCAATGTCCCTAGTTTACCCAGAACATCTCATCTATTTCCTCTTCCCAGGGAGATCCATGTGTCCCTCTTAGGGTCCTCCTTGTTACCTAACTTCTGTAGGGCTGAGGATTGCAGCCTGTTATCCTTTGCTTTACATCTAATGTCCACTTATGAGTGAGTACATACCATGTGTCTCTTTCTGAGACTTGGTTACCTTATTCAGGATAGTTTTCTAGTTCCATCCATTTGCCTACAAATTTCGTGATGTCATTGTTTCTTACAGCTTAGTAATAGTCCATTGTGTAGATGTACCACATTTTCTTTATCCATTCTTCAGGTGAGAAGCATCTAGGTAGCTTCCGGGTTCTGGGTATTACAAATAATGCTGCTGTGAACATTGCTGAGCAAGTGTCTTTGTGATATGATGAAACATCTTTTGGGTATATGACCAAAAGTGGTATTGCTGGGTCTTGAGGTAGACTGATTCCCAATTTTCTGAGAAACCAGCATAGCAAGTCTTATAAGGAAACATTTAATTTGGGCCAGCTCACAGTTCGGAGGTTTAGTCCATTGTCATCGTGGTGGAAAGCATGGCAGTGTGCAGGCAGACATAGTACTAGAGAGGTAGCTGAGAGTTCTACATCTAGATTGGCAGGCAGCAGGAAGACAGAGACTCGGTGCTTGGCTTGAGCTTCTGAAACCCAGCCCAGCCCCAGTGACATACTTCCTCCAACAAGGCCACACCTACTTCAACAAGGTCACACCTACTAATAGTGCCACTGTCTGTGAGCCTATAGGGATCATTTTCATTCAAACCACCACATTCAATAACAGAATTATTGCCTGTGGTCTTAATTGGGGTTTCTACTAATGTGAAAAGACACCAAGACCACGAACAAGTTGGAGAAGAAAGGGTTTCTTTGAACTTACAACTCTCAGGTCACACTTCATCACTGAGGGAAGTCCGGGCAGGAATTCAAGGTAAGAACCTGGAGGCAGAAACTGAAGCCAAGGCCATGGGGGAATGCTGCTTACCACCTTGCCCTGCATGGTTTTCTCAACCTGTTTTGTTATACCATATAGGGCCACCTGCCTAGGGGTAGCACCACCCACCATTATCTGGGCCTTCTCACCTCAACCATCAATCAAAAGAATGTATCAGAAGGTTACTCACCAGCCAGTCTGGTGGCATCATTTTCTCAGTTGAGACTTCTTCTCTAATAGCTCTAGCTTGTTTCAAGTTGACATAAAACTAGCCAGTATACCCTGGGACCAGTCCTCCAAACCAAAAATGAATATTACATTTACTCAGTATATTTCTTTGACTAGCTTAAAGGAAAATTAGATAGAGATAAAACTATCTGTGATAGGCTTTTGGGGGGCGGGTTGGTTAGTATGTTAGGTTTGGTATCATTTGATTTTTAAACAGGGGCTCACTATATAGCCCTAGCTGACCTGGATCTCAATCAGACTGGCCTCAAAATTGTGATGAGACTTTTGTATCTGCCTACCAAGAGCTAGGATGCTAGGCATCAGCAGTTATAGCTTTCTTGTTTTATTGCTCACTACAAGTTGCAAACAATATACTTGATGTGAGCCTATATTTTGCAAAAAAAAAAAATCCTGGAAGAATAGACACCATTAACTGTCTTCAAGGAACATAGGGCAACATAAAACTTCTACTTCCCAATATAAATAATTTTGTGTCATTTGAATATTATCAACAAGCACATATAACTTCCAACCAGAAAGAAACTAGCTAACATTTTGAAATTTAGAGATCTTATTCAATATTGAGTGATTCATAAAATTCTGTGATACATTTAGTGATGTGAAATACACTCACAATGCATTTCTGAGTGAAAATAATGATATGCATATATTGTAAGCATAGGCTAGAACTAAAAAACATATGGTAAGAAATATGTTTTGGTACGGTGACTTTAAAATTTTTGAATTTAAAATATAATTTCCTTTGGCAGTTTCCCTCCTCCAACATTTTCTATTTAACTCTCAAATTCATGGTCTCTGTTTCTTTAATTGTTGCTACACACACACACACACACACACACACACACACACACACACACACACACACACACACGCACACACCAATGCAATCTGCTCAGTCTGTACAATGTTATTTGTATATCTATGATATCGGGGCTGAGCGTTTGTTACTGGATAGGCAATTAGTGTGCTCTTCCCTGAGGAAGACTGTTTCTCCCTGCTCTCATCATCCCTTAGTGGCCTGGAGCTCTTTGTCTAGGGTTGAGTCCCCACAAATATCCCCCTTCCACTTAACATGTCTATTGGTGTTATCATTGTTCAGGTCTTGTTTGAGCAATCATATTGATGGGGCTTTGTGGGTGTAGTTTTTCTGGTTTTTCTAAGAGACACAATATCACAGCAAACTTACTATCATTTTTTTAAAGAGAATATAGTGTGTCTTCAAAGAAAATTTCCAAATTCTCTAAGCTAGAGAGGGAAAATAATTTTTCTGGGTTGACAACTATGGTACATTCAGGAAATTGCCTTTTAAGCTATAAAAGTCTACAACACTTTATTTTTTACAAGGACTTTGATAGGGCACAGTGGCTCACACCTGTAACCCAGCACTCAATAGGATGAGGCAGGAGTACTGCCACAAATTTAAGGACATCCTGGGTTACAATGTAAAACCATTTCTTTAAAAATACCTCATAGGTATTTCTAATTAATTTCTATGTTCTATGTTCTGTTTGTTTTTCTGACTCATATAAATTTTCCTACAGTCAGTAGTAACATAATCGGGGAAAAAAGCCACATCAATGAAGTCCCTTTAGGTTAGGGTGGAGATTCCATATGATTTGGACAACTCTCTGCCTGCTCTGAGCAGACTCTGACAGCTGGTTCTAACACAACTAGTGTGTGTTTTAGAAATAAAGAAATATATAGGAAGAAGGGGAAAAGGAAGATGCCTGGAAAAGGAGAGAGGAGGAAGCACAGGAAGCATTGACTAGCTGACTAGAGACCTAACTAACTTGCCAGCATGGAGAAAGTTTTGTAGAGATCAACTGCTGCCAGTGTGCTTTCTGTGCCACACACACACACAATTCTGGAAAGTTCTGCTGCAGCTTAGAGCACTAACTACTCATTACTTCTTTCCTCCTCCTTCCAATCTCCCCTCCCTTCACACCTATCCTGTGATAGTCAGGCTGTTAGTCATTCTCACTATGGATTCCAAATAAATGCTCTAATCAAATATGAGGATGTTTCTTGATGTATAAATATCATTAGCACAAGGAAAAACAAGGCAATAAAAGATATTTTCTAAATGAGAAATGAACCAGGGTATACATAGACATTCAAATTTTCTATAACTATGTATAGATACCAAAAGGGAAAAACATAAACATTGCTCAGTTAATTGATAGGAAACAAAACAAAATAATGAAAAGCACCTAGTTCACTATCTGGCATGTAGTAAGCGCTTTGCTTAATTATGTATCAGCCTAAATGCTTCCTTGCGCATGAACAGTCGAGTTTTCAAGGAACTAGCTAAACCACAGCATAGAGAATAATAGAAGCATAACAATAAAAAATAAGAACTACCCTCATGAGCATTAGAAAAAGGTGTCAGTACCAATTCTGTAACTTACAGTGCACTGTCCAATAGACTTGGTTGGGAAAATATCCTCATCCACATCCTGTAGAATTGAGATGATTTTCTATTCTGTTTAGGACATGCACAGGAATAGGATGTCTGTGTTGTGTTTGGATGTTGGAATATTAAGATATTGTATAATCACAAAGATCAATGGTAGTCTGATGGACAAAGCATAGAAATGAAAGTCAGGTCATTGAGTCCTTGATAATTTCAATATTCTGTTACTGTCAAAAGTCCTTCATTTGGAAATTTGTTTCTGTAATTCATTTTATTACATGCCACTCACGAGGCTTCTTATAATTAAAAGGCATATATCTAATGCTTAAGAGGATAAGATGAGCTGCACCATATTGCAAAAAATAAATTGCATCTGTAAAAATGTCGACAGAACAAGGATTCCCAAGACTCAGGCAACGTGATACTTCTCAAGCATCACTTGTTAGCCATGTTAATGACTAGGTAACCATGACAATAATTAGGTCTTTGACATCAACCCAAGTTCTTCATCACTAGAGTATACTGCCTCATAGTGTGCATGCCTAAGGGACCTCTATTGACAGGCTCCAGCCAACAGAACTGGATAAACAGCTTAAAAGAGACAAAAAGGTAAGCACCCCCACTAGAATATATGAAAACCAAGAGGTCTCTCAGATCTAATGACTACAAAATAGCAGGATGACAGCCTCTTAGCCACCCCCTTCACCATCAATAACACCAACATACAATAAGCCCAAAAATGTCCTCCTTTACCACATCATATGATAAATATTTGACCACTACTATCTGAGAATCTTGATTGCCTTATACCTCCCTTCCATTTGTGAAGTCTGATCATTTTCCAGCTAGCTGATCTACCTGTGGGGGTCTGAAAAATGCCATCCCATATCTAAATTTCACAGCACATACCTCACAGTCTAACTCCAGATCCAGTGATCCACAATCACAGTAGAATTCCATCAGGTTATTCCAGTTCCTACAGCTCAGCTTTGCTCAACTTACTCTTCCTCCTCTTCTTCTGCTTTCCCCTCATCCTCCTCTCCTCCTTCCATGAAAGATTCTCATTTATAGGAAGTACACCAATAATCCTTTCCCTGCCCAAGCCAGATTTGTTCTCTTCCTCAATAAACATACCACGTTTTATGTCCTGGATGTTGATGTACCCAAAAATCTACGTATTGGAACTTGATATTCAATAGGGTAGTATTAAGAGGTAAAGCCTTTTGGAAGTGAATTGGCCATGACTGTGGGATTAGTGGCTTTGTTAAAGAGGCCTAGGGGAGCATGCTTGTGCTTCTGCAGTGTGAGGACACAGGAGTTACCACCTATGAAAGTGAGCATTGAACCTGCCAGTGCCTTAGTCTTAGACCTCCAGCCCTTATTCACATACATGAGCAATCAATGTATGTTTTTGTATCTCTTTTTAATTAGTCAGCAAAGTACTTTGTTATAGCACCCCAAATGGATTAAGACATTATCCAATATTTGTTTGGCTTTCAGAGGGAAATGTAAGTTCCAAAAAATCTGTGTGTTTCTCTCCTTTAAAAATATTTGTTATAAGATGATGGAATAAGTTCTTGCCAGAGAATGAATGAGTTTACCTCTATGTCTCTAGACACACATAGCATTTGTGGTTTGGTGTGTTTTTATTTTATTTTTACTGGTTTTTACTGCTACTGAAGAATTTATATTGTTTGTAGTAATTGCCTGAGGATTGTGAGGTTAAACACTGTGAGATTGGATAAAGCTACTCACTGAATCCATAGGTTAGTAAATAAAAACCCTAGTGCCAGGGGTGGGCTACTTCCCTAAAAGTTAGGTAGTATCCTGAGGCTCCCAACACAATACAGGCAACTGCTGCTGTTGGTTACCGAACAGAATTACTTAATAAAGCCCCATTGTTGAAGATACTATACATTCTGGTAGCAGGGCATAAAGGAATTTAAATGAAACTGAGAGGAAAGCAACTTTCGCACAGGCTAGTCCTCACAGTGCTGGGAGGTGCTAAACAGGCTGGTGGAGAGGAATTACCAACAATCATCTTACTCAGCTGTGGGCCCTGCTTGCTATACTACCAATATGCAAGGTAGATGTGCCAATTAGTACAGTAGTGACAAATATGTTTGGGGGTGAACAACCTCTTCCTGATTAGATTTGAGACCACCCCACCACCACCTCTACCCCCACTCACAAGAGAGAATTCACATCTGGTATGGTACCACTGGTTAAAAGCCCAAAGCTGGGGAGGTCATAAGCCCCAGCGAGGAAGCTAGACTGCTATTGTTTTGCTAAATGGACATGATGTGCTTGTTGAGTTTCCTGCTAAATATTTATGTTTGTACCCAACAGATTAGTGCTGCTATCAGCTGTGGTCAGAGAAGCTTGTTTTTGCAGCATGTGGAAATTATTAGAGACTCATAACTAGTCACAGGGCTGAGAAAAAGTGACCGCTGAATCTTCATTCACAAATGAGACGTCTATAGCGCCCTTTCCAAGGCTCAGAGAACATTTTAGAAGAGTGAAGTTGGAACATAGGAAGTGGAAAAAGGGCTGGGCGTTGGTGGCGCATGACTTTAATCCCAGCACTAGGGAGGCAGAAGCAGGCGGATCTCTGTGAGTTCGAGACCACCCTGGTCTACAAGAGCTAGTTCCCGGACAGCCTCCAAAGCTACAGAGAAACCCTGTCTCGAAAAAAAAAAAAAGAAAACAAAAAAAAGAAGAGAAAGAAGAAGAAGAGGAGGAGGAGGAGGAGGAGGAGGAGGAGGAGGAGGAGGAAGAAAAAGGCTCCTGAGCCCAACTCCTGCCCAAGGTCCCCATCACTCCAGGATCTCTCTGGGCTTGCAGCTGCAGAGAGTGAAGCTGCATGCATAGAGTGGACCCGCCCAGACAGGAAGGACCTCCACATTGAAGTCTTGGCCCCCACACATCACCGGATGACAAGAGGAGATAGAGAGAACCCACCTGCACAGAGAGACCCCACCTGCACCGACTAGAAGAAGAGATGGGAAGGAGGCAGAATAAGAACACACTCAACAGAAAGACCAATATGACACCACCAGAATCCAGGGACTCACACCAGCAAGATCTGAAAAGCCCAACACAGAGGAAGAAGAAGAGACAGACCTAAAAATCCACTTCATGAAGATGTTTGAGACCCTTTAAGAGGAAACAAGAAAATCTCTTAAAGAAATAGAAGAAAAAAACAAACAAAAAATTCAAGAAATAAGTAATTATCTTAAAGAATCTAAAGAAAACACAACCAAACAAGTGAAGGAAGCACTGGAAAGAATTCAAAGCATGAAAGCTGAAATAGAAACAATAAAGAAAACACAGAATGGGGGGATGCTGGAAATACAAAAGCTGGATAAATTATCAGGATCTAAGGATGTGAGTATAACCAATAGAATACAAGAGATGGAAGAGAGAATCTCAGTTGTTGAAGACTCACGCTAGAGGATATACAGACCAAGTAAAATCTCAAATCCAACAAATCTCTAACACAAAATATCCAGGAAATATGGGACACAGTGAAAAAGCTGAATCTAAGAATAATAGGTATAGAAGAAGTTGAAGAAATACAGCTCAAAGGTACAGAAAACATATTCAACAGAAAACAATTCAAGAATTATAGAAGAAAACTTCCCCAACCTACAAAAGGATATGCTTATGAAAGTACGAGAAGCTTACACAACACCAAATAGGCTGGACCACAAAAAGAACTCCCCTTGCCACATAAAATCAAAACACCTAACTTACAGAATAAAGAGAAAATATTAAGAGCTGCAAAGTATAAAGACCAAGTAACATATAAGGCAGACCTATCCGAATTATACCCAAATTCTCAATGGAATCCCTGAAAGCCAGAAGGTCCTGGATAGATATACTACAAACACTAAGGGAACATGGATGCCAACCCAGACTACTGTACCCAGCAAAATTTTCAATCACTATAGATGGAGAAAACAATATATTCCATGACAAAACCAGATTTAAACAATACATATCCACAAACCCAGCATTACAAACAGTCCTGGAGGGAAAATTCCAACACAACCAAGATAACTACACTCACAAAAACATAGGTAATAGATAACCCAAGTTTACCAAACAGGAAAATAAACAGGAGGGTGAAATCCACACACAATAATACCACCAACCACAAATCCAAAACAAACAAGAACCAACAATCAATGGACATTAAGATCCATCAATGTCAATGGTCTTAACCTGCAAATAAAAAGACACAGGCTAACAGAATGGATACGAAGCAGAATCCATCCTTCTCCTGTATACAAGAAATACACCTCAACTTCAAAGACAGGCATTACCTCAGAGTAAAGGGTTGGGAAAAGATTTTCCAATCAAATGGACCCAAGAAACAAGCTGGTGTAGCAATCCTAATATCTAACAAATTAGACTTCAAACTAAAATCAATCAAAAGAGATGAAAAAGGGCATTTCATACTCATCACAGGAAAAGTCCATCAAGATGAGGTCTCAATCCTGAACATCTATGCCCCAAATATGAAGGCACCCACATTTGAAAAAGAAACATTCCTAAAGCTCAAACCATACATAAAAGCACACACACTTATAGTAGGAGACTTCAACACCCCGCTTTCACCACTAGACAGGACCCCCAGACAGAAACTTAACAAAGAAACAAAGGATCTAACAGAAGTTATGACCCAACTGGGTTTAACAAAAATCTATAGAACATTCCATCAAAACACCTTCTTCTCAGTGCCAAATGGAACGTTCTCTAAAATTGACCACATACTTGGCAACAAAGCAAACCTCCACAGATACAAAAGAATTTAAATAACCCTCTGTATCTTATCAGATCATCATTCTTTAAAGTTAGAATTCAACAGCAATACAAATTGCAGAAAACCTAAAAAATCATGGAAATTGAATAACACCCAATTGTACCATTCCTGGGATGAGGAAGAAATAGAAACAGAAATTAAGGATTTCCTAGAATTTAATGAGAATGTAGACACAACATACCCAAACTTATGGGTCACTCTGAAAGCAGTGCTAAGAGGAAAGTTCATAGTACTAAGTGCCCACATGAAGAAACTGGAGAAAAGTCACACAAGAGATTTGACAGAACAATTGAAAGCTTTAGATCAAAAGGAAGCAATCTCACCACAGAGGGGTAGACGCCAGGAAATCATCAAAATGAGGGCTGAAATAAATAAAGTAGAAACTAGGAAAACATTACAAAGAATCAATGAAACAAAGAGTTGGTTCTTTGAGAAGATCAACAAGATAGACAAACCTCTATCCAAACTAACCAAAAGGCAGAGAGAGAGAACATGATAATTAAAAAAACCAGAAAAAGGGGGATATAACAACAGACACTGAGGAAATCCAGAGAATCATCAGGTCAAACTTTGAAAACCTGTACTCCACAAAATTCAAAACTCTAAAGCAGATGGACAATTTTCTGGATAGATATCACTTACCAAAATTAAACCAAGAACAGATAAGCAGTTTAAATCGACCTATAACCCCTAATGAAATAGAAGCAGTCATCAAAAGCCTCCCAACCAAAAAAAGCCCAGGGCCAAATGGCTTCACTGCAGAATTCTACCAGAAATTCAAACAAGAGCTAATACCAATACTCCTCAAATTGTTCCACACAATAGAAGCAGAAGGGCATTGCCAAACTCTTTTTACGAGGCTACAATCACTTTGATACCCAAGCCACACAAAGATACAACTAAAAAAGAGAACAACAGACCAATATCCCTCAGGAACCTCAACGCAAAAATACTCAACAAAATATAGGTGAATGGAATCAAAGAACACATCAGAAAAATCATCCACTATGATCAAGTAGGCTTCATCTCAGGGATGCAAGGATGGTTTAACATATGAAAATTCATCAATGTAATCCACCATATAAACAAACTGAAAAAGAAAAACCACATGATCATCTCTTTAGTTCCTGAAAAAGCCTTTGACAAAATCCAACATCCCTTCATGATAAAGATCATGGAGAAAACAGGAATAACAGGAACATATCTATACATGATAAAAGCAATATATACCAAACCAACAGCCAACATCAAACAAAATGGAGAGAAACCCAAGGTGATTCCTCTAAAATCAGGAACAAGACAAGGATGTCCACTCTCTCCATATCTCTTCAATATTGTACTTGAAGTTCTAGCTAGAGCAATAAGAAAAGAAAAGGAGATTAAAGGGATACAAATTGGAAAGGAAGAAGTCAAACTTTCACTATTTGCAGATGATATGATCGTCTAAATAAGTGACCCGAAAAACTCTACCAGGGAACTCCTACAGCTGATAAACACCTTCAGGAAAGTAGCAGGATACAAAATTAACTAAAAAAAATCAGTAGCCCTACTATATACAGATGATAAATCCAATGAGAAAGAAGTCAGAGAAACATTGAAAGACCCCGAAGGGATACTTTCGTAGAGGGAGACCCACACACCCAGGAATCAGCGAGGCCACGAACTGGATGCAAAAAACAAGAGGCTTTATTGGAGACGCAGGTACCTGGGGCGACTTAGCTTCTGTGTGGCTAAGCGCCCCGAGCCAAGGGAAAAGGGGTCCTTATATAGGAAAAAGGCGCAAGCTAGGAGCAAGGATTCTATTGGATAATTCTAATGAGGCATTATACAGAGCTATTCCCATTGGTCAATGTATATGAGGCGCTATACAGGGTTATTCAAATGAGGCAAAGTACAGAGTTATTCAAATGAGGTGAAACACAGAGTCTTTCAAATGAGGCGAAATACAGAATCATTTCCATTGGATGGTTCAAATGAGACACAGAGCCATTCCAGATCAGCATATTCTCAAGGTCTGGTGTCTGGTACAGCAGACTCAATTCCCCCCCCTTTCCTGATGGCTGACCTTGGGGGCGGAGACCTTGGGACGGAGTGTTTCTCTTCGGGCGGGGCGGGGGCTCAGGGGCAGAGCTCCAGGCCGGCTCACTCGGTGTTTGTTCTCGTGCTGACCCACCTGGTGCTCGCCCTCGTGCCAGCCCACCCGGTGCTCGTTCTCGGGCTGGCCCACCTGGTGCTCATTCTCGGGCCGGCCCCACCCGGTGCTTGTTCTCGGGCCGGCCCCACCCGGTGCTTGTTCTCGGGCCGGCCCCACCCGGTGCTTGTTCTCGGGCCGGGCGGGGAAAGGCCACCGGGGGTGGGGATCGGGGAAGCCGCCGACAGGAGGAAGAGGAGACAAACTTGAGAAAGAAAGGGCTAAGGGACAGGGGTCTTTCAACATCACCCTTCACAATATCCACAAGCAACATAAAATATCTTGGAGTAACACTAACCAAAAAAGTGAAATACCTGTACAGTAAGAACTTTGAGTCTTCAAAGAAAGAAATTAAAGAAGACACCAGAAAATGGAAAGATCTCCCATGCTCTTGGATAGGTAGAATCAACATAGTAAAAATGGCAATCTTGCCAAAAGTAATCTACAGATTCAACACAATCCCCATCAAAATCCCATCACAGTTCTTCACAGACCTTGAAAGAACAATACTCAACTTTATGTGGAAAAACAAAAAACCCAGGATAGCCAAAATAACTCTGTACAATAAAGGATCTTCTGGAGGCATCACCATCCCTGACTTCAAGTTCTATTATAGAGCCACAGTTCTGAAAACAGCTTGGTATTGGCACAAAAAAAGACAGATAGACCAATGGAATCAAATTGAAAGCCCTGGTATTAACCCACACACCTATGAACAACTTATTTTGACAAAGATGCTAAATATATACAATGGAAGAAAGATAGCATCTTCAACAAAAGGTGCTGGCACAACTGGATTCAGACAAGCAGAAGATTGCAGATAGATCCATATCTGTCACCATGCTCAAAACTTAAGTACAAATGGATTAATGATCTCAACATAAATCTAGCCACACTGAATCTTCTAGAAGAGAAAATGGGAGATACCCTTGAACGAATTGGCACAGGAGACCACTTCCTGAACATTACAGCAGGTAGCACAGACATTGAGATCTGCAATTGATAAATGGGACCTCCTGAAACTGAGAAGCTTCTGTAAGGGAAAGGACACAGTCAGTAAGACAAAATGACAGCCCACAGAATGGGAAAAGATCTTCACCAACCCCACATCTGACAGAGGGCTGATTTCAAAAATATACAAGGAACTCAAGAAGCTAGCCACAAAACACCAAACAATGAAATTATAAACTAGGGTGCCAAACTAAATAGAGAATTCTCAACAGAGGAGTCTGAAATGACTGAAAGACACTTAAGAAAGTGCTCAAAATCCTTGGCCATCTGAGAAATGCAACTCAAAACAACTTTGAGATACCACCTCACACCTGTCAGAATGGCTAAAATCAAAAACACCAATGACAATCTATGCTGGAGAAGATGTGGAGAAAAAGAAACACTCCCATTGCTGGTGAGAGTGCAAACTTGTAAGACCACTTGGCAAATCAGTATGGCGGTTGCTCAGAAAATGGGAATCAGTCTACCTAAAGATCCAGCAATTCCTCTCTTGGGCATATACCCAAATAATGCATGTCCATACAACAAGGACATATGTTCAACCATGTTAATAGCAGCATTGTTTGTAATAGCCAGAACCTGGAGGCAACCTAGATGCCCCTCAACTAAAGAATGGATAGAGAAAATGTGGTACATTTACACAATGGAGTACTACTCAGCAGAAAAAAGCAATGGAATCTTGAAATTCACAGGCAAATGGATGGAACTAGAAGAAACAATCCTGAGTGAGGTAACCCAGTCACAAAAGTACAAACATGGTATGTACTCACTCATATATGAATTTTATACATAGAGCAAAGTATTACCAGCCTATAATCCTCTTCACCAAAGAAACTAGGAAACATGAAAGACTCTAAGGGAAAATGCATGGACCCCAGGAATGGGAAGGGGCAGGAACTCCTGAGCTAATTGGGAGCATGAGGGTATGAGAAAGGGAGCTGCCAGAATGAGAGGAGGAGGAGAGGAGTGGAGAGGAGGAAATGGAGGTGCAGAAATATTGAGTTGGGGGAAGAATAGGGGAGAGAGAGCAGGATGAGAGACACCATATTAGAGGGAGCCATTATAGGTCCGAGGAGAGATCTGGCTCTAGGGAGAATTCCAGAGACCTACAAGGATGAAACGAACTGACAATCTAGGCATTGGTGGAAAGGATAACCTAAATGCCCTTCCCCTATAATGAGACTGATGATTACTTTTTATGCCATCCTAGAGCCCTCATCCAGTGCCTGATGGAAGCAGAAGCAGACACCCACAGATACACACTGAACTGAACTCTGGAACTTAGTTGCAGAGAGGGAGGAATGAAGATCAAAAGGGTCGGTACCAGGCTGGTGAAACTCACAGAAACAGCTGGCCTGAACAAGGGGGAGCACATCCACCCCAGATGCTGTCAGGGAGGCCAGTACAGGGCTGATCCAGATCCCTGAACATGGATGTCAATTAGGAGGCCTCTGCACTCTAGGAGGCTTCTGGTAGTGGATTAGTATTTTTCCCTGGTGTAAGAAGGGACTTTCAGAGCCCATCCCACTTGAAGCAATGCCTGGGGAGTGGAGGGTGGATGGGGTGGGGGGCAGTTCGGGAGTAGGGGGAGGGGAGGGAGAGGGAGAAGGGGTTGACATGTGAAGCAAGCTTGTTTCTAATTTGAACTAACAAAATATTACAAAAAAAAGTTTCCTTGAGTGAAATTTTAAGGTAACAAGTGAACTTTCTGACATGATAGTTTTGAGTTATGAATATGATTAGTGTAATATGCTGGCAGCAGTGCCTAGAAAATAGTAACTGTTAGGAAAATTTCACCAAAACTATCATCCTGGATGCTTCTCTCTCTTGTAGGTATAAGATCAGCTAGAATCTCTAATTTCTTATATTTTAGAATCTATAAACCATTAGGCCTGTTCCAATTATGTCTTTTCCAATGCAGTCAACTCTTCCAGCTTCTTATCTGTTTATAAATGTGGTGCTAATTACAACCAAAAATTATTGATTGTTAAATATATTCAAAGCTTAGTACAACTTCAAATACCACAAAAGAACTAAAGGTCAGAGCTCAATTGAGAAAGCACTATTTGAGATCTAATTGCTCCTATGATTTTGGATATTATGAATCCAGTGTCTGGCTAGGATGAGAGTGACAGAAATTCAGTCTTCAAATAAGATGCTTATATAATATATTTTGGCTTACTTTGTTGAAATAGAGTAATAATTACAGGCAATTCTAATAATAAAGTCTAAGTACTTAAAAATCTCTCCCTCCTACCATGTTATTAGCTGACATTTTAAGGTGGAATTATTTTTGAATGATCAGCCAACTGCAAAATAGATTTCCGTTGTTCTTTTCATTCCTTGCTAGCTGAGTTAGAATAATCTCATTCTTAAGTAGCTTCTATGGGCAGTCAAGCCACAGGAGGGGGTTGCAAAAGATATGCTGGAGGGAGGGGCGTTTGGAACCATGGGTGTTTAAATTATTCTTTTGCTTCTGTATCTCAGTGTATCAAGCTGCCAGGATTCTTTTGAAACCAGAAAGCCCTGTTTTGAGAATGCATCTTAATGAAGCAACCATATCGATTCTTTCAAGTTTATAAATGTTCACCAAAAAGAAACTGAAGATTAGAGAGGGGAGAACTAGAGGGGAAGAGAATGAGAGAGGCAGAAATCAGGGAAGAGAAGGAAGGCAATGTGCTTGAATCTGTGATGAATACTTCATCCGAAAAAGTGGGCCTGGGCCTTGTAATGCCGAATGAAATACACAAATTCCTTGCCAAAATGTATGCACTGAAGTATGGTAAAGGTTTTCTCTGGTTAAGTAGGTTCTTCAAATGAAAACATTCTAGGATAGCAATTTGTAGCTAATGAGACTGATGTGACTTACTTTTGGGTGTATCTTGAATCAAAATAGGTCTGGCAAGCATGGTCTGAAGCCAGGAAAGAGTGCTAATATTTACTCCCCGGGACATCAGTAAGTGCCCAAATCTTCACTATAATATGTACCTATGGAACAGAAAAGGCAGAAGCTACCTGAGATACTGGAGCAATCAGTGTCTTTCACTCTGCGCTATTTGTTCTTCCCCTTTTAAATACTGCTCCAATCCTGGCCATGCTCTTACCAGTTCATTCATCCACAGGTTCAAGAAAGGGCATCAGAGCTGTATTGCAGGTACTACCGTGGCCTTGCCTAAGAAATTAATTCCAGTCCAGGATCGAGCATGAAGTGAGAGTAGGAGCAAGCATGAAGTGACAGCTTTCCAAAGGAAGGAAATAACTTTGATTGAGCCTCAGCTTGATATCAGTTCATCACATCAGGGCACGTTATTTTTCTTAACCTACAAGAAAATTATTTCTTCTTACATGATCAAGCAGTAATAAATAAGAAAGCAAAACCTCCTTGCTCTTGTTTCCAGCTGAGTTCTAGTCACAGGAAAGCTTTTTTTTCACAAATTAATTGTATGACTAATGACTTACAGAACTGCCTTATTTCTAGTGGCTATCTAGTCTTTTTCTTCTATTCTTTTTTACTTTTTGTTTTGTTTATTTGTTTTGTTTGTTTTGGGTGTTTGTTTGGCACTGTTTTGTCTTTAAATAAAGTCTGGGTATGTACCCCTGCCTGGCCTTGAACTTGCCATAATCATGCTGACTCTTTGCCCAAGTGCTAGGATTCTAGTCATGCACCACTATTTTTCTCTGTGTTAATTCATATCTATAAATCAATGTTTGATTTATTTTCTCCCATCTAATACTTATGTTTCTTATTCTTTTCTTGTGTTTAATTTTATTAAACACTCACTTTGAAAACCACTTAAGTTTCTTATTCCTTTCTTGTGTTTGATTGCACTAAACACTGGCTTTGAAAACCATTTTAAAATAGCATTATTACTTTGTTTCTGATTTTGATGAAAATTCTTCTGCAGTGTTTCCTCGTTGATGATTCTGGCTTTTCATTTAAAATGTATCTATTAATATTATAAAGACTTAAAAGTCAAAATTAGGCAATAAGTAGTGTTTGTGTTCCTTTTTGGCATCTATAAGGATGATCATACATTTTTCTTCCTTTAACTCTTGTTTTGACTAACTGCAATAGATTTCTTGATACTGTGATGTTTAGATTACTAAAGTTAAACCCAACAATTATGTTTTTCTTGAAATCTTTTTTCATACAATATATTCTGATCAAAATTTCTCTTCCCCCAACTCCACTCAGAGTCAACCGACATCCCCACTCACCAAACTCCACACCTTTCTCTCTCTTTAGAAACAAACTGATAAACAAATAGGTAAACAACAACAACAAAACAGTTTTTTAAAGAAAGAAAAAACATAAGAAATACACACACCATAAAAGCACAAAATCTGAAATTGTTATATACAAGCAAAAGTCCAGTAATGTAAAAATGTCCCCTCCAAAGGCAATAAAGTCTACAAAAGTACCATTGAGTTGATTTCGTACTGGTCATCTATTGCCGTGTGGGGGGCCTACTCTTGAATGTGGTTAATAGACCCAGTGAGACTCCATTGGAGAAAACTAAATTTTCCTTTACAAGCAGATATCAATTACAGATAGCTTCTTAGTTAGGGATAGAATTCCTCCTTTACTTCCTCTCTCAGCACTGGGACCCCATCTGACTTAGACCTGTGCAGGCCCTGTGCATGCTACCACAGTGTGAGTTCATATATATAACAGTTCTTTTATGTCTGAATGGCACTGTTTCCTTGATGTCTTCCATCTTCCCTGGCTCTTACAATCTTTCTGACTCTTCTCCCACATAGTTCCCTGAGTTCTGATGGGATGGTGTTAATGAATAAGACATCCCATTTATGAATGAGTGTTCCAAAATCTCTCGCTCTCTATACATTGTCCAGTTTTGAGACTCTATGTTAGTTCCCATCTACTACAAGAGTTAGCTTCTCTGATGATGGATGAGCAGGCCACTGATCTATGGATATAGCAGAATGTCACTAGGAGTCATTTTTATTGCTATTTCATTTAACAAAACAGTAGTGTTTGTCCTATCCAATCTCAGGTTCTTGGCCACTTTAACAGTGTTGGGGATGGGTTCCATCTCACAGAGTGTGCCACAAATCCAATCAGGTATTAGTTGGTGACTCTCACAAAGTTTTGTGCCACTATTGTAATAGCACGTCTTTCAGGCAGGTCACCACTGTAGATTGGAGTGTTCAAAGCTGGATTACTGTTTACCTTGTGGTAGCATGCACAGTACCCTGAACAGTACCCTGAACACTAGTCAGTAGAGATGAAGTCTCTAGGTAGTCACCAGCTCAGTTTCTCTGTGTTCAATGAGTTATGTAGGTGCTGTATTCAGCATCAGTTTGTGAAGAGTAACCAATAATTTTGTCATTAGACTGAGCTGTTTGGGGGGATCCCATGGGGACCGTTTGGCCAACAAATCAATTAGACTCAACCACTTTCTGGCACTGAAAGCTTTATTTGGTTGCAGGAGATGTCCAGTTGGAGTTTTGTCTCTCCCATTATTGGATTATATTTAGATTTCTTTCGTATATGTATACATTTTAAGAAGCTTCTAGGGTAGTAAGTTCCCACCCACCCCATCAGATGGTCTTCCCTACATTCCCTTTATCACCCCCTCTTGGTTCCCCATTCCTTTTGATCCTTCTATTCTAGTCTCCCCCATCACATCCATCCGTAACTATTTATGCCCCCTTCCTAGGGTGATCCCCCCCCTAGGTCTTTCCCCCAGTCCCTTAATCTATAACTTCTGCTGTTATATGGATTGTAGCCTGCTTATTGAAGACTTAACAGCTAATAACCACATATAAGCGAATACATACAATATTTGTTATTTTAAGTCTGTGTTACCTCACTCATAATGATTGTTTTCTTGGTTCACACATTTACAAGAACATTTCATGGCTTCATTTATCAGACAACTGAGATATATTTCATTGTGTATATGCATTGCATTTTCTTTATCCATTCATCCATTGACAGACATCTATGCTGTTCCAGTTTCTGACTATTATGAAAGGAGAAGCAATTAACATGGTTGAGCAAGTGTCTCTGTAGTAGTATGTAGAGTCCTTTGAGTATATGCCCAAGAATGGTATAGTTATATAATGAGGTAGATCTATTCCCAGCTTCCTGTGGAAACACAACACTAATTTCCATAGTGGCTGTACAAGTTTGCACTCCCACCAGCAATGAATGGAGTAAGTAATGTTCCCCCTTTTCCACACCCTTGCCAGCATGAGCTGTTACTTGTATTATTGATCTTAGCCATTCTGACAGGTGCAAGATGGAATCTCAAAGTAGTTTTTATTTACATTTCCCTGATGGCTAAAGACATTGAACATTTCTCTGTGTTTCTCAGCCATTTGAGTGTCTTCTATTGAGAACTCTGTTTAGATCTGTACTTCATTTTTAATTAGGCTTTTTGTTTCTTCATGTCCAGGGTGTGTGTGTGTGTGTGTGTGTGTGTGTGTGTGTGTGTGTGTGTGTGTGTGTGTGTAATTTGTGTGTATTGGATATTAGCCCTATATTAGACATAAAACTGATTTTAAAAAAGGCTTTTCCTAATCTGTAGCCTACTGCTTTGCCTGAATGATAGTGTCCTTTACCATACAGAAGCTTTTCAGTTTCATGGGGTTCCCAATCAATTTATAATTTTAAGGATAGCATTAAATTCTACTTGGTAATATTTCGTGTTCAATTTTGAGTTTATTGGTAAACTATATTTATAACTTCTATAATTACTAATTGCTGTATAAAAACAATTTGTAATCTTTATTATTTCATCATGCTCTGAAACATTTTAAACAAAATAGAACTATGTGTTTAAAAACTGAGTTTTTTCATCTGGGGTGGCATGGTTAAAAAATACTTATTCTAATAATGACATACAGAGAACAGAGAGTAAATAGGAAACCAAACTGAAATTTATTGTGATATTAGTAGGATCACTAGGATCTGATATAAGGAGGAAGCTATAGGAACAATGGGATCGAGGGAGCGGTTTTGGAAAGGCAAGATGCTTCAGTAAAAGCAGAGAGGGGATTTGGTAGGCAATAGAGTTTCCAAATATAACAGGGATACTAAATATTGCATGAGAAATATTTATACTAAAAAGTATTTGTTGTTTATCTGAAATTCAAATTTAATTCTGTGTTTTGGATCTTCACTTGCTAAACCTGGCAGCCATAACTGAGTGATAAGATTCCATGACTCAGTACATAGTACTTAGGACAATTCTAGTGGTTGTGTAGCTGAAAAAAATGTATCACTTTGAGCAATAAAGCAAAACATCAGTAGTGGAAGAACTTTTAGCATTCATGAGTGATCTTTTTTGTAAAGTTAGAAGTTTATGTCTGTTTTCTTTTATGACAAGGACAATAGTAACACCTTCTGGGAGAATACTGAGGGGTTTTTTAGATATAGATGCACCTTCTTTTGTGTGTTTCTCTTACTCTGATCATTAAGGTATCAAATAGATGGTAGTAGAGTAAAATGTGCAAAATTATTTAGAGAATTTGAAAATTTTTTTCTAACTGATGTGGATGATGCCAAAGAAGGATTTCTTTATATAATCTGTGTTTTTTTTTAATGCTAAGAATTTAAGGTATGTTTTGAGTCATAGGTCATGTCAATAGTTGATTAGCTTTTTAAAATAATTTGCTTTGTTCTAAAAGGAGAAAATATAAAATCCTTGATATGGTACAATTGCAGAATTCTAAAGGAAAAATATGTGTTTTAATAAAAGAAAGTCTATGCTTCTACATAGTATCATCTATTAGAGAAATTGGAGATTTTATATATAACTTCTAATTGATCTTTAATTTCTTTATTTTTTCTATCCAATATATAAATATAGACTTATAAAGATTAAACTAGATTTTCCATTATTCAATCTGAGTATGATGAGTATTTCGTGATAATTTTATATTTGAGTCATTTAAAGCCTTTGAGGTCAATTTCCATGTTCTTTTTATTAAAACCTCGGGTTTCCCTTGGAGAAGTTTTGTATCAAGGTAACAACAGTCATTTGACTCTTCTAAGATGTAGCAGCCACCTGCTTCATGTACAGAATCCACTGGCTAACAGCAAACCAAAGCCAGATGCTCCCATCCTTTAATGTGAAAAAGAAGGTAAAGCATAGACCCATCATCTGGTCAGTGACTGTTTCTTTCCATTAGCAGACCCTGGCCACAGCTCAGAGCCCACGGAACTTGCCTCTCTAATGCCCTGAATGGTCTCAGAAGATGGAAGTAGCTAGTATTTTTCCATTGGCTCATAGGTGTGAAGGATGATAGAGAATACTAATGTCTCTTTGTAAGCACTCTACACCTAGAAAGGAGAAAAACATGCTGATCCTACTATGAAGCTTATTGCACTAGACACAATAGAAGATTGAGTATCATTGGGTTGCATTCTGAATATGCTTTCTGAAGCAGAGACTTAAAAAAACTCAACCACTGAAAGAATATTCCAGCTGGTGTTACTGAAATATCAAATTTACAGCCGTGTCCTTGAAATTTTAAGGATAGAAAGAAATATCAATCCCATTTCACTGGAATTGTGGTGACAGAGAAAATGTGACATATGACACTGAAGTAAAGAGGCAACTTTGTTCTTTAGTAAGCATGAGAGCTTGCCTTCAAAGTAGTTAACGATGAAAGAAGTCACACAGTTCTTTAGTCATTGCTTTAAAGAAATATTAGGAATTACTTTCATCAATGGCTTCAAAGTCATATAGGGAAACAAAACAGTCACAGCTCTATAGATATATACTATGGGGCAACTGTGAACTTTTGAACTGGAATCTATTTGGGGGAATATTGCAATAATCTTCATATTAAATAGGTATAAGCAGAAACACCATAGAAAGCTGTTTAGGGGATGCCCAGACTCCTGTCAACTTGGCTCTTAATCTATACTAACAAAATTTGTGCAGAATCCTATTTGAAAGTCACTGTCACATAGGACAGTTACACTTGTATTAACAATCTTTCCGATTCCAGGCACAGCTGTGCATATCTTTAATCATAGCACTCATGAGGCAGAGGCAGGCAGATCTCTGATTTACAGAGGAAATTCTAGACCAGCCATGGAAACATAGTGAGACCACCTCTCAAAAAAAATTATATTAATAATTGGATTCTACCAAAAAAAGTTAAGCTCACAGACAGATATGCAAGCTTTTCACAGACTTAAGTATGTGAGCATTACTTTTGTCTTTTAAGAATCTAGTGGGTTTAAAGCCGGGTGTTGGTGGTGCACGCCTTTAATTCCAGCACTCGGAAGGCAGAGGGAGGCGGATTTCTGTGAGTTCAAGGCCAGATAGGCTCTAAAGCTACACAGAGAAACCCTGTCTCGAAAAACAAAAGACAAACAAACAAACAAACAAACAGAAGAATTTAGTGGGTGAGACAGGCATGGTAGTACATGCTTGTAACCTCAGCATTTGTGAGGCTGGGGCAGCAACACTGAGGCCAGCTGGGGTTATACAAGGAGACCCTGTCCCAATAAGAGAGGAGAGGATAGGGGAGGAAAATAAATCCCAGTGAACAAGAAATAAGATATGTTTAAAACCTAATTCAACCTGACTTCTATTTTGAACCTACCACATACACAAGGTGACAAAAAGAATTGCTCTTGTGTAGTGTGGGTCCTTTCCTTTTAGTAGTATTGTATTTAGATACGAGTGCAAAGAACTGGGTGAAAAGCAAAGACTTTGGCTGTTAAGAGAGCATCTAGTCCTACATTCAGTCTGGACCATAGGTCCTTGGCGATGCTGCTATAAGTCTGTCCTGTCTTGGTTCCCTTTCAGCTCTAATACTGCTCTCAGGTGCTACTTCTCCAGTCCAAGTCACAGGACCCTTGAAGGTTGTCCAGGGCCTCATCATCTTAGACCTGACATGTATTCATTTCTTCCCTGGGCCCTGTCTGAGCTCTGATCATGTCCTCTCCTTCTTGGTCTTCTCCTCTTGGGAAATAATGGAGGTGTCATTGAATGAACAAAGAAATAAGAATAAAAAGGAAAGGACATGACTGCTCCTAGGTATGGTGGAGGAGAAAGTTTATTGTAGATATGTAGGTGAGTATAGTCAGAGGCAGGGCTATCTGAGAGAGTCCACAGCGAATAAGACTAGGCTGAGCTGTGCCATGTTGGGAGGAGAAGGGAGAAGGGAGAGAGGGGAACCAGGTGCACCTGCCAGGAGGCCAAAGGTACAGGAAGGAAGGGTAACCAAAATGTCTGGACTATGAAAGGAAGAGCCTCTGGGGGAATGGCAGCTCAGCCCATAAGCTGGAGAGTTCAGGGTAGAGGGTATGGAATGCTGGGAGAATCTGGAAGCCATGTCTACTTTGATATGTTAAATAGGCACCTCAGCCTTTGTCCTGGGTTTGAAACTTGTTCTCTTTCAACTTTTTGTTTGCTTTTCTTTTTGGGTGCTGGGGATTGAACTTTATATGTAGTAGGTGAGTGCTCCCCTACTGACACCTTCTCTCCCCTGGCCTTACTCTCTGTTGCTCTTGTTTGATCCAGTAGCTCCTAGAATAACAGTCTCAGGTATTTATAAAAAGACAAAAACTGGGGACCCCCTACTGCAAACTCTCATTGAGATACATACTTCTGTTTAAATGACAAAGCTGTAAAATGATAAGATGCCCAGGAAAGCAGCAAGAATAGATAGATGCATAACTGGGCATTTATTTTTTAACAGAATTGAGGAGGCATTTAATGAGCTAGTGCAGCCCTTGCATCATGCCTAGGCAATTCTTCTTTGCCGTCATAAGAGGGAATTTTCATGTGGGAAACATCGAGTGCTCTCTTTTCCAAGCACCACAGCAATAGAAAGATAACTAGGCCAAGTAGAGGCTGCAGAGTGGGACTGGGAGCCAGCTGAGCCCCAAGCTCATGAATGTAAATGAATGTAAATGAAGGCCCGGAGCACCCTGTCAAGGGAATTTTTTTCCAGTGCTGGAAACAGCAGCAGCGGCAGCAAAAGCAAGGATTCCCTGGTGCCTCAGAGAAAACCAATGATTCAGGTCTGTCTGAGTGAGCAGCAAAAGGATGTGAATTAAAATGATGAATTCAGGGGGTTGAAGGTGCCCTTAAGAGAAACATTATCCACAGGTCCAGACCACGAGAAGATTAAGGCAATATAGGGAGTGCCTTCCTGTCAAACATTTGGCAACTTAATGGAGAAAATACCAGATAGAAGAAAGTGTGGAAATTTAAGAGATAGGCTAAAGTATTTGTCCTTTTAAAGCTGCTGTGGCTACTAGGACATTTAGATAAGTTAAGGAAGACTTTTGGTGGGCAAATTCTTTTCACTACTAGCATATTATCCTTTCATGCTAGGAGTGTAAGGTCAACTCTCAACACAAGCTGCCTCAGAGGGGGCTTATCCTATGGATTCTATTAGGCTTGACTTTATCAGTTCCACTACTGGGAATTCTACATCCATGATTGCCATATACATGATCAAGTCAGGAGAGGGCAGAGGAGTGAATGGGATATTGCCTGGATACACCATATAATCTGATGATTTCTAAAACATTTACCTGTTCTCCTGAGCTCGCAACAAGTCTTCTTGTACAATGAATGGCTGTCTTACTCTTTCATAGGGCATGTAAGCCACAACTGTGTGACTTGGATTCCTTTGTCATATCTAAGTCAACAGATACTTTCTACATAATCACTACATATCAATTGTACTTACTTGGGGACTGTACGAGGGACACTGTTCCAAGGTACAGTCTACATTGTCTCAGGTAACCCTCACAAAACCACAATGAGGTATAAATTGCCATAATCAACAACTATGTCACTGATTTTAAAAAAAAAAATGTTACCTGATATCCTACAGCTGGGATTTGAAAGGCAAACTGACAGGCAGGAAGTCCTGCTACATACCGTATCTCAACAATGAGCCTCTTCCTGTCTGCTGCCGTAGGGTGCTTAACTAACTGGAGCACTGTAACTAACACAAAAGCCTGAGGCATGTTTGTGTAACAGAAATGCTGTAACTCCTTTAACTGGGAAGTAAAGTAACAAAGCAATATCTCAAGCAGATGGTTTGTCATTTGGAACTATCCAGCTTCAAATACCGGTTACTGGGGGAGGGGGTAAAGTTAGACAAGGGTTCTCCCTACAAATTCACCCTGGTCCAAAGTAGTTCACAGTGGTGGTCCACACAGTAATAGTCCACCTCAAATTATAAGCCGACAGCTGCTGAGAATATATTGTTTAACCAGGATGCTAAAAAGTTAATCAGAACCCTTTGAAAAACAGTATTTGTATTAGCTCCCTAAGAATTTCATAGGATGTGCTTTGAACATATTCCCCTGTCTACCCATCTCCTCCTAGAACTACCCTTTTCACCCTCACTCTCTACCCAAACCAACTTTGAGTTTTCTTTTTCTTTTTTCTCCTTTAAATTCAATTTGTGCTGCCTAAGGACTCTTGGGAGTGGGGCCTGCCCTGGAGTATGGTCAGCCCAACAGTATTCACAACTGTCCCCACCTCCCAGCATCTATTAAATGCTGATAGACAGCCCCTCAGCTAGTGGTGGGATTTCTTATCTTCCTTCTCCCCTCTATGACGGGATTTAAGCTGACTAGAGCTTGTACATGCTGTCACAATTGCCGTGCAGCTGCCCTGTTGTGTCTGGAAAAGTTTCCTTGATGTTATCATCACCTCTGGGTCTTTCAGTCCTCCTCCATGAACATCTCTGAACTTTAGAGGGGAGAGGTGAGATGTATTTAAGTTAGTGTGAACTGGCTTCGTTTCACCAGATGCTAGAAGATGTCAGAGGGGCTGAGTCATTCTGTTACTGGGCCAGGACCTTGGAATGGGGAGAGGAAGGGTGGACAGTGCTTCAAGGCAGTGCATGTAGTAAGTGGTAATTATCCGGGACTTTACGTGATGTAACCATGGATTTATGGAAAACCAAGCCTTACTTTGGAAATTCTTTAGAATTCTTATGGAAAGACATGGAGTACTCAAGTAAGTAAATAGAAACATGGGTAACTTCAGCAAAAAAAAAAAAAAAAAAAAAACTGGAACCAAAGAAAAGATAGAATAAAGAAGAGAAAGGAAAGCAAGAAAAGGAAGAGGAGAAATTGAATTTTTAAATTATAAATGCCTATGTTGTTGAATTGTACCTCCAGGATTCCTTTTGGAGTTGAAAACAATAGTAAAGTAAAATTCAGATAGTCAGTATTTTTAAAGGGACTGTCACTCCAAAATTCAACACTAACACACTTTTGCACTAGGAATAGAGCTAGGTAAAGGCGGGAGGCATCCTGTAGCAAGTTTGCATTCCCAGGTTTACTTAGTTGCAGCACACCTTTTGTGGTTTCTGACTTTTAGAGTAATTGCCTTTCTGCGCTACCTATTGTTCACTATGGGCAAGCCTTCTCAGAGTAGCCTGGAAGGGGCTCACTAAACACCTGAGCCCTATGGCTTCCCATAGGGAACAACTAGTTTCTCCTTTCCCTATAGGTCCTCTTGCAAATCATAAAATTACGGATATAACCTCCTCAATAGCCCTCAGAAAGGTGAGACATTGGAAACTACAGAAATCAAAATATGGTAAATTTAGGAGTAGCTGTAAAATCACAAGGAAACATATAATTTTAAACATATGATATAAAAAAACAAAGAAGAAATTTCCATGATAAAGACATAGATAAAAATCATTAAAGTGAAATAGGCTAAGTCACACTAATCAATACAGATAATTACATAAACTGATTCTGACAAATCTTCAAAGAATAATTGCTACTAATTCTAGAAAACAGTAGAAGAAAAAGTACTGATTTTATGAGGTTACCTTTTTATCCTGTTACCAAAATCATACAAGGACAACTCCAAAAAGGGGGCAGATCTGAAAATTAACAACTTCAATGAATATAAACACAAAAATCTTTAGCAAAAATTAACAAATAAAATTAAACAAAAAATAAAAATAAAATATAAGCCTTCCAGTGAAGCTGGGATCCAGGTGGGACTTCTTCAGCTTGACAACAGTAGGTACAAATGATAGGAAATAAAGGCACAGGACCAACAAAAAATAGTCTGCAGAGGAAGCTTAGTCACAGCTTAGTCACTAAAGTGCTTGCCTTACCGGGATATGTAGCAGAGTTCAGTTCTCAGAATCAATGTAAAAAAATCTATCTGGCATGGTGATACAGGATTGTAAGCCTATTTGACCTGGTCCATACACACACACACACACAAAAAAAAAAAAAAATTCTGGACACAGCAATGGCAGCTGTGTATATAAACTATTGGTAGTTGCAGCAGCATGCATAAGACTTGTGCAAGCCCATGCCAGACCAAAACCCAGCATGAAGTGTGGAGTTAGCACATAATTCTACTCCTACCTATGGAGCAATTAACAATTATTAGTTGCTGGGAGGGGAAGGGTCAGCTTTCTGTAAGAGTAAAGCCCCTAGTAAGTTCACTGTGTTCTGTGAGGGAGCAGGAAGATTGAGTCAGGGCATGAATAGAGGAGAGCAAGAAAAGAGATACCTTAATAGAAGGAGCCATTATAGGTTTAAAGAGAAAACTGGCACTAGGGAAATGTACAGAGATCCACAAGGAGGACCCCAACTAAGAATCTAAGCAATAGGAAAGAGGCTAACTTAAATGCCCTTCCCCTAAATGACATTAATGACTACCTTATATGCCATCCTACAGCCTTCATCCAGTAGCTGATGGAAGCAGAAACAGAGACCCACAGCCAAGCACTCAGCCAAACTCCTAGAATCCAGTTGTAGAGAGGGAGGAGTGATGAGCAAAGGGGTCAAGACCATGCTGGGGAAACCCACAGGAACAGCTGACCTGTGCAAGTGGAGCCCACGGGCTCCAGTCTGACAGTTGGAGAACCAGCATAGGACCAAACCAGGCCCCTTGAATGTGGGTGTCAGTTAGGAAGCCTAGGAAGTCTATGGGGTCTCTGGCAGTGGAACCAGTATTTATCCCTAGTGCACGAATGGACTTTGGGAGCCCATTCACCATGGAGGGATACTCTCTCAGCCCAGATAAATCGGGGAGGGGGATAGGCCCTGCCCCAAATGATGTGACCGTCTTTGATGATCTCTCATGGAAGACCTTACCCTTCCTGAGGAGTGGATGGGTGTGGGCTGGGGGGTCAGGGGGCATGGGAGGATGGTAGGGAGAGGAAACTGGGATTGATATGTAGAATAAGATTGTTTCTAATTTAAATAAAAACTTATATAAAAAAAGTTCACCATGTTCCAGTGGAAGACCACACACCCAAGCATACTTTGGACTGAACAACTTTGTCTTTAAGGTTTTGTTTATAAAGGATGAAAATTTGGGTAAATTGGGAGGAAATGGTGGATCAGGGAAGAGTTGGGATGGAGGACCAAATATGATCAAAATACAAAAACAAACTTTGAACTCTCAAAGAACTAAGTTTTTAAAAAGTGGAGAGCATCTAAGGAAAAACACCCTAGATTCTCCTCTCTCTCTCTCTCTCTCTCTCTCTCTCTCTCTCTCTCTCTCTCTCTCTCTCTCTCTCTCTCTCGGTCACCCAAGCAGCATTGAGAATGGATTCTATATTATTTAGTGGACCATAAATCAAATCAGACTATGGTTGGTTATTCCCACAAGCTTTGTGCCACCATTACCTTAGCATGTCTTACAGGCAGCACACCATTGTAGATCAAAAATTTGTGGCTGGCTTTGAGTTTGCAATTATCTTTGGGAGCATGCAGAGTACCTTTCTGTATGAAAGACACTAGCATGTAGTGATGAATGCTCTATTTAGGCTCCAGCTCGACTTCTCCGTGATCAGTAAGTTGTGTAGGTGATGTATCAGCAGCGGGGCCTTGCTGTGAGTTTGTGAAGAGTAACCTATATTCTTGGCAACAGCCTAGGTTGTTTGGGGATTCCCATGGGGCCACTTATCCCCATGGGAATATTTATCCAACATGTTTATCCAACAACTCAATTGGATAAAATCTAATTCCGGCATTAGAAGCTTAGTTTGGTGACAAGATATGGCCAGCTAGGACTCTGTCTCCCCCATTATTTGCCAATTTCATTTAGAGTGCCTTAATATGCGTATCTATTTTAGGAAGTTTCTATGTATTAGGTTTTCATGCTACCCTTCAAATTTACCTTAATTTTATCTGTCTGTCTATGTATTCCCTCCCACATGGCCATCTCCCCTCCCCTCCTATATCTTCCCCACTTGATCCTCATATTCTAGTGTCCTTATCTATCCATAGATATCTATTCTATCTCTGTTTCCTAACAAGATCCATCTGCTACCTCTGGTCCCTTACTTTATACCTACTCTCTGTTGTTCTATGGATTGTATCTTCATTGTCATTGACTTCACAGCTAATATCCACATATAAGTGTAAACATACCATATTCATCTTTCTGGGTCTGGGATACCACACTCAGGATAATTTTTTTCTAGTTCCATAATATCATTTTTTAAAAGCTGAGTAATAAATACTCCATTCTGTAAATGTGACACATTTTCTTTATCCAATCTTCTGTTGAGGGACATCTATGTTTTTTTTCCAGTTTCTGGTTTTTATGAATAGAGAAGCAATGAGCATGGTCAAGCAAGTATTATTGTGGTATGGTGAAGCATCCTTTGGGTATATGCCCAAAAGTGGTATAGCTGGATCTCGAGATAGATTGATTCTAATCTTCTTGAGGAACTGCCACATTGATTTCCATAGTATCTTTATGGATTTGCCTTCCCATCAGCAATGTATGAGTGTTCCTCTTAGTGCACATCCTCTCCAGCATAAGCTGTCATTGGTTGGTTGATCTTAGTCATTCTGACATGTGTAAGATGAAATGTCAAAGTAGTTTTGATTGCATTTCCCCAATGTCTAAGGATGTTGAGCACTTCTTTGAGTGTGCTTCAGCCATTTGAGTTTCCACTATTGAGATTCTCTGTAACAATAAATCTTTCTGCCAAGCCACCTGAATTCCACCCACTGCGTTAGGGCCCCAAATAACACAGAGAGATTAAATTTAGGTCCAAATGCTGCTGGCCAATGATAAGGATTTCTTATATGCTTGCTCTGTGTTAAGTATCAACCATAGCCATAATCTATATATTTATAAAGATGTATCTGATCGAGGACACCAGCAGCATGCATCCTGTCTTGTTGGGCTCACATGGCAGCTCCAGAGAAAAGAGAAGGAGGAAGAGGAAGAGCATGATTTCCTGCTTGTCCCTGCTTATTTTCTGAGTCTTTCTGCTATGTCACTTCGTGCCTGAATCACAAGACTTTACTACATTTCCCAGAATCCCCCTCCACCCCTTGTCCCACCTATCTTGCTTTCCTGTTGGCCAACAGTACTTTATTTATCAATCAATAAGACAAACATATACAAAGAAGGATTTTTCCCCATCAACTCTCTGTTTAAATCTGTATCCCTTTTTCTCAGAATTGGGTTATTTGTTTTCTTGATATCTAGTTTTTTGAGTTCTTTATGTAGTTTAGATATTAACACTTTACCAGATGTGGGGGTGGAAAAAAACTTCTCCTATTCTGTAGGCTGATACTTTAATGACAGTGTCCTTTTCCTCACAGAAGCTTCTGAGTTTCATGAGGTTCCATTTATTAATTTTTGATTTAAGTGCCTGTGCTAATAATGGTGTTCTATTTAAGAACTATTTCCTCTGCCAATGAGTTCAAGGCTATTCCATGCTTTGTCTTCTATCAGGTTCGGTATATCTAGTTCTATGTCGAGGTCTTTGATCCATTTGGAGTTGAGATTTGTACAAGGTGATAAGTATGAATCTACCTGGATTCTTCTACATTCATGGTTCAACCTGTTAGTCACAACCCCTTTGGGGTCTAATGACACTTTCACAAGGGTTACATATCAGATATCCTGTTTATCAGACATTTACATTATGATTCACAATAGTAGCAAAATTGCAATTATGAAGTAGCAACACAATAATTATATGATCGGGGGTTACTACAACATGAGGAACTGTGTTAAAGTGTCACAACATAGGGAGGTTGAGAACCACTGTTCTACATGTAGCCATCTGGTTCTACCAGTACCATTTGTTGAAGGTGTTGTCTTTTTTCTCCGTTTGTATTTCTCACTTCTTTATCAAAAATCGGGTGTCCACAGGTGTGTGGGTTTTTTTCTGGGGCTTCAATTAGATTCCAGTGATCAACATTTCTGGTATTTAAACATTACATTTAATTATGCAGCACTTGTACAAATAGGCTGAGAAATGTATTTCAAAGAATATGTTGCTGGGGATGTAAATGACCAGTAGACCACTTGCTTAACATGTATGAAGCCTTAGGTTCATTCTTCAGCACCACAAAAGCTAAAAGAACTTGTTAAGAAAGAAAGAGAAAAAGAAAAATACATGGTGATGCAAACTTCTTTTTATTACTTTAAATAGTATTTTATCACAGGTGATAAGAAGATGAAAGAGGGAATTATGAAAGAGGAGGTTTAAGTGAAGAGAGGGATAGGAGAGTAGGAAGAGAATGGGGTGAAGGAGAGATAACTAACATTTTCTGTTAGAAAAAGCCATATGAAAACCTATTTATTGATAAGATTCCTATATAATTATGTATCATTTATATTAAAATATGAAATGTATTCTTATTATATGCATATATATGTATATGTATGTATTATGTATTTAACTGGAGTCATCCTACACAGGGGACTGTGATTATGCCAGGTTTAGCTTGGCAAAGTAACCAGTGCCAGATGTGGAATACCTCCCCTCATGGAGTTGTTCAGAGGGGTCCGGGATACCTCCAAAACATGCTATTGGTTGCCCACCAGAACTTGACAGTTAAGACCCTATTAATGAAGATACCACACATTTGGGTAACAGGACAGGGAGAAATCAAGTTGGCACTGACCAGAAATTTCTCCATTCCCTAGTTTTCATATACTGCAAGGTGTTGTGCAGGTTACTTATGGCAGAGGTGAGGATTGGGGAAATGGAGGTGGGTGTTGGGGTGACTCATTAAAATCTTATCCGTCTGTGTACCACAATAGTACTAACTAGTGCAGCAAAATGTGTCCATCCATGAAGAACCAATGTTGATGGAAGGTTACTAACTGCTTTCTGATTGGATCGAAGACCTGCTCCACATGAGGAAATGCATGCCTGGTACTGTAAATCTAGTCAAAAATCCATAATTGAGGAGCTTGTAGGCCCCAGGGAAGAATCTCCTACTATTATTCTGCTAAGCAGACATGTCAGACTGTCCCCTGACTTTATATTTCTCTACCTGTAGATTAGCACATCTCTCAGACCTCACCAAGTCTGTGGCAGGACCATCGAACCCACAAACTCATAGCCCTCTCAAAATTTGCACATTATCAAGCCAATCAATAGTCTAGCATGAAGTGAGAAGGGGTTCATGAGTCTCCGGTCCCAACTAAAGAGCTATGGCTTATGGAAGTGAAAGGATCAGTTTTCTTTAAGGGAGTGGCTATTGGCAAGTCAGTCATGCTCCAGTGGGTGGCCCCACACCCAGGAGTGTATGGACAAGACAGACTGGACTTGATGGGTTATTATATTTTTAAAAAGAGGGCACAAAATTGGGAAGGTAAGGAGATGAGAGTTGATCTGAAGTTAGGGAGGAGGATTGGTATCAATAGGATCAAAATGCATTGTATGAAATTCTAAATATTAATTTTTGAAAGAAAATAAATATAATAAATGTTACAGTGTTTTTTAATTTAAAAATATAATTTCGTTTATTCTTTGAAATTTTTCAAATACAGAAAACCTTGGTCATATGTACCCCCCAATTTCCCCTCCAGCTCTCTCTGGGACCACCCCAACATATCCCATTCCCAACTTCATGTCTTCTTCTATTACTTGTATTTCTTTAACGCACTGAGTCAAATTAGTGCTGCCCTTATGCATATGGGTATGTGGTCATCCACTTGGGCATGGGCAATAACTAGTGGTCACATCCTCCCCCCCCAAATAACTCTTCCTCCCCCAGAAACTATCAACTGCCAATTGCTCCTCAAGTAGAGTCTCAGCCTTCTTCCATTCCAGGCTGCAATTTTTAACTGGTTTGAACTTGTCCATGTTGCCACAGCTGCTGTGAGCTCATGTATGCAACAGCCATGAAAACAGTATTTAACTGCATTCCTCCCCATCCTCCAACTCTTACATTCTTTCTGCCTCCTCCTCTGTGATGTTCTCTGCCTTCTGGGAGGCTGGCTTGTCCCATCCATAGCTGCGAACTCTCAGTCATTTATTTTCAGCACTTTGAACAACTGTTAGTTTCTGCATTAACCACTATTCAATGCAATAAGAAGCCTCTCTGACCAAAATTGAGAGCAGCATAGACCTATAGATATAAAATAAATATTTATAAGACAGTTTGACCACATGACTATTTAGCAAAACAACATTGGGTTCCCCTTAGGGCCTATAACTTCCCTAACAATGACTTTTGGTCATGTTGACAGCACTAACTATGAATTGCTTTCTATGGAGTAAGCCTCAAATTCAGTCAAGAAGGTGGTTGATTATCCTCATTATTTTGGCCACTGTTGCACTAATGTCTATGTCTTGTCTGACAGGTCAATAGTACTGCATTCAGGGTTCAGTAATAGGTAAGACCTTTGTAATCTTTTTTCTACCCCAGTGGTCTACATAGCACCTTCCAACACTCAGAAAGCCAGACAGCAAGAAAAGAGTTTTCTGGTCAGTTCAAGATTGATTTCTCTATGACTTGCAACCAAAGTATCTTGTGTATTCAGCAATAATGTCTGACCATTTAACTTTGGCAGGCCACTAAGAAATTGTGTTGTTATAAGAGTGTGTTGTTTGGGGTTCCCTTGGGACCTCCCTGAACAATAACTCATAGAGAAGTAACCTGTGTCTGCATTGAAATTTCCATTTAATAGCACATTATCTTCTGGGAGAGGAATTGTTCATCCATGTGGGGTACTTCTGTTCAAATTCCTTTTTGTTTAAAATTATATTTTAATTAGCTTACAAATTAGTCTGCTTTCATAAAATGTCTTCATGCATTCTTATTATTGATTAAATATCCCTTACACCTTTCTTCTCTCTCATCCTCCTGCCTGCAATGCTTAAATATGTATAAGTATATTATCAAGCAATCTATGAAATATTCACCTACCATGAACATCTTAAGGCTTGAGAACATATGTATTTAAGCATATAATCTGGGTTTGAGTCCAAGCCCCCTTCGTCATAATTAACCGGCACAAATCCCTTCCAGTTCGCTTTCTTCTTTGCTAAAGCCAGCATGATAGTGTTTCCTATCTCATGGACTTGTGGTAAGTATTAAATTATACAACCAGAGCTCATGAAAAAATCCCTGTCAGATACTAAAGGAATATTACATTAAAGATTTTTAAATAACACAGACTTCCGGGTAATGTCAAAATTATAGAGACAAAGATGAGGTTATTTACCATATCTTTGTATTTTATTTTCATGTTAAATTGCATGAAGACCCATGGTTCTGTGACCAAAGCCAGAGGTAGGTATTAAATACCAAAAGGTGATGTTGAGGGTGTACACCATTTTCTTCCCTTTAGAACACCTTTTCTGTTTTCTTCAGAAAGTCCCAGACAGTTGCTGAGTCTCAGAATGGTTCATTTTAGAGAAGCTGCCTATCTAGGAGGTGTCTGAAATTGTTTCTAAATTTGGAAGGCCACAAAAAGCTCTGATGTGATGAGGAACAGAACAGAGACAATTAGCTTCAACATGAAAAGATGTTTGCCCAATTATCCATTGTGATAGATGGATTTTACATGCATAGGAAGACCTCTCCTTGTTCCACTAATAGCAGAGAGTTCATCATTTTGATGTGTTGGAAAGAAAGGCTCCCCACAGACACAAATTTTCCAGGTTTTCCTCTCCTTTATCACCCTAAGTTTACAGTGATGGGTGATTTGTGACAGAAGTGTAAAGGAAGTATGACCAGAGGTTCAATATTTGTTGATTCAGTGACAAGGTATCTTCAATATTATGTGTTTATGGTGTTCCTTCCAAGAACTACATTATTGCCCTAACATTCAGAACTACCCCCAGGGTGTTGGCTACCAGTTCCACCTTGGGCAGAGAAACTACTGCTAGTCTTCATAGGACTCATTCGCTTTATGATTTATCTGATATTTCCCATTTCCTACTTAAAACCCCTCTGATTTATTTATTCTAACTTGGAGAGAGGAATGACAAATGTTTCTTCGGAATTCATCAAAAGTAGCCAACCAGGCTGGAGAGATGGCTCAGAGGTTAAGAGCACCGACTGCTCTTCCAGAGGTCCTCAGTTCAATTCCCAGCAATCATATGATGGCTCACAACCATCCATTATGAGATCTAGTGCCCTCTTCTGGTGTGCAGATATACACGGAAGCAGAATGTTGTATACATAATAAGTAAATAAACTCTTAAAAAATAAAAGTATCCAACCACCCCTTTGCTAACTGTGATTACCTCCTTTGTGGCTTCACTTCCAGTTCTGATTTGGGCAAATAACTCTCAGGACACTTGAAAAGAGAGGGCATCCGAGGACCCTTTTTTCATTACACATGGAGAGGAGGTGTGTTCAGAAGCTATTTACCTGGTTTTCAATAGAGACAAATTCGTCCATCTTTGCTAAGAAAACTAGATTGATTCCTTTAAAATATTCTCCAAAAACTGCCTCACTCTGTGACTAAGCATCTCCCTGTCTGTGACTGCTGAGCATGAAGTATGGTTCTTGGCTCCAAAAAGTCTTTTCCCAAAGAAGAATCCTACTTTCTCCCTGCTCATATAAAACAATCAACCAACCTCAGAAGTATGTTCAGCAGGTGTCAGCAAGTGCCCTGGGGATGTAAAGACCTTGAGATGGCAGTCTAACTTGAACCTTTGACCCCTTTCCTTTCTAGGATTAATGTGAAGATGAAGGCTGAGCAGCATATTAGAAGGGAAATAAACAGGACTTGTGAATTTTAATAGGACCTGACTAGAGTTATGAAATCTCCCAAAGCTTTACCGTGCTAGCAGTGGAAAGGGCAGAAGATGATGTACTGTATATGTGCATCCCCTGATTGGACAACATGACCTACAGAGCCTGCAGAAAACAAAAAAATACTCTTGTTTCTCTGTTCCCTGTGGGTCCATGTCATTTCTATGTGGGGGAATGAATGCTCTCCTGAAGCTAGAGGAAGGGACAAAAGCTGTTACACTGATGTTCAACTGAAGTAACTAGGCACTTCATTTCTTTGAGTTTTCCTGTGTTTTCTATCCTCTTTGTCTGTCTTCCCCAGTTTATATGAGAAACATCTTTATTTCTCTCTGAGCTCCAGAATGAGAAAACCGCATTGCTTAGTTGATTAAATGCTCGCTGCACCAGAATGAGGACCCAACTAAGTTCAATCCCCAACACCCATGTAAGAACCTGGTACTGGGGTGTATGCTTGTTATGCCAGGGCTGGAAAAGTCTATGAGAGAGGAAGATCAGTGGAGCTTGCTGGTCAACCAGCCTAATCTGCAAGCCCCAGGTCCCAGTCCGGGATGGTTCCCAAAGAATGACACCAAGTGTGACACCTCAGGCCTCAACATACATATGCATGCTCCTGCACGCATGTGAATGCACACATATACATATAAACACACACACACACACACACACACACACACACACACACACACACACACACACACACACGAATAAAACAATACAAAACAGATTACAACTGGGCATGGTGTCTCAGGTTTTGAATCCCAGCAGTGGGATCTCTATGAGTTCAAGGCTAGCCTGTCCTACATAAAGAGTCACAGGATTGCAAGGGATACACAGTGAGAAAATGTCCAAAATAAAATTCCAGTGACAAGTGGTCATCCCTGAAAACATACACACAAGTAACATTACATGGATTAAAGGGGTAGGATTTATATATTTAGGAATATATGTAACAACAATTAAAGAAAAGGAGGCCATAAATTTGAAAGAGAGTATACAAGTACATTCGAGGGGTTGGAAGGAGGAAATAATGTAATTAAATTATAAGCTCAATACTTTAAAAGTATAATAAAAAGAAATTAATGCATTTTTCCTTCATTTATTTCTTTTTTATTTTTACAATTGTAAATATACCAATTTTAAATTAGAAAAAAACTTCGTTTATATGTCAATCCCAGTTCCCTCTCCCTCCCCTCCTCCCCTGCCCCCACCCCCTATCCCATCCTCTTTCTGCTCCCCAGGGAGGGTGAGGCCTTCTATGGGGGATCGTCAAAGTCTGTCATATCATTTGGAGCAGGGCCTAGACCCTCCCCAGTGTGTCTAGGCTGAATTAATGCATTTTAATTTAAAAAATAAAATATGTGTTTAAAAATATTAGACTTGTCTACCAAATAAAACAAACTCGGTAACTGTGAAGGTTCTTTATTGTAGCAGGATTAAAAATAATAAACAATTGAATATAGCCTACAAAACCAACAAGGATAAGTTTTTTTTATCCGAGACAGAGTTCCTCCATGTAACAGTTCTGGCTGTCCTGGAACTCACTCTGTAGACCGGGCTGGTCTCGAACTCATAGAGATCCACCTGCCTCTGCCTCTGCCTCCTGAGTGCTGGGATTAAAGGCATGCACCACCACCGCCCCAAAACCAACAAGGGTATACTGAACTATTTAAAAAAATAGGTCTACTATCGATAGTAATAATATTTTCCTAATTTCTATTTGACAGATAAAAATTACATCTCTTTGGTGGATAAAGAGTAGTTTCTTGATATATGTATACATTATAGAAAAATTCAGTCAAGATACCCATCACTTCCAGAACTAGTCAGTTTTTTGTATTGACAATGTTAAAACTATTTTTTAGCAGTTTTGAAATACACCATACATTCTTATTAGCTATGGTCATCATACAGTGCACTGTATCATTAAAACTTTTTCTGATCTAATAGAAAAGATGTACCCTTTGATTAGCATTTTTCTTCTCCCCTTCACATTCCATAGCCCCTGATAATGCTGTCTTTGCACAAGATTGAACTTTTTATTCCATATTTGAATAAGAAATGCAGTATTTGTCTTTCTGTACCTGGCCTATTTCACTTAGCATAATTTTCTCCATTTCCATCCATGTTTTCTCAAATCTCAGAATTTCATTCTTTTTCACGCTATATAATATTCCATTGTGTGTGTATATATGTTTATATATAGCTTGTTCTTTACCCACTCATCCATCACTGGACACTTAGGGTGAGTCTATATCTTAGCCATTATGAAAAGTGATTCAATAAACATTAGAGTAGATATCTTGTCTTTAACTTACTCATTTCTTTTGGATACATGCAAAATCAAATGGAATAACTGCAGCGTGTTGTGCTTCTATTTTTAATTTTGTGAGGAATTCCATAGTGCCTATGCAGAGTATGACACAATTTACATTCCCAGCAATTGTGTACAAGGGTTCATTTTCCTCTGCATCCTCGTCTATACTTGTCATTGTCTCTTTTTTATAGTAGCCAATCTAACACAAGTGAATCTCATTATAGCTTTTATGTAATTTTAATTTCCATGGTGATGAGAAATGTTGGGCTTCTTTTTCATGTATCTGTTGGTCATTTCTATCAGTTTCTTTCTCTTAAAGTTAGTGTTTCTTTTTCTAACTTTTTTACATTTATGTATTTACATGTGTGAGAGCACATGTACCAAAATGCATGTGAGGAGGTCATAGGACAATTTGTGGGAATTGGTCCTCTTCCTCCACCATGTGGGACCCATGAGGGAATCAGAATCAGACTTGGCCACAAGTGCCTTTACCCACTGTGCTATATTATTAGCCCTGTATTTCTTTTGATGGATGTCTATTCAGGCCTTGTATGCATTTTCAAATGGATCATTTGTTTCTTGCTTGTAAAAAAAACTATTTTCTCCCAGTCAGTGGTTTTTGTCTTCACCTTCACCTTTCTTATTGTTTCTTTACTGTACATAGACATTTAGTTTATTGCAGCCTTATTAATCTACACAATAATGTGTTCACAGGATACTAGGTATATTTGTTCAGATCATGGAAGAAAACATGACACAGCCTTCTATTTCATATACAACTCTTTATAAAATAAACATTTCCATTTATATCATTGACAAGTATCTTACATTTTAAAACACCAAGCAAAGATACTGTGTTTTTTCTATCATTCACATTTGATGGAAATATGAACTCTATTGGAGTATTTTATATATTTTTTTTATTTTCTTCACTATATTTTTCTTTTCTTTAAATCTCCACTGCCAATTCCAAAAAAAGATAATCAGGTCCACTGTACTTTTTTTTTACTCCCAGGGAAGTTGGTGTTATAGGGCTGAAAATAGTTGTTGTCTGTCCACAACCACCCTTCCTGGCTTTTGTTCACTAAAATCCTGAGTTCTTAAGGAAGATTATGCTTCAAAGGGATGGGGCAGAGGTGAATGAGAGACCAAAGGAAAGCAGAAGGGCTGGGAGGATTTCCCAAGAGGGGGCAAAGCCAAAGCAGTCTGCAGACTGGAATTTATGAGGAGTGCCCAAGATTCTTATCAGGGACTCAGAAAAGAACATCTCAATGATACAGTTAAAAGGACGTGGTCTAAAGAACAAACAATCTTGGGAATGATCTTGGCTCAGAAACAGCACAGTTCCTGGCCTTGTGGAATGGCTAAAGAACAGAGCTGTAGAAACCAAATTATACTGTTTTCTTGGAGCTTTTCAATTCTGGTGAGATGAGAGAGAGAGAGAGAGAGAGAGAGAGGGGGGGGGGAGCATGGAGTGAAGAAGACTGGATCATGATTAACAGGGATTGAACTGTCCACCAGCCAAGTGGGATAGAAGCCTGAAGTCGAATTTAATTTCATATGTTGAACATCACAAAGTGGCACACCTCCTATGCTTCCAAGTTTATAAAGTAAGGTTCATATCAACTTCACATGTTTCTTTGAAAGGAAATTTTCTAGGAAGATATACACCCTATATCTGGGTAATGGAATTATGAATGTTTGTAATTTTTTCTTATCTTTCTTCTATTGATTTTTCAGCTGCCCTGGAATGGATAATTAAATATTTTTGAAGTTCTATGAAACTTATATTCAAAAAAACCATGTTTCTGCTTGCCTTTACCATTCATGTTCATATAAACATACAGATTTCTGTGTGTGTGTGTGGTATAGAGCAGGAAGTGGAGCAAAATAGCTCAGATACCTCAACATGACACAGCCTAGAGTTCCACAACTTACAGCTGTTCTCAGAGTTTGTTTCCCAGAGACAAACCTGAGATAAGGATTCATGTGTGAGTGATTTACTGAGGAAACATTCCCAGGGGAAACTAGACAGGGAGTGGGAATAGCAGGGCAGGAAAAGGAAGAAGCTAAGCAAGCAAGAAAACTTTGGAGACTATGGTAGCGCCCATATCATTCTGAAGGGAACTCTGAAGCACAAATTATGCCTCAGAGTTCGGCCAAGGGAGTTGGGCTCTTATATTCTGAAATCAGTTAGTCACTGCCTATGGGGGCCACTTTGAGGACATAAATTCCCAGGATTTATGGCTTTCTACACAGACAAGTGAAGCAACTCAAGTAACACAAGGACACAAGGCTAACACATGCCAGCCCTTGGAAGCAAACTGCAGCCAGGAGTGGTGGAGGCAGGGGAATCCGGAGTACAAGCCTAGCCTCTGCTACATGCAGGCTTGACTATGTGAAATCCTGTCTTAAAACAACAACAGAAAGCAAAGAACAAGGAATTGGCAAAAATGAATACACATAAGTAGCATGGCTAATGGGCATGAGTGATCTAGAATGTAGCTATCATAGTGTGGCTACACTGCCTACAGTCATTTCCCTGTCTGTTATTCTTAGTACCTAAATTCTTTTTTCACCTTCTCCTCCATTAAATAGTTGAAGAAATATCATTTTGTCACTGACGTCTATTTTCTCTTCCCTTTTAAATTTACAATTATATTCAAGACCTTCCAATCTCTTTTAACATATTTCATTTAAATGTCATAGTTCTTAACACCATGTAACATATTCTCTGTATGCATACTCATTATTTATTATTTATCCACTATCTCCCTTGACTACATGTAATTCATGACCTTCTAATCCCTTTTGACACATTCCATTTAAACTTCATAGTTCTTAATACCATGTAACATATTCTATTTTGCACATATTTATATTTACTATTTATTCACTGTCTCCCTTGACTCCATGTAAGCTTGATGAGAGTGTGTTTTGTCTATTTCCGGTTCTTTTGCAATTCGGCACCTACAACAGTACCTAGAACATACCAAGTACTCCATATATTTGTTGAATGAATGACTGGGTGAATCCAGGCAGTTTTTTCAAAGAAATAACGCTGTAGAAATTCAACATATGCAAAGAATATCTGCAAGTCTATCACTGAATGAGGTTGTCTATTACTAACTTCCTGTTTTCGATGACAAAATAATTATTTTATGTAGAATAGTTAATATGATTTTTTAAAGATTTGTTTATTTATTTACTTATTTTATATGCAGTGTTCTGCCTACATATATACCTGCACACCAGAAAAGGGCACCAGATCTCATTGTAGATGGTTGTGAGCCACCTTGTGGTTACTGGGAATTGAACTCAGGACCTATGGAAGAGCAGCCATTGCTCTTAACCTCTGAGTCATATCTCCAGTTCCCAGGTGACAAGTTTTTAGCGTCCATAAAATACTGGATTTAGGATTTTAACCATAGAGTAAGGGATTACCAGCCTACAATACACACTGCCAGAGAAACTAGTAAACAAAGAGGACACTAAAAGAGACAAACTTTGTCCCCTGGAGAAGGGGAGAGGGTCACCATCCCCTGAGCAAATTGAGAGCATGGGAAGAGGGGGGAGGGAGGTATGAGAATGAGAAGGGAATAAGAGGAAGGATGCAGAGGTCATGAGGGAGCAGAAAGGTTGAGTCAGGTGTAGATTAGAAGAAAGAATATGTGATAGGTAGGGTTTTAGTTGGGGGGTGGTAGGGGAGGAAGGGAGGGAAGGAGAAGGGAACTGGGATTGTCATGTAATTCAATCGTGTTTGTAACTCAAATAAAAAAAAGAAAAAAAAACTCAGAAAAGTGGGAATCAGTCTACCTCAAGATCCAGCCATTCCTCTCCTGGGTATATACCCAAATAGTGCATGTTCATACAACAAGGACATATGTTCAACCATGTTCATAGCAGCATTGTTTGTAATAGCCAGAACCTGGAAGCAACCTAGATGCCCCTCAACTGAAGAATGGATTGAGAAAATGTGGTACATTTATACAATGGAGTACTACTCAGCAGAAAAAAGCAATGGAATCTTGAAATTCGCAGGCAAATGGATGGAACTAGAAGAAACCATCCTGAGTAAGGTAACCCAGTCACAAAAAGACAAACATGGTATTACTCACTCATATATGAATTTTAGACATAGAGCAAAGGGTTACCAGCCTACAATCCTCTTCACCAAAGAAACTAGGAAACAAGAAAGACTCTAAGGGAAAATGCATGGACCCCAGGAATGGGAAGGGGCATGAACTCCTGAGCTAATTGGGAGCATGAGGGTAGGAGAGAGGGAGCTGCCAGAATGAGAGGAGGAGAAGAGGAGAGGCGAGGAGGAAATGGAGGATCAGAAATACTGAGTTGGGGAAAGAATAGGGGAGAGAGAGCAGGATGAGAGATACCATATCAGAGGGAGCCACTATAGGTCCGAGATCTCCAGAGACCTACAAGGATGACATGATCTGACAATCCAGGCAATGGTGGAGAGGATAACCTAAAAGCCCTTCCCCTAAAATGAGATTGATGACTTCTCTTTATGCCATCCTAGAGCCCTCATCCAGTGGCTGATGGAAGCAGAGACAGACATCCACAGATATACACTGAGCTGAAATCTGGAATTTAGTTGAAGAGAGGGAGGAATGAAGAGTGAAGGGGTCTGTACCAGGTTGGAGAAACCCACAGGAACAGTTGGCCTGAACAAGGGAGAGCACATCGACCCCAGATGCTGTCTGGGAGGCCAGTACAAGACTGATCCAGACCCCTGAACATGGATGTCAATAAGGAGGCCTCTGCACTCCAGGGAGCCTCTGGTAGTGGATTAGTATTTTTCCCTGGTGCAAGAAGGGACTTTGAGAGCCCATCCCACATGAAGGGATACACTCTGGCCCTGGACACATGGGGAAGGGCCCAGGCCCAGCACAGGAAGATTTGGTGGACTTTGCAGAGCCCCCGTTGAGGGCCCTACCCTGCCTGGGGAGTGGTGGGTGGATGGGGTGGGGGTAGGTTGGGGGTGGGGGAGGAATGGGGGTGAGGGGAGGGAGAGGGCGAAGGGACTTACATGTGAAACAAGCTTGTTCCCTAACTTGAACTAATAAATAAATTTTAAAAAAAGAAAAAAATACTGGACTTAGTGTTTCTTTTCTTTCATTTTTGTTTTTAATAGAATGTACTAATTGTATATAATAATGTGTTTGATTACAACACTTGTGTAACTGTTGTCTCAATTTACTTTCTATTGCTGTGATGAAACACCATAACCAAAAGCAACTAGAGAAGAGTTTGTTTCAACTAACACTGAAATAGTTCATTGCTGAGTAAAGTTACAGCAGAAACCTGAGGCAAGAGCTGATACAGAGGCCATGGAGAAATGCTACTTACCGGTTTACTCGCCATGGCTTGCTCAGTCTGCTTTCTTATGGTATTCAGGACTACCAGCCTAGAGTTGGTACCATCCATGGTGAACTGAGCCCTTCCACACCAATTGTTAATCAAGAAATGCTTCCATAGACTCGATGACAGGTCAATCAGATAAAGGCAGTTCCTCAAAAGTGATTCCCTCTTCCCAGCTATGTCTAGATTTGTGTCAAAATGACAAAAACAAATCAGCACGTGAGTGTGTAATGTATTTTGATCATATTCACTCCCTATTGCCATTCTGATCTTCATTCCACTCATGATGATCCCTTTCTTCTTATTAACTAGTCCCTCTTCTACTTTGTCTTTTTCAGGTTTGGTTAATCACACCAAATTTTAATTATGGTTTAATTATGATTACTTACAGGAACATGAGTGAGCATGGACAACTTACTAGTGGCTACACCACTGATAAAAATATGTCCTTGTCCAACAACCATTAACTATTTATATATCTATCCTAAGGGAAGGGTGAGTTCTTACTAGCCTCTCCCCAGTAGCAACCATTAACTACCTATAGAACATCAGAGGGGGGTAAGGTTTGTGAACCCATCTGGCTCAATCCTGGGCAGATAATCACAGCTGTTGAGAGTTCAAGAGTGTAACAGTCATGTTCTTCTCTACCCATTCTTCTGGCTCTTACATTCTTTCTACATGCTCTTCCATTATGATACTAGAGCCTTGGAGGAAGAGATGTGGATGTCTGATTTATGGCTGAGCATTTAACAGTCTCTTATTCTCAACACTTTGACCAGTTATGAGTCTCTTCAGTAACTGCTATCAACTCAAAAAGAAATGTCTCTGCACAAACCTGACAACAGCACTAAGCTATGACCACTTATAGCAAAAATGTTAAATTTTCTCAAGCATATCTTGTCCATTTACCTGAGTCCCAATAGGAGGTATCATCATAGAACCTAGAATTTCCCCAGTCTAATGCTTTTGATCAGGTTTACAATATCAGATATGAAGTCCCTCTTGTCGATAAGGCCTCAAAACCAACCAGAAGGTGGCTGCCTACTCCCAAAACAGGCCATTATTCGAGGGAGCGCATCTTTGAAATAAGGCCTTGATATATAGTCTTTGATAGTTTTGAACTTACTATCCTGTTTCAGCCCCTTTAGTGTGGCGATATTTTGTTTATGATCTAAAAAAATAAAGCTTGCCTGAAGATCAGAGTCCAAAGCTAGCCACACTAGTCAGCTATTGAGACCAGGCAGTGGCGGCACACACCTTTAATTCCAGCAGCCACACTAGATAGCCTTAGAAGCTGGGCGATGGTGATGCATGCCTTTAATCCCAGTACTAGAGAGGAATATAAGGCGGTGTAGAGACAGGAGTCTACAGTCACGCTGAGGACAGGATTGCCCCTTTTTGGTCTGAACCTTGGTAGATGTAAGAACTCTCTAGTGGTTGGCCGCTTTGTTTTTCTGATCTTCTAGCTTTCCCCACTAATATCTCTCTCTGGGTTTTTATTATTTGTGCTACACTTGAGTGATAAGATTACAGGACTCTATCACCAACCACACTCAGCTTATACTTTCTTTTTGGTCTACTTACACTCTTCATTAGGAAGTATACAAATCATTTGCTTTTATTATTAATTTGTATATTTCATAATATTTATGTCAAGTTTTTATTATATGCATTGTAGTTATTAAGTATAAATTCAATAGTTAGTTCTAGTATACTGTTGTAATCCTGTCGATTTGAAAATATTTATTCATTTTATGTGTAAATGTACGCATACCTGAGTGTATGTCTGTGTAGCGTATGCATGCAGAAACCTAAGGAGGTTAGAAGAGGGCATGGGATCCCCCTGGAACTGAAATTACAGATGGTTGTGAACCATGTGGTGTGTAGGGAAAGAACCCTGATCCTCTTTGAGAGCCAAAAATGCTGTTAACCACTGAGCCATCTCTCCAGGCCCTGAATTTGTCATCCTTTTGAATTGCCTTCTTTATCTCTAGGAAAATATTTCCCCTTAAAGTCTTCTTTGATGATAATAGCACAAGGTTTGGTGACTCTGACATGTTATATATTTAGTTTGAGAATATCAATAGGCTCTTCTATATCCTAGGAACATGCCCCCCCCCCCGCCATCTGTTCAGTGCCAAAGATACTTGTCGAGAAAGGGGAAATTGCTCTAATGCTTTTGGCATTGCACCTTTATTAAAACATGTCTCTGATGGACTCATTATAAGCAGACAGTGTCTGCACTTTATCTTCTGTTCCTCATGCCTCATTAGCCTGCAAACATTTTAGCTCAGACTCAATAGTTTAGTAAATACCCGCAGTGTAAAGAGAGTTTCTGTGCTCTTCTTATTGATTAGATTTTCACTTCAACTTGGATTTTGAACTTGTCAATTTCATAGGGTTTTGTCAACCCTTTGGTAATCTTAAGAGTTTTTTTAATATTCTATCCAGAACTTTTTCATTGTTTTTATTATGAGGCATGGTCTGAATAAACAGAAACAGAACCCTTGCATTTATCTTCCTTTGACATGAACTTGAGTTTATGGAATGCCCCTCAAAGGAGCACATGAAAAGCACAGAGAAGTACAGGGATGACACTGTAGAAAAAAATAGCGGGAGCTTTTCTGAGCAGTCATTTTTCTTGTCAACTATAGTACCTACTCAAGAGAGATAATAAAATATGATATAGGAATACGTTCAAATGTCTGTTAAGAATTCCATACTAGATTTTGAAGGCTTTGGGGTAAAATGTCTTAGAAGATAGAAAAGTGAATTTAGTAGGGAAATGTAGAAAGATTGCCTACTTAAAATTTCAGAGATAACAACTAGTAGTAGTGAGTACTTTTAGCAGACCAAAAATGGAATCAAAAGATCAGACTACAATGTAAAGGAGGATTTTATTTTCCCAGATATGAAAAGATAGGAGCAAAGAAGGGGGATAATGGTACATATGAAAAAGTGGTTATGAATTTGGACCATGGAAATAAGGTAGGTAGGTATAGTGATGCAATGACTATTTTATGCCTCAGAATTCATGTATTCTAAATGTAATCCCCAATGCCACAATGTGAATGGGTAATTAGGTAATGAGAAGTCCACTCTCACGAATGCATTAATTTTGTTTATAAAAGGCTTTAAGCTGCTGTATAAGCAATCTCTTCACTGACCCCCATATTCTTGTCATGTGATGAATTGTTATGTTATGAATCACCTGATACAGTCTCTCAATGTTGGACTTGCTAGTCTCCAGATCCATGATTCAAATATCCTTCGTTATAAGGTATCATGTCCGTAGTACCTTTTACAGCAACACAATATTCACTAAGGTGAGAAGACCCGGGAAGAGGGTCATAAACAGTGAAAGACGTCAGCAAGGTCAATGGATTGGAGTTCCTAGTGGACAAGGAGAAGCACTGGGATAAGAATATACAAAGAAGTGACCAGGAAAGATAACCCTTAAAATCAATATTTTGGACTTGGCAGCACTATTGTTGATGATAAGGTCTAAAGTATGATAAATGGGTGTAGTTAGCTAATGTGAGATATAGATAAGACCATGGAAATGAGACCTTTGATGGATTGTTTACATGATGTTGAAGTCACCAAGAATGATGACAAGATTAATAGGGAAGAGAAAAAGCACACAGTGAACCAGATGCCAAAGTCTTCCGTGAATGAGAAGGAAAATACAGCAGGATTGCAGATGACTGCAACAATGAGTGTAGCAGTGATGTGACCTAAGAGTTTAAGACGGAATGGAGCTGGCCTGTGAGAGATGAGAACAGGCATGATCTGGGAATGGTGGGGGAGAGCCACAAAAGTAAAACAAAACAAAAAAAAAGATCACTTTTCTTACAGGCCCTGTGATACCATTGGAGGGGAAGAAAAACTGCGAGAAAACGCTATAAATCATCCCTTGTGTGATTTATTCAGTTAGCTACTTACTAAACAGCTATTGATGATCAAGTTTGGCAGCCCATGAGGGTCCTGATGAGATGAAGACACTGTGATAATTCGATAGCTATCAGGTTTACAAGAAGCTGCAATTGATTACCCTTTTGTGAACAAATAATTTGGTGTAGCTCACACGCTGTCATGCCCAGTTGATTTGTCACTGAATCTAACATGTTGCTGCCTACGTGTAAAAATTGAATTTGGCAATTGTCCAGTCATGAAGAAAAGCAAATAAATTTTCATTAAGTATAGTTAAATGCAATTTTAAAAACTTAATTACGCAGCTACAGTAATCAAACTTGTGTGGTATTGGTGTAACTGTTGACTTATAGATCAATGAAACAGAAAAAGACAAATCTAGAAACACACACAAACTAACAAGGCTAATTGATTTTCTAGAAAATAATTGAAGTAATTCCATGGGGGCAAGACACTTCAAAAGTGGTGCTGGAAAATTGAACATCCATAGGCCAATTTAGAAAGCACCCCAACTTCCATTGGCACCACATGAAAACTAATCAACTCACAATGGATCACAAATATATAAATATACAACATGAAATCTATAAATCTTAGATGAAAAAAAACAAAAAATTCTTGACTCTAGGTTAGAAAGTCATATGGCAACAGAAGCATAATTTACTTAAAAACTGATATAATTTATGATATCAAGATTTAAAAATAATGCCCCATGATTTAAACAGTTGTGTTAAAAGAATGAAAAGAAAAACCACAGACAAGGAAAAAATATTTAAAACCATGTATCTCATTAATTGCATATTAAAAATACATAAAGAATTATTTTTATCTTTTTAATTTAAATTAGGAACCAGCTTCTTTTACATGTCAACCCCAGTTCCTTCTCTCTCCCCTCCTCCCCTGCCCCCCACCAACCCCCTATCCCATCCACTTTCTGCTCCCCAAGGAGGGTGAGGTCTTCCATGGAGGATCTTCAAAGTCTGTCATATCATTTGGAGCAGGCCCTAGCCCCTCCCCCGTGGGTACAGGCTGAAAGAGTATCCCTCTATATGGAGAGGGCTCCCAAAGTTCATTTGGGTAAATACTGATCCACTACCAGTGTCCCCATAGATTTTCCAGACCTCCAAACTGGCATCCTCCTTCACGGGGTCTGCATCAGTCCTATGCTGGTTTCCCAGCTATCAGTCTGGGGTCCATGAGCTCCCCCTTGTTCAGGTCAATTGTTTATGTGGGTTTCTCCAGCCTGGTCTTGACCCCTTTGCTCATCACTCCTCCCTTTCTAAAACTGGATTCCAGAGTTCAGCTCAGTGTTTAGCTGTGGGTGTCTGCTTCTGCTTCCATCAGCTACTGGATGAAGGCACTAGGATGGCATATAAGATAGTCATCAATCTCATTAATGGAGAAGGGCATTTAAGGCAACCTTTCCACTATTGCTTAGATTGTTAGTTGGGGTCAACCTTGTAGATCTCTGGACATTTCCCTAGTGCAAGATTTCTCTTTAAACTTGTAATGGCTCCCTCTATTATGGTATCTCTTTTCTTGCTCTCCTCTATTCTCTCCCTGACTCAATCTTCCTGCTCTCTCCTGTCCTCCTCTCCCTTCCTCTTCCCCCCTTTTCTTTATTCTAGCTCCCTCTCCACTCCCCTATGCTCCCAATTACCTCAGGAGATTTTGTCCCTTTCTCCTTCTCCAGGGGACCATGTGTTTCTTAGGGTACTCCTTGTTTCCTAGCTTCTCTGGCGGTGTGGATTGTAGGCTGCTACACCTTTGCTCTAAGTCTAAAATGCATATATGAGTGAGTACATACCATTAAAAGTACATAAAGAATTCTTAACATTTTTTAATAAGAAAACCTAGTGCTCACAATCAACATAAAATATCTTGGGGTAACACTAACCAAAAAAGTGAAAGACCTGTACAGTAAGAACTTTGAGTCATTGAAGAAAGAAATTAAAAAGATACCAGAAAATGAAAAGATCTCCCATGTTCTTGGATAGGTAGAATCAACATAGTAAAAATGGCAATCTTGCCAAAAGTAATCTACAGATTCAACACAATCCCCATCAAAATCCCATCACAGTTCTTCACAGACCTTGAAAGAACAATACTCAACTTTATGTGGAAAAACAAAAAAACCCAGGATAGCCAAAATAACTCTGTACAATAAAGGATCTTCTGGAGGCATCACCATCCCTGACTTCAAGTTCTATTATAGAGCCACAGTTCTGAAAACAGCTTGGTATTGGCACAAAAACAGACAGATAGACCAATGGAATCGAATTGAAAACCCTGATATTAACCCACACACCTATGAACAACTTATTTTTGTCAAAGATGCTAAACCTATACAATGGAAGAAAGATAGCATCTTCAACAAATGGTGCTGGCACAACTGGATTCAGACATGCAGAAGATTGCAGATAGATCCATATCTGTCACCATGCTCAAAACTTAAGTACAAATGGATCAACGATCTCAACATAAATCTAGCCACACTGAATCTTCTAGAAGAGAAAATGGGAGATACCCTTGAACGAATTGGCACAGGAGACCACTTCCTGAACATTACACCAGTAGCACAGACATTGAGATCTGCAATTGATAAATGGGACCTCCTGAAACTGAGAAGCTTCTGTAAGGGAAAGGACACAGTCAGTAAGACAAAACGACAGCCCACAGAATGGGAAAAGATCTTCACCAACCCCACATCTGACAGAGGGCTGATTTCAAAAATATACAAGGAACTCAAGAAGCTAGCCACCAAAACACCAGACAATGAAATTAAAAAGTGGGGTGCAGAACTAAATAAAGAATTCTCAACAGAGAAATCTGAAATGACTGAAAGACACTTAAGAAAGTGCTCAAAATCCTTGGCCATCAGAGAAATGCAACTCAAAACAACTCTGAGATATCTGCCGTCTTACACCGGCCAGAATTGCTAAAATCAAAAACACCAATGACAATCCATGCTGGAGAGGATGTGGAGAAAAAAGAACACTCCTCCATTGCTGGTGGGAGTGCAAACTTGTAAGACCACTTGGGAAATCAGTATGGTGGTTTCTCAGAAAAATGGGAATCAGTCTACCTAAAGAACTAGCAATTCCTCTCTTGGGCATTTACCCAAATAATGCATGTCCATACAACAAGGACATATGTTCAACCATGTTTATAGCTGCATTATTTGTAATAGCCAGAACCTGGAGGCAACCTAGATGCCCCTCAACTAAAGAATGGATAGAGAAAATGTGGTACATTTACACAATGGAGTACTACTCAGCAGAAAAAAAGCAATGGAATCTCGAAATTCGCAGGCAAATGTATGGAACTAGAAGAAACAATCCTGAGTGAGGTAACCCAGTCACAAAAGTACAAACATGGTATGTACTCACTCATATATGAATTTTATACATAGAGCAAAGGATTACCAGCCTACAATCCTCTTCACCAAAGAAACTAGGAAACAAGAAGGACTCTAAGGGAAAATGCATGGACCCCAGGAATGGGAAGAGGCAGGAATTCCTGAAATAATTGGGAGCATGAGAGTAGGGGAGAGGGAGCTGCCAGAATGAGAGGGGGAGAAGAGGAGAGGAGAGGAGGAAATGGAGGAGCAGAAATATTGAGTTGGGGGGAAGAATAGGGAAGAACAGGATGAGAGATACTATATTAGAGGGAGCCATTATAGGTCCGAGGAGAGATCTGGCACTAGTGAGAATTCCAGAGACCTACAAGGATGACATGAACTGACAATCTAGGCATTGGTGGAAAGGATAACCTAAATGCCCATCCCCTATAATAAGACTGATGACTACTTTTTATGGCAACCTAGAGCCCTCATCCAGTGGTTGATGGAAGCAGAGGCAGACACCCACAGATATACACTGAACTGAACTCTGGAACTTAGTTGCAGAGAGGGAGGAATGAAGATCAAAGGGGTCGGTACCAGGCTGGTGAAACCCACAGAATCAGCTGGCATGAACAAGGAGGAGCACATGGACCCCAGACTGCTGTCTGGGAGGCTAGTACGGGACTGATTCATACCCCTGAACATGGATGTCAATTAGGAGGCCTCCATACTCTAGGGAGGCCCTGGTAGTGGATTAATATTTTTCCCTGGTGTAAGAAGGGACTTTGAGAGCCCATCACAGGTGAAGGACTGCACTCTCAGCCTGGACACATGGGGGAGGGCCTAGGCCCAGCCCAGGATGATGTGGTGGACTTTGGGGAGCCTCCATCGAGGGCTCTACCCTGCCTGGGAAGTGGAGGGTAGATAGAGTTGGGGGTAGGTAGGTGGCCGGGGGGATGGGTAGAGGGATAGGAGGGGTAAGGAGAAGGAGAAGGGATTGACATGTGAAGCAAGCTTGTTCCTAACTTGAACTAATAAAAAAATTACAAAAAAAACAGAAAAGTAAAACAAACAAAAAAGAAAACCTAGTGTTAAAGGAGAGAAAATAACCACAATAAAATTATACTTATGCCCTGAACTATCATAATTAAAAAGTTATCAGTACCAGATGTTAGAGATGATATTCAGCAACTTGAACTCTCATGCATTGCTAGTGGGAATGTAAAATAATGCAGCCACTGTGGAAAACAGTTTGGCAGGTGATGAAAATTTTAAACAGAATCCCATTTTAAAGGATCCCAGAACCACTCACATGGCTAACAGAATTCCACAAACAAGATGGAATAACAGTTTAATGACAAATAGAATTCGACAAACAACCTGTGGATGGTTTAAAAGAAGTTGAAAAGGTGCAATGTTAAAAAAGGAAGCATACCAAGAGCCTTAAGCGTTCTAAGAAATGAAATGTTTCAAGAGGCTGAGGCAGAAAGGACCACTTGAGAGCAGTAGCTTAAGGTCACCCCATTAGTGACCTATTGAGACAACTCTCAAAAACAGAATACAAGCTTTCAAATGGACAAGCAATCTCTCAGCTGCCCCACCCCAAGCAGACTCATCCTGATACTAAAACCAGGTAAGAAGCTGGGGAAGTAGATCTGCTAATGGAATGCTTGCCTAGCTTGCACAATAACTTGGATCCAATCCTAAGCACAGTGTGTATCCTGGAATCTCATCACAAGAGGTGGAGGCAGAGGAATCCTGATCCAAGGTTATCCTCAGCTAGAAAATGACAGGTTGAAGTTCAGCCTTGGCTACCAAGACCTTATCTCAAAACAACACACACACACAAACAAACAAAAACAGAGAGAAACAGTTCTGCCTTTGAAATGATAGAAATAACTTGCTTTTCTACACATTGTGATAATATCTGGCCTCCCATTTCCCTCCTCTATTTACAAAATCTGGCTTCCGCCAGCCAGTTGACCCACTTCCAGAGGCCTGAAAACTGACATCCTATATCCAGAGCCTGCAGCCTAACTCCCCATCCACATGAGCAAGAGGTCACAGAAGAGTTCCATTTGAAGAACTTTCCAGATCCTACAATAGAGTTTTGCCCAACATTGTCCCCCACCTTCTTAGAAGTGTCCCCACTCTCCATTCCCAAGTCAGATTCCTTCTCTTCATCATTCCAACAAACCAGCTACTATTATCTGAAACTTCATTGTCCCCCCCCTCACCGCATCCAAATCCACATGCTTGAACCCAGTCCTCAACGTAATCATATTAGTAGGCAACACCTTTAAGGAACAACTGGATCATGAAGGCCCCATGCTCATGAACAGAATCAGTCCCCATTTCAAGTGGAACTGCCCTGCCCTTCTGCCATGAGAGTGCCAAGCTTGTCACTTATGAAGATGTGCCCTCATCAGGCATTGAATCTGCCAGCACCTTGGTCTGGAACCTCTAGTCTTCATATGAGCAAGTGCTTAATTTTTAAATTTTTCCAACTATTCAGTCTAAAGAACCCTGTTGCAACAGCCCAAATGGGATGACACACTATTCTCCATTGATCCTCAACTGTTTCTTGGGGCCAGCAAGATGGCTTAGCAAATGAAGGTTCTCTCTCTCTCCTTCTCTCTCTCTCTCTCTCTCTCTCTCTCTCTCTCTCTCTCTCTCTCTCTCCCTTTCTCTCTCTCCCTCTCTTCATCTCTCTCCCCCCCTCTCTCTCATTAAATAAATAAATATATGTAATAAAACTTTTGCAGAATGTTCCCCAACAGACCACTCCTTTTGCCTCCTTTGCTCAAGACATCTCTCTTCTGGAATCTGAGCAGCCTTTTGTGTTGTCAAATGCTGATGGGGACAGCCAATATACTTGGCAGCCGAAGAGATTGTCCTAAAGTCTGAGTTATTTCACCTCTAACATAAAATTTCTCTTTAGTTGTCTTCCTACTACACTGTGGATACAGTCCAAATATCCTAGCCACAACAAACAAGGCCTAACATGTCCCTGACTGTGCCCATTTCATCTTCATTGCTTCAGTCATACTGAATTGTTCTAAATTCCCTTTACACACCAAGCTGGCCTTGAACTCACAGAGATCTGCCTGCTTCCATCTCCCGGGTTCTGGGATTAAAGACATGTGCTACCACCTTATATTGCCTTTTCTAAAGTGGACTGATTCCTGTATCTCTTGTTTCCAAGGCAGGAAAAGTCTGTGTACCTATCTTCCTTGGAACAAGGATCTTCCAAGTGACATATACTAGCCTCAGCAGAATATAAATTGCTTCCCCTTTGCCTTACCTTTACAAGTGATTAACTATGCTATTTTAAAATGTATATAATATATTGTTACATTTTTATTATATACAGAGAGATAAATATTTGTACATTAGCATTTGTGCTGTGCTTTGACAATACATAACCATTAAAAACCTATTTTAGAAACCATTGATCTGAATTAGCCAACAAACTAGCATATTCCAAAATACAGCAATGTAGGGCACACACAGGTACTATGGACCAGAAGATATTGAATCTTCTCTAGGAAAAGGATGCTGTACATTCACCAAGTGTTCTAGTCCACCATTCAAAAATTCTAGAGTAGGCATAATCCAACATATGCTGTATGAAAGTTTTGTGGTGGAATTGCACACGTAATTAACTTAGCAGTTCATGATTAGCATCAAAACCCTACACTAGCCGTGCATTGGTGGCACATGCCATTAATCCCAGCACTCCGGAGGCAGAGGCAGGCAGATCTCTGTGAGTTTGAGGCCAGCCTGTTCTACAGAGTGAGTGCCAGGATAGGCTCCAAAGCTACACAGAGAAACCCTGTCTCGAAAAACCAAAAAAAACCTATATTACTATTACATTCATAATTAATTGTTCCATTAATATTTGTACTGCGGGTTAATATTAAAACTTCGCATAAATTTTTTCATTGCTTTTATGCAAGAAGTAATTATTTCACTTACAGGATAATAAGACCCTCAACAAATCAAACAATATTGTGTTAATTTTGAAAATTAAACTAATAAACACTAGGTATGCTCAAACTATAATTAGGAGACATCCTTGCACAGAAGGCCTTATCTGATCAAGCTGCAGTTTTCATCATGTGGATGGGTTTTTAGTTATTTGTCCCACAAATTAATATAATGAATACTAGACAATAGTATTTGCTGAAATTTCAAGACCTTTCTATGAATTTGAATTTTCTATTTGAATGGCATCAGAAGAAAGGAAGAGTGCCTGAGAAGTACTCTGTCTCCATGGTTGTCCCGCGCGATAGTCTTGCCGGCAAGAACCACATAGGACATTTGGATCCTTCTGCAGTAAAGCTTTAATGCATCTTGAGAGGAGAGCATAAGCTTACCAGAGCGGAGACCCCGAGCCAAGAATCCCGTCCCCTAATAAAGACTCACAGACTCTGAGCGATGCATGTACAGCTGGGATAGGTGGATGACTCGTCACCCTATATGACGCCATGGAATAGGCGGGGCTAGGATGTGGAAAAACACTGGGCACATGGATACCAACGTTGTTTACTTGATCCGGCAGCGGATGTCAGCGCCATCTTGTAATGGCGAATGTGAGTGCGGCTCCTCACATCTCCCCCTATATAATTATATAGAAACATAGAGGCTATAGGCCAGCCAAATGCAGAGTGGAGATAGAGGTCAACTCCCCAAAACTGGATGTAGACCTTGTCTTGAGCAGGACTCCAGACTCTGTGTCCAGAGCAGGCCCAGACCCGTCCTTATGTCTTTTTCTGGGGGAAGGGCATTATGACATATAACCTTCATGCAAGATGACATATCTCCCAGAAGAGCCATAAGAAAAGCCGCAGGCCCTTTCTGTGCAGTGCTTAGCCTTATAACTCTTTTGACCTGTCGAACCTTGCTCATTCTATTCCGTGCAATGAGGTCAAGCCTCCGGAGGTGTAGGAGCTGAGCAGTCGGCGACCTATTGTCTCAACATGCTTAGCCAAATGTCAGGGAAGATTCCATTCTCTAGGGCAGCGAGTGTCTGTGTAACCATTACCTTATCTTTTTTGTTTGGGTTTTGAGTCTACACACAGTCCCAAGCATAAACATCACACCATTGTAGAGAATTGTGCCAAAAAGTCCCATCCCCACCCAATCCTTAAAATAGGAGACAGCTGAAGCGATCCATGATGACAATCACTCTATCAAGGACAGGTCAAGGTGTAAGGAGTTAATCTGGATAATAGCGGCTCTCAACTCCCGGGGAGAGGGTGGAGTTCCGACTTTTGAAGGTCCGAAGGGGCTCTTCGGGTGAGTCTTTCCGGGATCCACAGGGGATTCTCTTCATCCTGTGGAAAAACACATATAGCTCCCCTGGATCTTATGAGAATAGGATCCGGGCCTCTCCAAAGACCAGTTAAGATATCTTTTTATTTTACCATTTTCTTTGGCCTTTTAGGTTCGCCCCCTCATTTTCAAAGACTGGAAAAGCCATCTGTAATTTTCTTAGCTCCTCTAGTGGTAAAAAGGAGTCGGTACCAAATAATGGGGGTGCTGATGGAAGTACACCCGCTGGATTAACAGGCGATGGTCTCATATTTGCTTTTATTTTTGGCAGCCGATATCTATCAGGGTGGTATCTGTCTTGCTCTAGTTCTGTTTTTTCGCTAGAGTCTAAAATCTCAGAGTCTGAGTTGCTCAGCTTCAAGGCCTCTAGTTTCACCGTAGGGTAGAGGCTAGGTTTTGAGTCTTTATTTCTCTTAAATTTACTGGGGTGTGACTGGTTATTTTCTATTTTCTCTCCCCCCTTTTTTGTATCCTAGGGAGGGCCTTTTTCCTTAGACATGTCCTTCCTTTTTTGAGCTCTTAATCTCTCATCTCGTTCGGTTTCTGATATATTATCCTGTACCTCTTTAAGCGTTTTTTGACTCTCTGCTACCATGGGACGGCAAGCCTCAATCTCTAGACAGTTTTTAATTAGGTCTCTCTGTTTTGAAGAGCCCATTATGCTGGAGGCTACCTGGGGTAAGCTTGGTCGCGAACTGGAACACCAGCCACGGTGGGCACAATATAAGACCAATGTGAACAAAAGAAGAATAAAGACTAGAATTAAGGCTTTTCCATCCCATAGTGGTGACAAATTAAAAACAAAGTTAAAAAAGAAGGTGTCAGAATAAAGCATACCTCTCCAAACTTACCACCCTGCAGTTCTGAATCCGCCCCGTCCGAGGGGTCTCCACAGTGCCGGCGATGTTAACAAGTTCCTGGGTTTCGGCACCAGATGTCCCGCGCAATAGTCTTGCCGGCAAGAACCACACAGGACATTCGGGTCCTTCTGCAGTAAAGCTTTAATGCATCTTGAGAGGAGAGCATAAGCTTACCAGAGCGGAGACCCCGAGCCAAGAATCCCGTCCCCTAATAAAGACTCACAGACTCTGAGCGATGCGTGTACAGCTGGGATAGGTGGATGACTCGTCACCCTATATGACGCCATGGAATAGGCGGGGCTAGGCAGTGGAAAAACACTGGGCACATGGATACCAACATTGTTTACTTGATCCGGCAGCGGATGTCAGCGCCATCTTGTAATGGCAAATGTGAATGCGGCTCCTCACACATGGTCAATAACAACTTGATGCTTTATATTCAGGAGAAAGCCACAAGGCTACTCTAAAACTACACACCAGTTCTGGATGCTGTTTCTGGCAACACAAATTAAAGGTTCCTTTTCACAAGATTGGCCTGATCTACTAGACATTTGACAGGGGAATTTTGCATATCTCAAAAGCTTGGTTTGGACTCCAGAAATCTTTCTTGATAAGATTTTGATTCTATGGCCGGCCAAGGAGCCATTTCTAGACTCAATATAAAGATACAATGAACATAGGTGAAAGATCTTTTTATGGGTGCTCAGATCCTCTGGAAGCTCTTGATCTAGATAAAAGGAAGACATGTCTAGATCATCTGATGTTCCACGTGACCCATTTGTGCATCCTGATCTTCTTGAAGATGGTGTTCATATTTCAGAGAAAAACTCATGTTTCTTTAGAAAAGTCACTTCTAAAAGCAAGTCTTTTGATGAGCAAAGTGGAATTAAAGTCTAGAATATCAAAGTTATGTTTGTTTTAAGAATTTAAATAATAAAGATTTATCTAGCCAGGCAATGTTATCGAATGTCTTTAATCCCAGCACTCCAGAAGCAGAGGTAGGGGCAGGTGGATCTCTGAGTTCAAACCCAGCCTGGTCCACAGAGCAAGTTCCAGGACAGCCAGGGCTACACAGAGAAACCCTCTCTCAAAAAACAAAAGAAAAGGATTTATTCAACCTATAAGTACACAGCAATAAAATATGAACCTCAGTGAACAAATTCAGGGTTTGATTACATAGAACATGATAGCTTTTCAATATTACAAACCGTGACATCAGAGCACAAAGCATCCTACACATTCTCATGGATTTTAGACACCTTTATCACCCACCACTGGAATAAACAAACTAAAAGGTCCCAGCAGTGTACTGTGTTCCTAAGAGGTTTTTCTTAACTACAAGTGACAGTTGTTCCCAAATTTGATGGTACTGTTACCAGCCACTCTTTGCAAATTGCTAATCAGATTTCCAAATGGATCAGACACACTGTGTCTAATTTGAGTAGTAAAATATAGCAGTGTGAGAAATTATGCTACTGGAGAAAAACAGACTACTATCAGGACTTGGGAATCCTTCTTTTATAGATATATTTTATAGACTCTCATACTGCATCCTATATTATGCTATACTATATAATTCTTTCAAAACACTAGTAGGTATTAGTTTTAATTAAAAATGAAACTGTTGTGGGGAATAAATTAGATTACAGTACGATTTCTCAACATTTAATTATTTTAACTGGATCTGTGCTTTAAAATGAATTACCCATCATTGTCTATAAAGTCTTAGCTAACTTATTTATACTCTTCTGACCTCATCTGTGAAGTTGAGTAAGATAACTTGTATTTCAAGGGACAGGAATTTTCCCATAGTCAAAAAATCCCTCTTTTGACAAAAGGGTTGATTCAGAAACAGAAATGGCTCTACCTAACAAGGAGATACCTGTGCCCTACTTCAGCAGTGTCTCAGTGATGTAGCAAGCCTCAGACAGGACAGCTGTGAGATGTGTCAAGCAGATTGGATCCTAAACAGAGCAGTTGCAACCTTAACACAGATCTCTGTTTCCCTAGCCGACAGCAAAATCAGAACAAAGTTTGAAATGAGTTTTCAGTATGGAACAATGCTTTCCTGGTGTTCTGGCTTGTAAAATTTAACAATACTTAATGAGCAAGGCAACCACAGGAAGAAAGGAAGCTGGTTTTTCTTTTAATTAACAGTATGAAGACTCAAAGTTGAAATCCCTCTAATGCACCATCTTTACACCTCCCCCACGACTTCAGGGCTACCACATGGATGTTAGATGTACAGACAGCTCATTAATGTAGCAGGGACCCTTCCCCTTAGTGCCCTCCTGTCAGCCTGACTTACCCTGAACTGCATACAGATAAAAGACGTATTGTGCACAGTTTTAACCTCTACAAAACCTGTTCTAAATGCGTCAGAACTGCATATCTTATGCTGAAATTTTCTTCAACCTCTCTACTAGTCCATAATCTCATTTACATGCAAAAGACAGTGTCACTAGGTGCCAAATTGCATGGACAGTCCCCCATCCAAAATTCATACAGTGACGGGGGTGATTTGATTCTCCATTAGAGAGGAAAAGCTAGCTTTGGAAGGCAACTATTTCTGAGGCAACTAGAAGATTAGGGAAGCTCAAGCAGTTTCCCTTTTTCCTTTATTTGTGGATAAGCTGGCCATATCCTAACAGGCTGCACGCATGAAAAGACTGCAAAGATAGCAATGCTGAAATTGAATCTTCTGGTAGTGGGTGGAGGTACATGGATGGGAAGCTCATTTTTAGTGCAAGAGTGCAGACTGACAACAGTGGGTGTAATATATGCTACTGATGCACCTTCCAGAGTCCATTTACTAGAGGGATGCACCTCTCTGCTAGCTGCTATGAGTATTGGCTGCTAAAGTATCTTATTTGACTATTTGTCAGCCACTTTGTGGAATCAAAACCTCTCTCCTCTCAACTGGCACTATCCATGTATCCTATCTCTCTCAATGGATATAGAAGCCTAGCTCCCTTATCTCAAGAGGGACTGATTCCTTCATGTCGTTCGTGTATCAGAGTTTCCTTGATCTCAGACTAAGGCTAGACTCTAGCTGAACTATGTTTATGTCTATCTTCCTCATCTGCCCTATATTGCTATACACATAAAAATTTCACCCAAGAGCACTCCATCAGTGAGCCATTTTCACAAGAATCCTCATCTCAGGTGTTACTTCTTGGGAATCCTGCTTAACCCACCAGAAACCGACTTTATCTATTTGAGTACATGTTCTCCAGTTGCATTTTCTCAGTCAAGCCAACTCTGTTTTCTTTACTCACAGAGTTCATAGCAGCATTTCACTGAGTTTGTTTCCCCCAAACCTTAAGCCCACTGGGAATAATGAGACTTGGGGTGAGAAGGGATTCCCTCATGTTAAAATGAAAATGCTCCTACACACACACACACACACACACACACACACACACACACACACACACACACACGCACGCACACACGCACACACACACACACACACACACACACAAACAAGGGGAGAAGAGAGCTGTCTACGAGTCCCTTGAGCAGATGGGACCTCTGTCCTGCTTCTCTACAGCCCCAAAACAATAGTAACTCAATGCTGATGGCCATATGATACACTTGGCAAGCTGGGTCCCACCCAGGCTCCCAACCTCCCTTCTCCTTCTACACGAACTTCTACACGAGGGGGGGGAAGGATGGCTAAATAATTCATTGAAAAGCTTGCCGACACTTGATGGATAGGCCAGCTGCAAATATTGTGAAAATGTATACCTCTATGTATGTTGACTGCATGTAACCCCAGTCCCCTATTCCTCTAATCCCTGAAATCTTCTTCCTCCATCTTGCCTTCTGAAGTCAGCAATGCCAATCATTTCTGCTATTGTCACTTCCCTGACCTTTAGAAGACATGAATGAAATAAGAAAGAGGTTAAGTTCCCATTGGCCCCACTGGGAAACAGTGAAGCACTCCCAAGTTAAAAATTGTGCTACTATCCTCTACCCCCATGCCAGTAGTGTCCAACCTACAGGGGTCAGAATTAGGATGGGTTTCTTCCTTTTCTTCCTGTTCCTTCCTAGGCCACAGTCATATAACCCCCAAAAGAAAAGAATTGTTGCCTGATCAAGAATCTCTATCTGTAAGAGCCAGAAGTGGTGGGTGAGTACAAGGAAACAGTATTTTCTGGATACAGCCGGGCTGTTGCACATTAATAACTCGCAGGAGTTGAGACAGCATGCACAAGACCTACAAAAACTCAATCCAGAAGAAATCCCCTCATGAAGAGGAGGTGGCCATGAAGTCCCACTCTTAGCTTAGGGGCTATTGATAACTGATAGCCTCTGAGGGTTGGGGGTCAGTTTTCCTTAAAAGTATAAATCCTGGTAAATTGAGTATATTCCAGTGGAAGACCACATATCCAAGAATATATGAATATCATAAATTGGACTAAATGGTTTTTTTAAAGACCACACCAAGTTGGGTGTGTAGGGAAGGGGATGAGGCATCTGGAGGAGGTGAGGGCAGGTGTGAGCATAATAAAAACACATTGAATGAACTTCTCAAAGAACAAAAACAACAACAGCAAAAAGAACCTCTACCTGAACAAAACTTCAGTACATGAGCTACCTATCATATGAGACCACATCTCTAATGAATTCAGGTCCTAATTTTTTTGTTGGCCCTATTAGCAAAGCAAAGAGTGACATATATTACCCTCCATGGTTTTCTCATATCCACTGCAATACAATATATTTTTCTTTGTCTTTGTAGTCTTTGCACACATGGCAAAATTTAGGCCTTTCTCTGATAACTAGAAGAAATAGCTTTATTTCTAGGGTACAAATTGACCAGGAAAAGACTCACTAGAAAGTTGAGTTTTGAAAATGTGATACACACACACACACACACACACAGAGAGAGAGAGAGAGAGAGAGAGAGAGAGAGAGAGAGAGAGAGAGAGAGATTATTCTGCCATCAAAAAATCATGTCACAAAATGGAAAGAACTGGGGGTCTTTGGTTGCAAAAAAAAAAACAGAAATAAAATGGGTGGAACTGAAAATTTTTATGTTAAGCAAAATAAGCCAGTCTCCGAAAGACGGATACTGCATGCTTCCTTGCAAATGTGGAACCTACAAGAAAAGTCCTGAAAGGAGGAAGATATTAGGGAAGACGGAGATTGGAGAGGGAAGCAGTAAAAGAGAGTGTAACTATGCTTTAAATACATCACATGCAATATGAAAATGTCACAGTGAAACAAACTATTCTGTATAGTGTACACTAACCATATATATGTATATATATACATGTGTATGTATGTACACACACACACACACACACATACACACACACACACACACACACACACACATATATATATATGTTTCACCTTTGTGTGGAGGGCTGGGGCTCCAGTTTTTTGTATGTGTTATATAAGTACTAGCACTGAGCTGCATTTCCAGCCCTTTCAAGTTCACCTTTGATAAAATATAACATTATGAGGAAATGTATGGTGATATGTAGGAGGTGAGAATATCAACCAGAAAGGCAAACAAATACAAAGGTTCTATGAAGGATTTGTGGCCAATTTGGCCCAGATATATCAAGGAAGCTAGGATGATTAAAGAAAGGAAAGATGAAGCAGAAGTGTAGTAAGTTTGACTATGGTAGACGCTTGTCAGTTGTAATGAGGATATTTGTATTTTTCTAAACATTTTAGGAAGGAGGGTTGGAGTTTACAAAAAATGTTAATATATCTAGATGTGTTCAAAATATACTGTAAAGCAACAAAAGTGATGAAAATGACTGCTCTATTTTCATTATTCTTGACAACAGCATGTAGGGAGACAACTCTAGCCCCGCCCCAGGTAACCCAGACAGGTGTGCTGGAACATGCCCTAAGTCTAAGGTGACATAGAAAAGGCTTCTTAAGGGACCTCGGACACGTGGACCCATTCTTCCCCTTCTTCTGGCCCTGGTCCCGGCTCCCTGCTCCTGGCTTTGGCCTGCGCTTGGCTGGTGTATCTGAATAAAGAAGTCTTTGCCCGATTGACTACTGAATGATCACTTAACAACAGCAAATTACTAGAAAAAGAAATCTTAAAATCGAAGCATTTGAATTTTGGAGATTGAACCTAGGCCTCATGCTAGCAGAAAAGCATACTACCACTAAACTATAATCATAGCTCAGCACTTAGTAAATAAAGCCAGTCGTTCTTAAATTTTCAAACTATTAATAAAAAGAAGAGGGAAAACTTCATTTATGCAGTAAAGAATTATATGTAATTAAATGATTCATTATTGGTTAAATTAAATTATATATAAAAGAAAATATCCTTAACCTGATAAAGAATACATGAAGCTCTCTGATCTGGTAGATTTATCACTCCCATGTGGGCCTACCAGGACAATGTAACTTACAAGTTGCTTCCACTCATTGATAATATTTCTGAATGTTACTTTTTGTGTGATACTGTAGGTAAGCATAAGTAAAGATAACCTTAAAAAGACATGTTACACTAAGTGATAAAACAAAAGAGAACAAAATGAGGATCTCAGAGAGGTCGTGGTCAAACAAAGAAAAATAAAGAGAAGGGAGCATGATATTAGAAAGGAAGAAATGACCAACTTACAAAAAATGTTAAGGTTTCATCATTTTGGATTTGGCATGTATAAATCAGGAGTATGTATTTTGTTGGCATTTTGTTACTAAAAGTATTATACCAAGTGAGAGTATCAACTAATGGCAACTCATGTTTATAAGGTTTTTTTAATACCTTTTTTAATATATGAAAATAATTTCTATTTCTGATTTCCTATTTTAATAAACTTTTCAAAGGTTGTATAAGTAGGTGCTTAGTAGTATTTAGTTGTATTGTCTTGACATTAAATCACTTTGCCTGTTCTGTGTAATGATATGCTAAAATCAAGAACAAATCTTGCCTTTTTATAATCAAGGGTGCTTGTCCAGAACGTCTCCTGATGGAAATTGGATTTCTCAATCAAATATTTTGATTGAACATTTAGAATTCATAAAGTATGACATTTAGTAAGAGTATAAATTTACATTCAGATTTATTCACATACTTGAAAATCACTGCATCTTTGTCCTGATTAAAATGTATCCCTGTTTTGGTAACAATAAAAAATAAAATTTCAGGACTGGATAGATGGCTCATCAGGTAAGAGCACTGGCTGCTCGTCCAGAGGACCCGGGTTCAATTCCCAGCACCCACATGGCAGCTGACAACGGTCTGTAACTCCAGTTCCAGGGGATCCAACACCCTCACACAGACATATATTCAGGCAAAACACCAATGTACATAAAATACCAATAAACAAATTTTAAAAGAATAAAATCTCCAAAAAAGAGAGAAGGAAATGAGAACCTGTTATAGAAAAAGAAATGACATTTAGTATAAGCCTACACAAACCAAAAGTGTCTCCTAAGAACTATTGAAACTATTGAGATATCAAAAACTTAGCTAGCAGAAAATAAATATACAATAGTAGAATATTTTCTCTTAAATATAAAGTTTCCTATCAGAAATTGTAATTCAAGAAATATTGTTTGGGCTGGAGAGACAGCTCCAGAGAGGAAAGTGTTTGCTGCTCTTGCAGAAGACCAAGTTCTGCCCCCAACACCTACATCCAGTAACTCACAACTGCTTGTGACCCCAGCCCTAGGGAATTCAACCTCCTCTTATGGCCTCCACAGGCACCCATATACTTTTGACATACACGCACAGACACACATACATATAAAATAAAACTAATAAGTATTTTTTAGAGAAATGGTGTTTTTACCACAAAGACAACTGATAATTTAGAAAAGTTAACAAATAATGTGAATTAGATAGCTGAAGAAACCGTGAAACATAAAACACAACATAAAAACAAACAGGTACTCACATGCATGCTCCTAGAGAGGAAGTCTTGATGTTAAGATAATAAATGGTTCCACAAGTCAATCTGCAGATTTACTGCTATTACAATACAAACATCAGTCCCTATTTCCTTTATGATTTCTGCCTCATTTGGAACTTGATCAATGAGCATAAACGTGCTTATTGAAATGTGTTTTAAAAGAAAACCTGAAATTTTTAGCAGTGGCTAGGAGTAGAAAAGCCACAAATTTCTTCATGTATTTCCTTATTGGTTTGATTTAGCTTCCTTTCATGCTGGGAGACTGAATTGGGGCTTTAAACATGCTTAGCAATAGCATGTTACTAGATAAAACAGGGGTTTTTTTTCCTTTTTTTCTGAGACAGGGTTTCTCTGTGTAACAGTCCTGGCTGTCCTGGAACTGGCTCTGTAGATCAGGCTGGCCTCAAACTCATAAATCCTCCTGTCTCTGCCTCCTGAGTACTGGGTTTATAGGTGATATCTAAGAGATGGATCCCAGACCCCTTGAAAAACTGTTAGGGTCAAAGATTTCTAATCCTACCTCCCAAGATTGACTTAGACCCATCACAATCAAAAATAAAACCCTTAGGGTGAATATCATTTTAGATAGACCACAGAGTTACCTAAGTAACAACACCTAATTGATGTTAATTAGTGTGGCCATTGGGAACTGTAGCTTGGGTCTGGCTAAGAGAGCACCAAAGTAGAAGGGGACTGGCAGTTATTCTACAGCAAACCTAGGATCCTACTGGCTGCTTGGAGTAAAGCCAGAGGTGAGAGAATCATCAGGCTGTAACTTTCAGAGCAGGTAATAGTAAATGGAATATTAAATAAAACATTCACCAGGACACTGTGTAAAAGAATATACATCAAGGGAGCTCACAAACTCCAGAGACAGCTGGGGAAACAGCATAGGACCAAACCAGGCCTCCTGAATGTGGGTATCAGTTGGGGGACTTGGGCAGTCTATGGGGCCTCTGGCAATGGAATCAGTACTTATCCCTAGTGCCTGAACTGGCTTTTTGGAGCCCATTCCCTGTGGAGGGATATTCTCTCAACCTAGATACAGTGGGGGAGGGCCTAGTCCTTGCCCCAAAAGATGTGACAGACTTTGATGATCCCCCCATGGGAGGCCTTACTCAACCCTGAGGAGTGGATGGGGGGTGGCATGGAGAGTTGGTGGGGGGCATCGTAGGATGGGAGGGAGAGGGAACTGGGATTTGTATGTAAAATAGGATTGTTTTAATTTAAATTAAAAAATCAATTAAAAAGAATATACATCAAGCCAATGTGACAACCATTCCCCCCAACATTCATTTCTGTATTCATTGAAATATTCAGCTCCAGAAGCAGATAAGAAGAGCAATTCATTCCATGCATTGCTGAGTTACCCCTCAGAGAGGGAAGGTAAGAGAGTAAAGGCATTCACCTTGTCACCACTTTGATGACCTGTCCACGTATATTTGGGTAGTAAGCAACACAGTCAGATGACTGCTTGCAAGGAATAGCATTAAAGGCTGAGGAGTGTGGAGGGAACAGTGGAACAGCGGCTTCTATCCTTCCTAACAGGCCAAGGAGGATTTCACAGCCCTGGACCCTTCACACAATCGCTTTGCTTAGCCTTGAAGCTCTTCTTTTCATCTAAAGATAAACCACTAAACTGGAACTTAACCCAGGAACAGGTGTTCAAAATTGCCACGGTTACAGTCACACAAATTACAGGAGATTCACACAGCAGTAAGCAAAAGCATGATAATATAAGATGAATGTATTTCTCTACCAGGAAAAGAGAAGATCGCTTAAAAGCTATCCCAGAAGAAAAAAAAAAGTAGGTTATTATTTATCCAAAACAAATAAGGCAGGGGAATTTAATGCATCTTCACGGATCAATTTACACGTAATATGGAAGTGAGTTTGTATTATCAAGAAAAAATGCGTTTTAGGTGCTCAAATACTTGGCGTGCTTTAAAATCTATTCCCCACGGGGCCAATAGGATTTCATTTGCCATGTGATAAAAATTAATGAAAATTAACTGCCAGTTTTTGCTACTATTTCCCACACTTAGTTCTTGTTTTATTGGATCTTCTTCCTGTAAAAATAAAGCTGTAGTCACTGTTTTTAAAGCAAGGGAGTGTTCCAGAAGTGCAGATCTCACCTCCAATCCTTGTCTCCTCTTTCATACTCACCCCTTATGTATATAGAAGCAGAAACTCAAGCACAAGAGAAATGGTGGGAATTAAGTTAGGACTGGAGGATGGAGAACGAAGGGGGAAGCTTGGAGTGAGGGGGCAGGGTGTGAGATAATTCCCCGAGAGGAAAAAAAAAAAGGAAAAAATGTCAACAGTTCTCCCAGAAGCTGCAAGCTCCTCCCCAGTAGCTAGAGACAGCAAATTTATATAGGGAGAAGGGGCTACTTTTGGCCCGAGGTTACATCGGCAGTGAATGATTGACAGGACCTGATGTGATGGGATGAGGCAGGAGTGGGGAGAAAGGAGGAGGCTCCTGATGTTGGTGGGAGTGGAATTCCAGGACCCAAGCTTACTGGCAATGAGACCCTCACGTGACCAAGAGCTGACGTGGGCAAAGGTACTTAAAGCCTTGACGGCCATCCCTGCCATCTTCCTCCGGGTACCAACGCTTTTAAGCTGTACACTGCCAGGCAAGAAGAAAATTCCCTCAGAACTGGCCAGGTGAGTGTGAGAATGAATATTCTCAGGACCCAGGGGATACAGATAGCTAGAGATGCCCGAAGGTAAAGGCCTCAGGTTTTTCTGCATCCTCTGCGGGCCTGGGTTTTCCAGACGTCAGGATCTCCGGTGCAGCGGTTTTTGGTGGGCAGCGAGGGAGAGGGGAGGAGGGGAATGAAAGGACTATCCTATGTATGGAAGAAACCGCTTACTTCTCGCCCAGCTGTTTTGCGGTTTTGTTTTTGACACTCAGGCTCGGCTCCCTACTTACCGTGCTGTTTTGAGAGGAGCAGGCAAGAGAAATAAACGTGGCAGTACATTCAAGCCCAGCAAGGAGGTTGGGATCGGGTGGCCGGAGGGGCTTGAAATTTGGAAGCAATCGGTATTTTTCATTCCCATCCTCCCTTTTCAGACACCTTGCTGCCACAACCCTCCCCCCCCTCCCCTCCCCGACCATCCCCCTGTCCTTCCAGGGTGCTAGGAAATGGGTGTGCCAGCTTCTGTGGGAGAGATGGCGGATTTGGAGCTGTATAGGCTTCACAGGCTGGGGAACCGTGAGAGAATCTGGTATTAAACCGCCATGCTAACTGCCAGGCTGCTTTCCAGACACCTGCGGCCCACAGAGCCCTTCATCCTGGTCTTTTCAGCCCTGAAAAAGGAATTCGGGTATGCAGGCTAAAGAAATGGCGGTTATCGGGGGATTTGGAGTGGGGGGTGGGAGGCGGAGCCCAGAGCCGAGAAACCTCGGAAAATCACGACCCTGAAACTGAGGAGGCAGGCCTAGCGGCCCTTGTTCTGCAGTCTAATGCTTGGCCAGGAAGATGGGGGGGGGAGGGGGAGGGGTGCAGAGTAGTTGAGCACAGGCTAGGAACACTGGAATATCTGGCAGGAATCCCCCATGCTGCATCTTAGCCAGCACTCCCGCCTCTCCCCCTCCGCTTCGATGCAGCAGAAGGGGTGTGGCGCTGTGTCTCAGAAAAATGGCGGCCAGGGGTGGGGCGAAATAGAAAGGGGCGTTGAGTGCCCGGGGAGCCTGCGCAAAAATGGGGGTTGGGGTCCAGGGGCCCGGGGGTGGGGGGGATGAGAGATGCAAAAAGAATTAAAGGAATTGAAAGGTGTAATTCTTCACCATTGAGGTGTGCGCATAGGAAAAGGCTAACACTGTGGCTCTTGTTCTGGATGCTGATATGTCCACCAGGTTCGTAGTCCGCACCCGCAGTCTGTGTTTCTGCCCTTCAGCCTGTCCTCAGCGTGAAGCTCTGGCTGAACTGAGGGAAGCAGAAAGTCCTCTGAATTCTTGCAGGTCAGTGTTTGGGGTGAGAAATGCTGGCCCCCTGGTGTGGGTGTGGCAGAGGCCAGACCATAGAACCAGAACACCCCCCCCCCCCCGCTGCATCTTTTCTTTCTTTAAGATACCTTTTGTCCTGGCTTGCCCTTTTGGGGGCAGAGAAAGTGGCATGTGGAATCTGTCTTTTTAAATTAATAGTTGGGAGAGAAAAGGAGAAGTCTTGAGAGAATTTTTTTTTTTTTTTTGGCGCATCAGAATACAAATCAGGGGAGAAACTATCTCTCTCCCAAAGACTCAAAGCTACCTGTCATCTACCCACAGATCCAGCTCCCTTTAGACTCTGCAGCTGTGAGCACACTGGGAACTGCTCCTGATCCCAGGAAATTGGTATGTACATGAACACTATCTGAGGACATTTGGATGGGGGTGGAGGCATTGTAGGTGAATCTCAGATTTCCCACTATCTGCCAGATTTCCACATTACCCCCTCCCCATTTAGGGAAAAATAAATGATAGGTGCTGGCACTGGGAAGGTGAACTAGAGTTGAAGAGAATACCTGGAGCTGATCTCTGTATCAACGAGTACAGGCTTTCGCACCTATTTCCCCAAATTCTCCTCTAAGGTTAGACACAAAGCGAGCCCAAACCCTGTGCCTCTCATTTCTAATGTTTATTCCTACTAGGTCCAGCTCAGCTTGCCGCCTCAGAGGAACTTTCAAACTTGAGCTTGAGAGACTTGCTTTGACTGGTGTATACATTCCACTGAAGCAAGCCGGTCCCACAACCCGGATCAAAGAATTGTTCCAGTTGTATCATGAGCCGAGCTCGGGATGCTGGCTGCGTAGCTGCTGGAATAGTGATCGGGGCCAGCGCCTGGTACTGCGTCTACAAATATACTAGGGGAAGAGACCAGAAGAAGAGGAGACCAGCCAAGTCCAAGAACCGGGCTTCGGTGGGTACTGGAACCAGGGCTAGAGCTGGGCTCAGATCTGGATTCACAATTGACCTTGGGCCAGGATTTAATCCCCCAACCCCGGCCAGTGTCGAGGCAATGAATAAGTCCCAAGAAGAAGCATCCACTCTTACCACCTCTGCAGCTGGAGAAATGGTGCCAGCTGCACCCAGTCCTAAGACTCGGAATGGAGCAGAAAGTAAGGTTCAGGAGGCAAATGGGGCTGGAACTAAGCCTACTACTATGGAATCAGCAGTCCCGACTTCAGCTGCCAGTGCAGTCACACACACACCGAAGATGGCACAGGTTCCCACAGCTGCAGAGGCCACCAAAATAGTAGTGGCTCCCAAAGTGGCAGAAGCTCCCAGGAGCATAGAGGCTGCTGGGGCAATAGCACCCCTTGGGCCAGCAGTACCTCTTGGGGTAGTCCAGGCTCCTGGGCCAGCAATACCTTCCCCATCAATAGCACCTACTATGTCAGCAGCCATTCCCTGGGCTGTAGCATCTCCTGGGGTAGCCCAGTCTCCTGGGCCAGCAGCACCAACCATGGCAGTCCAATCTCTGGTGCCAGCAGCGCCTTCCTGGGCAGTAGTTGCACCTCCTGGGGCAGTCTATATTCCCGTGGCAGCCCACTTTACTGGGGCAGCAGCAGCTACCAGGGTAACCCAGTCTCCTGGGACAGTGGTGCCTCCCCTTCCACCCCCGTCTCTTGGGGCGGCTATGCTTTCCAGGGCAGTCCAGTCTCCTGTGGCAACAGTGCCTCCCAGAGCAGTCCAGTCTCCTGGGGCAACAGTGCATTCCGGGGCAGCCCAATCTCCTGGGGTAGTAGTGCCTTCCAGGGCAGTCCAATATTCTGGGGCAACAGTGCCTACCATGACAGGAGCTCCTTCTGGGACATCAGTGCCTCCCAGGGGGCCGACAACTCCCCAGGGAGCAGCATTTGCCAGGGCTCCAGCATCTACCCAGAGAGCTTCAACCACAGAGGTCATGCAGGTCCCTGGGGTGGCAGCACCTACTAACGCCACACAGACCCCTAGAGTAACAACACCTGCCATGGTGGCTGGGGCTTCTCTGCCAATGATTTCTGGGGCTGCAGAGACTCCTGGGACTTCAGGGTCCTCTAAGACAGCAGCCACTGGCAAGAAAGCAACCCCTGGAGCTCATACTGGGGCTATACCTAAGGCTGGGTCAGCCACTGGTGCTGTGCCCAAAGGTGGGGGCAAGGGTGGAAACAGGAACCGGAATGGAGGCAAGGGCAAAAATAGGAAAAATAAGGTTGAAGTAGATGAATTGGGGATGGGTTTCCGCCCTGGTGATGGGGCTGCAGCAGCTGCTGCAGCTTCTGCTAATGGGGGACAGGCTTTCCTAGCAGAGATTCCTGAATCTGAGGAAGGGGAATCTGGGTGGACTGATACAGAGTCCGATTCAGACTCTGAGCCTGAGGTTCAGCAGAGAGGGAAGGGGAAGAGAACCATTCCCATGCATAAGCGCCCCTTTCCATATGAAATTGATGAGATTCTGGGTGCCCGAGATCTCAGGAAAGTCCTAGCCTTGCTTCAAAAATCAGATGACCCCTTCATCCAGCAAGTAGCTTTGCTCACCCTGAGCAACAACGCCAATTATTCATGTAATCAGGAAACAATTCGAAAGTTGGGAGGCCTCCCGATTATTGCAAACATGATCAACAAAACTGACCCCCACATTAAGGAAAAAGCCTTAATGGCCATGAATAACCTGAGTGAAAATTATGAAAACCAGGGCCGGTTGCAGGTGTACATGAATAAAGTGATGGATGATATCATGGCATCTAACCTGAACTCAGCAGTACAGGTAGTGGGGCTAAAATTTTTAACGAACATGACTATTACTAATGACTACCAGCACTTGCTTGTCAATTCCATTGCAAACTTTTTCCGCTTGTTATCTCAAGGGGGTGGAAAAATCAAGGTTGAAATTTTGAAAATACTTGCAAATTTTGCTGAAAATCCAGACATGCTCAAAAAACTCCTTGGTACCCAAGTGCCATCATCATTTAGTTCCCTTTATAATTCTTACGTGGAATCAGAAATTCTTATTAATGCTCTTACTCTATTTGAGATTATCTTTGACAACCTCAGAGCAGAAGTGTTCAACTACAGAGAATTCAACAAGGGTTCCCTGTTTTACTTGTGTACTACATCTGGAGTGTGTGTTAAAAAAATCAGAGCCTTGGCAAATCACCATGACCTCTTGGTGAAAGTGAAAGTTATCAAACTGGTAAACAAATTCTGATTGCTCTGTGCCCTCAAGATCTGTGATTTCTCAGTTTTCCAATCTGGAAGCATTAAAAATGAGATGTTATTGTGTTTCTACTTGTATGTATAGTAAAGGGGTCCTTTCTGCTGACAGTTTAGAATAATGTGTCTTTCAGAGTGATGTTGTCTGTGACAGTCACCAGCTTTAAGCTGAATCATTTTCTGAATACCAAATAGTCCTGTAGTCCCGTAGTACTGAAGACACATTTGTGATGTGAATTGTGCTGCTTGCGTGGAATATTTTTACTGGGTCCTCTATGTGAATTGATAATGAACCTGTCCATGAATGGCCTACTCTGCTCTTACTTGTTTTGACTTGAATTTTGTCACCAAAGACTTCATGTGTGTATCATCAATAAAGTTGTGTGTTGCAAATGGCAAAAAATTGTTCTCATGCTTGAATTAAAAGTCTATCTGCAGAGGTAAAGAACATGAATGCAGATGGGCTACTAATAGTACCTGGGCATTTGCTCAGGGGCAGACACTTGCTGTCTGGGAGGATGACGCAGAACTTCAATCAGTGATGCACTTAAGCTGAGCCTGAAGGACAGCATAAGAGTGGTCTAGAAAGGAGAAATGGTATGAAGAAAGGAACAGGGGTGGGAATTCTGTTCCTATAATAGGGAGGAAGGTCGTTTCCCTGAAATAGAAACTGAACTGTGGAAGAGGAGTAATAAATGGTAAAGGTGAGAACTTAGGGTGAAGAAGTTTTTTGCTTTGTTTTTAAGGTCTTAAAGCCTCAGCTTGGGGACCAAAATATCCTGTCGTTCAGAGAGTAACAGGACATTTTAAAATATACATATATAAAAGGGAAAACAGGACTGGGAGATAGCTCAGCTGGTAAAGCCCTTAGCTCAGCTGGTAAAGTCCTTGCCTAACAAGTTTGAAGATTTGAGTTTGATTCAAAATGCTGTGTGTGATAATGTCCACTTGTAGTGTTGGCCCTGGAGGTGAAGAAACAAGAGGATCCCTGGGGCTCACTGGCCAATCTAACCTAATTGATGTGCTCCAGGCCAGTGAGAGAGCCTGTATTAAAGGAAGGGTGGAATTCCTGAGAATGACACCTGAGACTGTCCTCTGGTCACTACACATATGTGCACACATGTAAAAGTTATCTGGTGGCAATGTGCAAGATGGGTTGAAGCTGGCATGGGCTTTGGGATAGAGATAAAATGAGAGCAATCGTTTGAAGGTTTTAATAAACCAAGCCTGAAACGATGAATGGTGAAGTGAGGTGGTAATAAGACACACGTGCTCGAAAGTGCACAAGTGCATGCTTGCACATGTGTGCGCGTGCATGTATGTACACACACACACACACACACACACACACACACACACACACACACACACACCAATACCTGTCACCTGACAAGTTCTGACAGGGAAGGGCTCTCTTAGGCAATTGTGAGGACCACATAGTGAGACCAAATGAATTCTCATTTAAGATGGGAAAAAATCAGCGATAGAGTGACCTTTGGTGCTGACCTCAAAGCTAGAGGTCAGCTTAGCCCTCCTTTGGAAAAGGAGCTGGGGTGAGGTTTTTCTTGTACCCTTACCCCTACTCCTTAGTTTCTAAGTATACATTCTTTCTCCTCTATTAATCCACCGAATCAATGAAGGAAGAAAATAGAAAGACCCTAAAATATTTTTCCAAACCCAGCCTGTTTTGCTGACATCCCAACAAAATAATTTATGGAGCCTTGGCTCAATCACCAGCAAGCAACACAAAGAGAGGTGGGGAGGGAGGGGGAGGAAGGGGGAGGGGAAGGAGGGAGGGGGAAGGAGGAGGAGGGAGAGATTTATTGCACATCATGATGTCTAGAGATAATATCCCTGTGCTATGTAGTTGATGCTTGCTATGACAGAAGACTTTAAGTGTGTTAATGACAAAAAGTAGGTATGACATATTTTATAAAGTAACTTACTTTAACCGTCTTATAATATGTGTATCAGAACATGATTTTGTGCACAAGAATATAATCAGTATTTGTCAATTCATCTAAACAATTAAAACAAATATACTTTTATAAAACATTACACTTGATCATATCCAAAAGTCTGAGAAGGAATCTATATTCACATTAAAAGACATGATTTTTAAGAGTTTATGACACATCATAAAGTTTCACACAATTGAAATTGGTGAAAATTCTTTCAGAAATTTAGTATGTATACTTTTATGTATTCCTTAAATAAATTGAGATAGTATCACATATCAGTAGTTCACAGTGCATAGCCCACAGGCTGGGCACATAGTCATGTCTTTTTCTGCATGGCTTAGAGTGTGTATTTGAGCTCATACACTGCAGATGGGTACACCAGAAGCTGTCAGCCTCATCCCAGTTGCCGGAGGTAACTCAGCCATCTTCCTTTGCTCGGATTGACTTTGGAAACTTCTATCCCCTTAAATGAAACATATTCTGTACAAAATGTATGTATCCTGGACTTATAAATGAGCAAAAAAACCCAAAATACATATAATAGATGTTTCATTGCCTAAAGTCTAGATTTGAGTGTCTTAAATCACATCCCATGTGAAAAATTAACAGCATAAAGTAAATGTGTCTGAAGCTTAAAACAGTAGTTCTTTAAAATATTAACTTTAGTAAAATAATAACAGTAGGCACTAGAAATTAACAGTAGGCACTATAAATTGAGCATCAGCTGTGTGTTATTTTATTATTCCTGGAACATGACCACAGAAACAGTCCTTATGAATTGGATGGGATCAGATTTTTTTTTTCCCTAAGGACACTGAGAACACCTAGTACAAACAGTTAGTAGACCTGAATAGGGGAATTCAACATAAAACATAACGAAATTAAGGAAGCTTAGTATAAAAATCCCTTTCCACTTAGAGCTAGCTGTCAGAAGACCTCTGAGGGAATAGGTTTCAAAATTAAACTTCTCCATTACTTAATTGTAATATAAGACGAATTTGACACCTTGCCTGATCTCTTTAGTTAAACTAAGAATACTAAAACTGAAATAGGTGATGTTCAGGCTTTAAAAAAATAGTTCCCACTGTGTCCTGATGAGGAGGAAAATAGAAAACCATCTCATATGAGACTCAAATTTGGAAATTTTAAAATACCTTAGGTCTAAGGTTAAGGCAGAGCAAAGAAGAAAAAGGAAGAGGGTGCCTAGAGAAATTTTTAGCAGTGAAGAACCAGATCTTGGTTCCCAGCACCCACATTGGGCATCAATCATAACTCTAGCTCCAGGGCTTTTGATATTCTCTTCTGACCTCAATGGGCACCTGCACTCACATTCACAGGCCGATGGAGACATACACATATACACAGAGTTAAAAATAAAATAAAATCTAAAAAAAATGAACCAAGAGAATTACAGATTTTGAACAAGCTTTATTTTTAACATTAATATTTTTATTTTCTTGTTTTCACTTTTTTAATTTAATTAAGAAACAAGCTTGCTTCACATGTCAATCCCAGCTCCCTCTCCCTCCCCTCCTCCCCCACCCCCCATGAACCTCTCCCAATCCCCCACCCCATCCTCACTCCGCTCCCCAGAGAGGGTGAGGCCCTCCATGGAGGGGTCTCCAAAGTCTGCCATATCATTTGGAGCAGGGCCTAGTTCCTCCCCTGTGTGTCTAGGCTGAGAGAGTATCCATCTATGTGTGTTGGGCTCCCAAAGTGTACTAGGGATAAATACTGATCCACTACCAGAGGCCCCATAGATTTCCCAGACCTCCAAACTGACCTCCTCCTTCAGGGGGTCTGGAACAGTCTTATGCTGGTTTCCCAGCTGTCAATATTGGGCCCATGAGCTCCCCCTTGTTCAGGTCAGTTGTTTATGTGGGTTTCTCCAGCCTGGTCTTGACCCCTTTGCTCATCACTCCTCCCTCTCTGCAACTGGGTTCCAGGAGTTGAGTTCAGTGTTTAGCTGTTGTGTCTGCTTCTGCTTCCATCAGCCACTAGATGAATGCTCTAAGGTGGCATATAAGTTAGTCATCTATCTCATTATCAAGGAAGGAAAGGCATTTAGGGTATCCTCTCCACTATTGCTTATATTGCCAGTTGGCGTCATCCTTGTAGATTTCTGAAAATCTCGCTAGTGCCAGATCTCTCCTCAAACCTATAATGGCTCCCTCTATTTTGGTATCTTTCATCCTGCTCTCCTCTATACACAGAACCCACAGGGACAGCACAGTAGAGCTGAGCCTATTGATGGGAGATCTGGTCCCGCCCTTTGTCTGCTATATGGTGGCATGGGCCAGGGAGAGATGCCATATCGCCACCCACCCACCCCACCCCCACCCCCAGATACCTGTGGCAGGTGGGAGAGCTGGCCCGGAGCTAGAGAGCTATTCATGCCCCTCACCAGCTGCAGCACTTGGGAGAGCGGCCCCTACATCTCACCTGGGCAACATCATAGAGGTGGCCTTGATGATATGATGATTAAGGAGTAGATGAGTTGACCCTGAGGGCACAAAAGCAGAACGACTCCATCCCTTGCTCATTGCTGCAAGGGGTGAACTAGCCAGAGCAATGCTGGAGAGCTCACCCTGGTGATGAGGACAAGGAAGAGCTGCAAAGCTGACCAATCCGTCAACTACCCAGGCCCAGAACCAGGGCTATGAGTTGGCCCACCCCGACATCTAAGATCTGCTGTAGCATCTTGTTTCTACACAGTGTACCCACGTTACTAAAAATCGTGTGTGTGTGTGTGTGTGTGTGTGTGTGTGTGTGTGTGTGTGTGTGTGTGTGTACGCAAGTGTGCAAGCATGGGCACTCATTCATGCATGCACACGCTATAGAAATGTGTATATGGGAGGACAAAGTCAGTTGTCAGTCGCCACCTTTTATAATGAAACAAGGCCTGCTGTTTCCAGTAGCATGTGCCAGGCTAGATGGCCCATTAGCTTCCACTGATTCTCCTGTCTCTGTTTTGCATCCTACTAAAAGGTTGCAGAAATCACAGCCACACACTATCATACATTGCTTAATGTAGTATGCTGGTTAGTATTGCCAACTTGATACAAACACCAACATACATGGAAAGAGGGAATCTCAACTGAGGATTCAACTGTGGCCATTTTCTTGCTTGCAAATTTCTGTAGGGGGACCCAGCCCAGTGTGAACAAAGCCGTCCCTGGGCGAGTGGACCTGGACTGTATGAACGATAGCTCAGCGAGCCAGGGCATGCAAGCCAGTAAAACAGCTACTTCATAGTCTCTACTTCAGTTCCTGCTTCCAGGTTCCTGCCTTGGTTTCTCTCAATGATGTAAAAAAAAAAAAAGACCTTTCCTCTTCAAGTTGTTAATGTTCATAGAAACAGAAAAGCAAACAAGGATACATGAGTTCTGGGGTTCTAAACTCAGATTGCTATGTTTGTACAGCAAGCACTTTCACCCACCAAGCCATGACCCCAAGCTGTATGCACAGCTTCTATAAACAGTACCCCCATGATTTCCTTAGGAATAGCATTTGTCTAACACTCAGGGAAAAGAGAGACCATATGTGGTACCAGTCAGTTTATATATGAAATGTTCAGAACTCTTCAGGAGAGACCAATGGGCAGACATTATGACTTCTAGGTTGGCCTCTGCATGCTGTCTAAGTCCAATTTCCTGAACTCGGAAAAAAATGTTGCAAAACCAATGTGTGAAATGTAAATTATTCATTTCCAACCCTCTTAGATTCTTTGCTATCTCCAGCTTGATGTTATAGAATTGGACTCAGGTGTCTGCTAGGACAGCTCTGCATTTCTTCTCTGAATTGTCTGGTGTCAGGGAAGGAGCAAAGAGTCAGGTACTTTAGGACTGAATATCATAGCTTCAGCTCCTTTATGGGACGTACATGTTTGTCAAGAAGTTTCCTTGTTAGGAAAGATTGCACCTTTATTACATTTAAACTATACCCATAGAGAGGCTGGAGAGATGTCTCAATGATTAAGAGAATTTGCTGTTATTGCAGAAATCCTGGGATTGCCAGCACCAAGGTTGGGCTCTTCATAACTTCAAGTAACTCCAGCACCTGGAGATATGACACCCCCTTTGGCCTCCCAGGTGGCACAGTCCTGTAATCCCAGGGATGGGAGACATGAAGTCGATGAATTGCAGATTTGAGACCAGCCTGAGTTACATATCTCAGCCCTATGTCCAAAACTGAAAAAAAAAAAAAACTGTTAAGTGTCTGTGCCTCTTTTATAAAAAGATACTCTTTGCTAGTTACTACTAACAAGCTCTGACTTCTTACATTCATGTCAGACATAAAGTTGCTGTATCATTGGTTACCTTGTCTCTTTTGACTGGATTTCTGTCCCCTACATCAATCTCTACACAAGCGTTCTCTTTTGAGCTTTATTCTCTTTGGCATGCAAAATCTTGTGATAATTTTGATCTGTTCTTTTAAAATTCTTTGTAAAAGTTGCTCTATGCAGACTTCAATCTTTAATTTGTATTTCTTTGTCATGGCGATAAGAATTTGAGGAGATTGTAAAATGCTTAAATTTCTTGTGCTATTTTAAGCCTATGTTAAAAATATTTAAGGGATCAAATTGAAGCACCTGGTGGTTGAAATTTAAAAACCAATTATATTATTTCCATGGACTATGAGTTCAATATTATGTATTTCCAATAGGGTTTTGAATGAATTAAAGTTTAAAATGGAGTATTTAATATTGAAAATAAGCATTTCTTTTAACTATGCTCACAGACTTCAGCCTGCTTCGGATACCTGCTAGTATTGAAGATGTAAACAAAACTACTAATTTAAACCAATTTTTAAAAAGGAAAGGATGACATAAAATGATGATATTCAGTGAAAATAGTATTTAAGGAGAAATCATTTTAATTTTTATATGATACTAGGTTTCTAGAATAGGCTGTCCCAACTCAGTATATGGCCTGTCAAATAAAGCTTTGACTACTATGACCCAGAAGTCATCCACAATACTTTTACTTACAGTTTTGCCCAATAATCTATATACAAAGCAAGTGGAGAATATAAGTACACAGATCATTTGGTGAGCAATGTATGTCCCTTCTTTTCCAGAGTAATAAAGATAGTATAGAAAGGATATATAGATAAATGAAAAGGCTTGTAGACTTAAATAGAGGAGTAATAAACTGTGAAATTGGCACCACAAGTCAATGGGAAATAAATGGACTATTTATTTATTATATATACTCACTCGCCATTCACCTCTCCCTGGTACCAAATATATAAATTTGAACTCTAGAAGATGAACAATCTAAATATGAAAGCTAGAAGTATGAAACTAATAGTAAATAATACATGGGCTGAAGAGATGGCAGAGTTGGTACAGTGCTTGCTGAGCAAACATGAGAGCCTGATTTTGATCCCCCAGAGCCCACATTTTAAAATCTGGGTGGGGTTGTGCCTATTTGTAATCCAATACAGGGGCTATGGAGACAGGAGAAGCTCTGGGGCTCATTGGCCAGCCAGACTAGCCTACTTGGAGGTCCAGACCTGTGAGATATCCCGTCTCAAAAACAAAACTGAATGGCATCTAAAGGTTTGACAACCAAAGTTCTTCTCTGGCTTCCTTCCACATGTATGTTCACACACATGCACCTGTACACATATACACACAACACATGCAAATTGATGAATGAACTAAAAAATAATACACGAGTGTCTATTTATGTCTTAGAATTAGATATCAATTCCTTAAACCAAATCTTGGAAATGGTGGTAGGGCTGGAAATACAGTTCAGTGGTAGAGCAACTTCTTAGTGTGCACAGGATCCTGGGTTTGATGCCCAGTAACACACACACACACACACACACACACACACACACACACACACACACACTCAAATACACATGAGAAATAGTTACAAAAAAGAAAGAAGACTAATAAATTTGATTACATAAAATGAATTTGTTTAATAATGGAAACTATGAGCAGATGAGAGATGGGAAAGTATATTTGCAATAACTTTAACAAAGGATTAATAACTGATATATATAATACTCCAAGAAAAAGGAAACATACTGCCCAAGGTAATAAAATGTATAAATATATACTTGGGGAAAGAAAACCAAAACTCTTAGAAATAGTTGAAGAGATGTTCAAATTCATTATTATTCAGATGATCAATAGCTAAAATACAATTAATTTATATTTATTTTGCTATCAAAATTAGAAGGCTTAGATATATTAATTGCTCCTAAAGATATAGATAGAAGAAAACAACTGATTAGCCTTTAGAATGGAGCTGTTATCGCAAAGTGTAAACTTTTTATTTTAAAAAATTACTTTTCATTTTACATACCAAGCCCAGTTCCCCCTACCCTTCTTCCCCCCACCTCCCCCATTTTCCACACCCCATCTACTCCTCAGGGGTAAGGCCTGCCTTGGGAGTCATCGAAGTCTGGCATACCAAGTTGAGGCAGGACCAAGACCCTCTCTCCTGTATCTAGGCTGAGCAAGGTATCCCCCCATAGGAAGTGAGCTCCAAAAAGCCAGTTCATGCACCCAGGACAGGTCCTGGTCCACTGCCAGACCCTCACAACAGATCAACTCACGTAATTGTCACCCACATTTAGAGGGTCTAGTACAGTCCCATGCAAGGTTCCCCAGGTTTCAGACCATAGTCATGAGCTCCTGCTAGCTTGGGTCACCTGTTTCTGTGGTTTTCCCCATCATGACCTTGACCCCCTTTGTTCATATGACCCCTCCTCCCTCTCTTCAACTGAACCACAGGAACCCATCCCAGTGCTTGGCTGTGGGACATTGCATCTGCTTCCATTGGTTACTTGATGTAGGTTCTATGATGACAATTAAGGTAGTCACTAATCTGATTAAAACAAAAAGCCCTGTGCACTATTGCTATGAGTCTTAGCTGGGGGAAGCGGATTCCTGGGAATTTCCCTAGCATCAGGTTTCTCCCTAACCCCATAATGGATCCCTCTATCAAGATATCACTTTCATTGCTCTCTCCCTTCATCCTTCCCCCAACTCTTAATCCCTTATGTTCCCATACTCCATCCCCTCCCTTCTAACCACCTCCCAATTTACCCAGGAGATCTTAACTATTTTCCCTTCCTGGGACCATCCATATGTGTCCTTCTTAGGGTCCCCCTTTTTACCTAGCTTCTCTGGGGTTGTGAATTGTAGCCTGGTTGTCTGCAAAGAGCAATCTTGCAGTACTTAAATTAATTATACATATACCATGTGGCCCAAAAATCACATTTCTTTTTATATATTATTCCAGAGCACCTCTCATACAGATCCATAGGGAGATCTGCATGAGGACACACTGCACAGAGTTTGAGGCAACAGGGAATTGGAAGCAGATTAGATTCTGTTTTTAAGAAAATGAAGAAGTAAATTAAAGTAAATGAACACTAATACATTATTCAACACTAGACACCAGCAGGTGGGTTGCAAAAGCAGTCAGTACCACAGATAGGCATGGGGAAGTTTTATAAGTGAAATCTGAAATTCAGCACCTATCCAGGAACTCAATCTCATGATCTCATCCAATCATAAGGGACCTTGAACCTGGATTCCCAAGAGAAAGCAGGAAACACGGGAGAACCAGCATGCTCTCTTACAGTGTACAAGAGGGACTTATCCAATGTTATGAAAAGGCATGATACAGGATCCTGGTCTGAATGCTTGCTTTTCCAGAGTGCACAAAGTTTTGAACACCATTTCTTGGTGCTATTCTGATTCCTAGGTTCCTCCCTCTGGTTTCAGCATCCATACTTAGTAATATCTTTCATATCCTCTGTAACCCTATGTCAATTCACAAAAATGTAAGAGGAGAGTGGCAGATAAGACTTGGTGTCAGAGTTGTGTTAAAATGGCCATGATGGTAACCATAGAATCTGGGAATAAATGTAAGATTTGTGCTTACTTCTCCATACTTTCAGGCACTATTGCTGCCTTAAAAATAAACACCAGTTTGCAGTCATTTTTACAACTGGACAAAAACAATGGATATATCTTCATTTTTTAAAAATAGCAAGGTGGAGGTAAAGCCACTTGTTGCCTAGCCTGGTGGCCTGAGTTGGTCACTGGAACCTCTAAGGTTGAAGGAGACACATGGCTCCTGCAAGTTGTCCTCTGACCTCCACTCATATACCATAATGCACATGTGCGCACACACACACACAAACACACACACACACACACACACACACACACACACACACACACACGTAATTTTTAAATGATGACATAATCCACCATGCTTATTTCTTCCTTACAACCCTCACATATACCTGCTCTCTGTTTTGCTTTTATTGTCCTTCAGTGACCAAAACAGTCTCTGTCACTTTCCTGTTTATGCCATACTGGGAAAAAAGTGCTAAGATTCTGTTATCTACTGAAACAACATAAACCATCAGTCTCTCAGTTACTTTTGTGAAGTGGAGATTAAATCTAGATGGTCTTGCATGCTATGCACACTCTCTTCAGCTCAAGTACAGCACCAACCTCCTAGATCTGAAGCAGCATACCCTGGCAATGAATATAGAAGTAATGAGACAGGTGACGGAGGCGAACTCAGAAGCTGGGACATAACTTAAATAGAAAGAGAAATCACCACAAGTGAAGCACTCAAAGATAAATTTGTACAAAATATAAAAGGGGAGTTAGAATGTATGGTAAAAATAAAGGAAAATTTAAAATACACGCAGAAGACATTCTGTTAAGGAAAATTTAATATTTGAAAAAATGTGATGTACAATTTTCAACAGCTGAAGCAAGACACAAGTCTTCATATTGAGCATGTTAGTTTTGGACAGGATAAAATAAAAGAAGAACTGTAGCTAGAAACATTGTGGTGTAACAGAATATACCTGTAATGACATTTTCATGAATTTAGAAAATTTAATGTTCCTTTATAAGTACCTCTCCTAATGCAAAGAAGGCAGAAAATGGAAAAGTAAAAAATGTAGTGGGATGGAAAAACAGGAACAGATATTTACATATAAAATACAGTATCTTGTCATACAGGGTACATGAAAATACCATATATTCCAACATATAATATTAAATATCTATTTTTTTAAATAAATAAGAAATTCTCATCAAGAAAAAATGGAAACAGCACTCTTCAGGATTTCAGTCAGAAAGTACATGACTAATTGTTTATTGTGCATGACATTCCCTTTACTAATTAAATGTGTATATTTTTCTAACTATTCTGAGGTTGGTTTTATGGATACAAACAGAGTAAGCTGAAAGGAAAATGGTATCTATTGGTCAAGCCACAGTCTGTACCCAACTTACACACTTGTTCCCTGATTTCTCCTGAGTTCACTGAATTCTTCTTAGAAACAAGGTAATGATACGGCAATACTGATGGCTGGAGCACTATGCTAATGTGGAATGCACAGGCTTGGAAGGGGTTGGGATGGAGAGAACAGATAATTTATGGATAGCAGTCTGAAAAACTTTAATCTGCCAACTAAGCCTCTCTGGGTATGTCTGAGAAAATAGTGCATGAAGCCAAAAATACATACAGTAAAAAATACACTGAGAGGCACAAAATTGTTTTCGATCAATTCCAAGTTCATTTTATCATCCAGTTCCTTGTATTAAGAGGCAACTCATATTCAATATCTATGCATTATGACATTTATATGATCTTTCTATGAAACAGAACCTTTAAAAGAGTCAGATATTATTTTTAGCTAAAAGTAGTAACAAGCAAAAGAAAGAATTTAAGCAAAAATTAATTTCTGGATTGAAAACCAGGACTTTACCTGCCAGACTAAATGAAAGGGGAAATGTCATTATTGAGAAATTGATCAAGTGAAAAGTTAAGAACAAAAATTATTAAGAAATATTTTATAATACTTGGAGAATTGATCAAAAGGGTATAGCAAACTGATGAATTCCTACATTAAATAAAAGATTCAGAAGTAACAGATAAAGAAGTAATTAAATTTCACCGATTCTAAATATAGTCATGTGGCTGATGAGTGAAGGTCACATAAAGTTCTAGACAAGATTAATATAAGAAGTTTAACTGTTTTCAGTTGTCATTACTAAATTAAGTTCAATAGCAATGTTATAAAAAATACACACAAAGGAACAATCAGTTGCTGATCATTCTGGAGGCAAAAAAAAAAACCCACAATGGAATAACACTAACCCCCAAACAGTATATCTAGTCAAGGTACTCTTCAGAAGCTAAGGTGTAATAAGAAATATTCAAATAGGCAAAGATTCAGGAAGAAGAGGATCCATGTCTATGTTATCATGTGTAACATTTATTGCCCACTTGCTGCCTACCGGGTACTGCTCTAAGCACATCACATATTTTATTTAAGCCTCTAAACAACTTTATAAGATTGACGTTATTCATTGTTTTATGATACACATGTTGTAGAAATTAAGATCCACAGTGTTTAACAACTCACCAAAGAACATATATATATATATATATATATATATATATATATAATTTTAATTCAGTCATTATTATCATTCCAATGTCACAAATTTAATCACCATATAGCTACTTATACTTTGATCTTGGTTCAGTTGCATAAAAATACATTAACACGGGCTAAAAATGAATGAAAGTGTGTATAGTCGTATATTATTAAGAAACTAAAATTTGCAGGGCAGTGGTGGTGCACGCCTTTAATCCCAACCACTTGGGAGGCAGAAACAGGTAGATCTCTGTGAGTTTGAGACCAGCCTGGTCTACAAGAGCTAGTTCCAGGACAGGGTCCAAAGCTACACAGAGAAACCCTGTCTCGAAAAACAACAACAGCAACACAAAAAAGGGAAAGGAAGGAAGGAAAAAAGAAAGAAAGAAAGAAAGAAAGAAAGAAAGAAAGAAAGAAAGAAAGAAAGAAAGAGAGAGAGAAACTAAAATTTGGGGCTGGAGAGATGGCTCAGTGGTTAAGAGCACACACTGCTCTTCCAGAGGACCTGGGTTCAATTCCCAATACTCACAATCCTTTATAATGGGATCTGATACCCTCTTCTGGCATGCAAGCATACATGCAGATAGAGCACTCATACACATGAAATAAAGAAATAAATATTTTAAAAGAAACTAAAATTATAAATAAATAATAAAAGAGGATTTTAAAATTGGACCACCTGATAACATAACAATGGTCCCCAAAATAAATTCAAAACAAAATCAGAAGCCACCTGGAAATCAAATAAAAGTATAATTATCAAATAAAAGTATAATACACCATATAAAAAAACCTATGGGGCGTGACTAAAGCTATACTCAATGAATATATTTTCCTTATTTTGGTTTTCTTGACATACGATTACAATGCAGCTCAGGCTAGCCTCAAACTCACTATGTACTTGAGGATTACCTTGAATTCCAGCTCTTCCCTTCTGCATCTCCTAATAGCTTGGATTACAGATGTGATTACCACTATACCTAAGTAAATATACATTCTTCATGACCATTATTATACCATGAATAAGAGGGGAAAGCTCCCTTTTGAAAATTTATTTATGAATACACAATAGGAGATGGCACTAGACCTCCATGATCTATCATTTGCTTCCCATGCACAAGGCACTGAGTTCAGTTCCAGTGATACATATAAAAGGGTAACAAAGTAAATCCAAAGAGGAAGGAAGATCTAGGTTAAAAGCATAAATGAAGTGTGGAGTTGCACACGTGTAATCCCAGCACTCCAGAGGCACAGTCAAGAGGCTCAGAAATGAAGCCATCCTGGCCTGTATGAAGTCTTCTTTCTCTATCAAAAAGGGGGATAACTAAGTAAAACAGTTGTATACATGATAAGTAAAAAGCTGGCTCAAAATTGGGAGCATGCAGGAAGGGAAGAGGGAACTAAGAGAATGAGAAAGGGAGAAGAAGAGAGGTGGGGAAGACAGGATGGGACAGGGAGGTTGAGTTGGGGGAAGAACAGAAGAGAGAAAGATAAGAGATACTATAATAGAGGAAGATATTATAAGTTTAAAGAGAAATCCGGCACTAGGGAAATATCTGGAGAACTACAAAGATGACACCAACTAACAATCTAAGCAACAGAGGAGAGGCTACGTTAAATGCCCTCCCCTGAAAATGAGATTGAATGACTAACTTATATGCCATCCTAGAGCTTTCATCCAGCAGCTGATGAAAGTAGAAGCAGACACCCACAGCTAAACACTGAGCTGAAATCCCAGTTGCAGAGGACAAGTGATGAGCAAAAGGGTCCATTCCAGGCTGGTGAAACCTACAGAAACAGCTGACCTGAACAAGGGAGAATTCTTGGTCCCCACACTGATACCTGGGAAACCAGCATGGGACTGATCCAGACCCCCTGAATGTAGAAATCTATAGGGCCCCTTGCAGTGGATCAGTACTTATCCCTAACATAAAAATGGACTTTGGGAGCCCATCCCACATGGAGGGATACTCCCTGAGCCTAGACACAAGACGGTGGGCCTAGGCCCTACCTATCCCAAATGATATCGCAGACTCTGAAGAGCCCCTATGGAAAGCCTCACCCTCCCTGGAGAGCAGAAAGGGCATGGGATAGGTAAGGTGTTAATTGGGGGAGGGCACGGGAGGAGGGGAGGGAGATGGACCTGGGTTTGATATGTAAAATAATCTTCTTTTTAATTAAAATATAAAAGAAAGGTCAGAAAAAAGATGGCTCATTGAATAGACTAGTAAAAGAATTGGACTCTAAGTATGATTAAGTATAACTAGCAAGGAAACAAAACAACACAAATTATGAATAATATAATATAAGGTAGCGCCCCTGTCCATGTTAGCATGTCTATTGTTGTCCTTGTGCAGCTCATGTTTAGGTAGCCATGTTGGTGAGACTTTATTGGTGTAACTTCTGACATTCCTAGGAGACACAGTCTCACAGCAAACTCCCTGTTGTCTCAATCCTACACCAAGAACTACAGGCAACTAAGGAATACTGACAGTGGGAGAAATAGTCTTTCCCAGAGAAAAGTATACCAATTTGTCATCCTGTAAACATGCATACAATGCACATTATACAGACTGAGAAGTATGTACTTATGAAATTAGTCATATATACATATACATGTTCATACACATATACATTATACCTATATGCATGTAACAACAATTATTGAAAAAAAAGAACATGGATTTGAAAGAGTATGGAGGATTATATGTGAATGTTTGGAGGGAGGAAAATGATATAGTTATACTACAATCTCAAAAGATAAAATAACTTTTTAAAAAGAAAAAAGCGCACGTAGAGGGTAGAACCACAGAAATAGATGTAATTGAAATTAATATAATTTTACATATAAATCTATTATATCAAATTTGAAAATTTAATGAGTTCCATTACTTCTTAATGAGTTCAAAGTTACCAAATTTAATGCAAGAAACAGAAAAATTAACTAGACCAATTACTATAAATAAGATTAGAAATGTGTTTCTGGGCAGTAGGTGCTACACGTTTTTAATCCCAGCACTCAGGAGCAGAGACAAATGGATCTCTGAGTTTGAGGCCAGCCTTGTCTACAGAGTAAGTTCCAGGACAGCTAGGGTACACAGAGAAACCCTGCCTCGAATAAACAAACAATAAGAGAAAAGAAAAAAAGAAAAAAAAAGAAATGTGATTATAGATCATCCATTTAGAAAGTAGCCACCTAAAGGCCAGGTATGGTAGTGCACACCTTTAATCCCAGCAATCAGAAGGTAGAGGCAGGCAGATCTTTTTTATTTCCAGACTATACAGGGCTACGTAGTGTCACTTGTCTTAAAACATTTAACTTTAAAAAGTAGAGACTTAGAACATGAGAGAGAATGAAGCTGGGGTGGAGGTGTATGCACTAAAATTAATGATGTATGAAGAAAGCCATAAAAAAATCTGATACTTGATAAGCTAATAAAAAACAAATTTAATTTTAAGAGTTTGGATATAGGTACTTGGTTTGGGTGAATAAAGAAGCTCCCAAAAGCAATAGGCTATTAAATGAAAATCCCAGTGCCAGGGGCAGACTTCTTTATTATAAGCTGAGGCCTCCAAAACAATGCAGGCAATTGCCATGGCTGCTGTTTACCTCCAGGAATTAGAAGGTTAAAAGTCCATTGCTGAAGATCCCGCATACCTTGGTTTCGTGACATAGCCCCTTTCAAGCTAGAACTGGGCTGGAATCTTCCTCCCTCCTGGTTAGAGATAGAATTCCAGAAGAAATTGTGCAGGCTTCCAGGGAAGAATTGTCAACAATCTTACTCAGCTATAGACCCATGTGTTCAACATTGCTGAGCAGCCAGGCAAGATGAAGCCACTAGTATATCAGTGGTAAGTCTGTTATTGGATGTAATGAACCACTTTCTGGTTACATTTAAGCTGGGCTCCACAGTGGGGAATTCACATCAGGTACTGTAAAACTTGTCAAAAGCCTGTGACTGAGGTTACAGGACATGGTGGTAAAGCTACTGCAGTTGTTTTCCTAAGTGAGGACGATATGCTCACTAAATTACTTTCTAATAACTGTGCTTATGCTCATAGATTAAGGCTCAGGTCAGGTTTGGTCAAGGAATCTTCTCTTTGCAGCGGGCAGCAGTAATTGCAGATACTCAACCTGAGCAAACTATTGCCAATAAACGACAGTTAAAACACCCAGTCATAAGGGCCCAGGACCAGCACAGGAAGATTTGGTGGACTATGCAGAGCCCCCATTGAGGGCCCTACCCTGCCTGGGAGTGGATGGGGTGGGGGTAGGTTGGAGGTGGGGGAGGAGGGATGCGGGTGAGGGGAGGGAGAGGGAGAAAAGACTTACATGAGAAACAAGCTTGTTCCCTAACTAGAACTAATAAGTAAGTAAATAAATAAATAAATAAATAAATAAATAAATAAATAAATAAATCACCCAGTCATAAATGAGACATCTATATCACTCCCTACAAGTCTCAAGAAACGTGGAAGTAATGTAAGAGGTGCAGCACTGAGGACAATGGCAAGCTGAGTGTTGAAGGTTTGGCACTGTTCTTGGCATCCAGGGAGTGGGAGTGACGCAAACCTGATGCTTCAGCTCAGACTTCTCCGACTGCCTGGACAACAGTGCAGCTCCATGCTAAAAGCCAATGGAGCCTTCAGAAAAAAATAAAGAAGGCTGAAGAGGATCTGTACTTTTGGGAGACGACTAGAAAACTACTGGCTGCCTTGAAGAAACATCATGCAGATGAAATCAAACACCATGAGGAGGAGATTGGGTATCTGTGGGAAACAAACTGAGCAGCATAAGAGGATAAAATATGTAAACCACAAGGATGATTAAATGCACACAGTCCCCCAGAGAATGGCATAGACCATTGCCCGCTTCCATAGAGACATAGAGCTGAGTAATTAATATTTAGCCTGTGTGCTACATCAGTGGGGAAAACAAAAGAATGCACAAGCCAGAGAAAGGGAGTAGAGCCCTGTGGAATGGAATGCTGACTTGAGAGAATGCTATGATTGTTGTACTCTTGAATTCACAGCAGCTGTGATTACCAGCACTAGAACTCCATCACCCCCTCTATCTCTGTCTCTGTCTCTGTCTGTCTCTCTCTCTCTCTCTCTCTCTCTCTCTTTCTCTCTCTCTCTCTCTCACACACACACACACACACACACACACACACACACACACAGTTATTATGGGTCTCAACTCATCCCTGAGGATTTATATGCAGTTATTTGTTGATGGAAGAGAGATCTAACAAACTTAAAACCAAAGCCCATAAGCCTGAGTTGTACAATCACAATGTGTATTTTTGGAGATAAGGATTTTTTTTCAGTCCAATAATAAAACATTAGCAACAAAAATAGAAAAGAAGAAAAAATAACAGACAGGCAACGCTTGCCAGAAAACTAGGTAGACTGCCTGAAAACCTTCTCCGCCCCCACTCCTAATCCCCTTCTCCCAGACCCAATCTTCCTGTCTTATCCCTAGCACTGCAACAGAACACCAGCTGCAGCCTTCCCTCACCCCTACCCACATCTCCTGTGAATCCCACAAACCAACCCCTCCTAACCTCCTTCCCCAGACTTGTTGCTTTGTCTCGGACCCCAACTCCAGCAGGCACTCCCTGCTAACCAAGAGCAGTTCTTCCTAGGGCAGCAAGTAGGCTCAAGGCAGACCCACACCTCTCCTACTGCTCCTGAGACCAAATCATCCCAGTCCCACTCTCAGCTCTATAGCTAGAAACCTGCTGTGGTCTCCCTTTCCTCTCTGACCCAATCCCTAAGGGAATACAAAGACCTTCTCCTCCAACCTTCCTTCCTCCAACTCATCCCAGTTACCCAGACTCTAACACAAGCAGGCATTCCCTGTGAACATACCAGCTGAGCAAACCAGGAAAACAGTTATTACACTCTCTGAAATCCAAGGAACAAAACATCCACCCAACAAAAACAAATCCAGAAATCATCACCTAGACTTTTAATCACCCCAAACCCAGGCACTGAGACACCAACATAGAAACACAATCAACAACAGCCAAAGCAACATGTATCCACCAAAGCCCAGTTATCCTAACACAGCAGGAGCTGACTATTCCAATATAGCTGATGCACAAGAAAAAGACCTTAAAGCCAGCTATATGAAGATGATAGCTGTCCTTAAAGAGGAAATGGATAAATAAAACCCTTAAAGAAATATGGGAAAACACCAAAAACAATTGAAGGAAATGAATAAATCCTTTAAACAAACCCAGAAAAACACAAATAATTAGAGGAAATGAATAAATCCCTTAAAGAAAGCCAACAAACAGTTGAAGGAAACAAATAAAACTGTTCAAGACCTGAACATAGAAACAAAATCAATAAAGAAAATACAACTGAGGGAATTCTGGAAATGAAAAATTTAGAAATTCAAATAGAAACTACAGAGACAAGCTTCATCAACAGAATACAAGAAACAGAAGACAGTATCTCAGGCATTGAAGATACAATAGAAGAAATGGATACCTCAGTCAAAGAAAATATTAAATCTGAAAAAAACAGATCCTAGGACAAAATATTCAGCAAATCTGGGACACTGTGAAAAGACCAAATCTAAGAATAAAAGGAACCTAAAAAGAAGACAAGGAAACTCATGTAAAAGGCACAGAAAACATTTTCAACAAAACCATAGAAGAAAATTTTCTAACCTAAAGAAGGAGATGCTTATCAAGGTACAAGAAGTATTCAGAATTCCAAATAGACTGGATCAGAAAAGAAATAATAATCAGAATGCTAAGAAGAAGAATATTAAAAGCTGCAAGGGAAAAAGATCAAGTAACAATTACATAGGCAGACCTATTAGAATTACACCTGACCTCTCAATGTCCAGGATCCTGGACAAATGTGAGGCAGACTCTAAGATACCACAGATACCAGAAAAACCTTCAATCACAATAGATGGATAAAATAAGTCATGCCATGATAAAACCACATTTAAGCAATATCTATCTAAATATTCAGCCTTACAGAAGATGATAGAAGGAAAACTCCAACCTAGAGAGGTTAACCACACTCAGGAAAACACAAAGAACAAATAATCTCAGACTATCAAATCAAGAGGGTGAACACACACCAACAACAACAACAACAACAACAACAACAACAACAACAACAACAACAGAATAAGAGGAATCAACATTCAGTAGTCATTGATACCTCTCAACATTGTCAGTCTCAATTCCCCAATAAAAAGACATAGACTAACAGAATGGATGTGAAAACGGGATCCATTTTTCTGCTGCATTCAAGAAACACACCTCAAAATCTAATATAGACCTCAGAGTACAGGATTGGATAAAGATATTCTAAGTAAATGGACCTAAGAATCAAGCTGGTGTAGTCATTTTAAAACCTAACAAAGTAGACTTTAAACCAAAATTAATCAAAAGAGTTATAGAAGGACACTACATACTCATGAAAGGAAAAATCCACCATGATGACATTTAAACTCTTAACATCTGTGCCCCAAACACAAGAGAAACCAAGTTTATAAAAGAAATACTACTACAACTTAAATCACCCATTGACCCTCATACATTGATTGTGGAAGACTTCAATACCCCACTCTGACCAATGGTCAAGTCATCCAGACAAAAATTTAACAGAGAAAATATTGACGCTAACAGACATTATATACCAAATGAACCTAGCAAATATTATCAGAACATTTCAACTAAATGAAAAGAATATACCTTCTACTCTGCACCTCATGGAACTTTCTCCAAAACTGACCACTTACTTGGACTCAAAACAATTCTCAATAAATACAAGAAAACTGAAATAACTCTCTGCATCCTATCAGACCACCACCGATTAAAACTGGGTCTCAGAAACAACAGAAAGCTTACAAATTCATGGAAACTGAGCAATTCTCTACTGAATGAAAAAAATGGGTTAAGTTAGAAATAAAGAAAGAAATGAAAGACTTTCTAGAATTACGTGAAAATGAACATACAACATACCCAAACCTGTAGGACACAATGAAAGCAGTGCTAAGAGGAAAGTTCGTACCAAATGCCTACATTAAAAAGTGAAGAGATCTCATACTAGCAACTTAATGGCACACATGAATCTCTGAAACAAAAAGAAGCAAACGTACACAAGAGGAGTACAATGCAGGAAATAATCAAACTGAGGGCTGAAATCAACAAAATAGAAACAAAGAGAACAAGACAAAGAATTGATGAAACAAAGAGTTGGTTCTTTGAGAAAATCAACTAGATAAACCCTTATACATACTAACTAAAAGGCAGAGAGAGTATATCCAAATTAACAAAATCAGAAACCAAAAGCGGGATATAACATCAGACATAGAGGAAATTCAGAGGACATAAGGACATACTAGAAAAACCTATACTCCACAAAATTGGAAAATCTAAAAGAAATTAATAATATTCTCAATATGTAGCACTCACCAGGGTTAAAACAAGATCAGATAAACAATTTAAACAATTACATCTATAATCCCTAGTGAAATAGATGCAGTAATTAAAATCTCCAAACCAATAAAAGACCAGGGTCAGATGGTTTTGGCACAGAATTCTACCAGTCTTTAAAAGAAGAGCTAATGCCAATACTCCTCAAATTATTCCAGAAAATAGAAACAGAAGGAATATTGCTCTATGAAGCCACAGTTATCCTGATACCCAAACTACATAAAACTCAACAAAGAGAATTACAGACCAGTTTCTATTAGAAATATAGATGCAAAAACACTCAATAAAATACTGGCAAACTGAATCCAAAGCACATCAAAAAGCTCATCCACCATGATCAAAGAGGCTTCATACCAGAGATGCAGGGATGGTTCAACATACGAAAACCAGTCAACGTAATACACCATATAAACAGGCTGAAAGACATGAACCACATGATTATCTCATTAGATGCAGAAATACAAAATACAACACCTCTTTATAATAAAAGTCCAGAATAGATTATAATAGGAATAATAGGGACATACTTTATACAATAATGTCAGTTTCCATCAAATTAAATGGGAAGAAACACAAAGAAATTCCACTAAAATCAGGAAAAAGACAAGGTTGTCCACTCTCCATATCTATTCACTATAGTACTTGAAATTTTAGCTAAAGCAGTAAGACAACTGAAGGAGATCAAGCAGATACAAATTGGAAAGGAAGAAGTCAATACATTATTATTTGCAGACCCAAACATAAATACACACACATGAACACCAGAATAAATTATTTATTTATTTATTTATTTATTTATTTATTTATTTATACATGGTTTTACATCCTGACGACAGTTTCACCTTCCTCCTCTCCACCCAGTCCCTCCTCCCACATCATCTCTTCCCCCTCGTCTACTTCTTTTCTCTTCAGAAAAGGGCAGGCCTCTTGTGGTATATCACGATACAGTGAGACTAAGCACCTCCCCTTGTATGAAGGCTGGACAAGGCAACCCAGTATGAGGAATAGGGTCCCAAAAGCCAGCACAAGTGTCAAAGACAGTCCCTGCTCCCTTTGTTAGGAGTCCCACAAAAAGACCAAGTTACACAACTTTAACATGAGTTTTGATAAAGAAGTCAGAAATATGCACTGTGACAAAATAGAAAAACACCATCTTCAACAAATGGTGCTGATCTAACTGGATGACTGCCCACAGAACAACGCAAATAGATCCTTGTCTATCACCCTGCACAAAACTCAAGTCCAAGTGGATCAAAAACCTCAATATAAACCCTGAAACTTTTAGAAGAGAAAGTAGGAAACAGCCTTGAATACATTGGCACAGAAGACTTTCTGAACAAAACACTGGTAATGTGGGCACTAAAATCAACAATTAATAAATGGGACCTCATGAAACTTAAAAGTTTCTGTAAAACAAAGGACACCATCAATTGAGCAAAGCAGCATCCCAGAGAATGGGAATAGATTTTCACCAACTCTACTTTCTCACAGAGGGTTAATATCTAAAATGTATAAAGAACTCAAGAAACCAGATATCAAAAAACAAAATAATCCTATTTTAAAATGAGACACAGATCTAAACAAAGAATTCTTAATAGAGGGAACACAAATGGCTGAGAAACACTTAAGGAAATGTTCAACATCCTTATCCATCAGGGAAATGCAAATTCAAACGACTCTGAGATTCCATTTTACACCTGTCAAAATGGCTAAGATCAATAAAACAAGTGACAACTCGGGCTGGTAAGAATGTGGAGCAAGGGGAACACCCCTCCATTTCTGATGGAAGTGCAAACTTGTACAGCCACTATTTAAATCAATATGGTAGTTCCTTAGAAGTTTGGAAATCAATCTACCTTAAGACCCAGCTATACCACTCTTGGGCATATACCCAAAAGATGCTCCATCCAACCATGGAGACACTTGCTAATCATGTTCTATAAAGCTTTATTCATAAAGCCAGAAACTGGGAAAAACTAGATATCTCTAAACAGAAGAATGGATAAAGAAAATATTATAAATTTACACAATGGTGTATTACTCAGTTGTTTAAAATATGGCATCATTAAATGTGCAGGCAAATGGATGGAACTAGAAAAAATCATTCTGAATGAGGTAACCCAGACCCAAAAGATAAATATGGTATGTATTCACTTATAAAGTGATATTAGGCATTAAGTAAATGATAACCAAGCTATAATCTGTAGACCCAGAGAAATTAGGTAGAGAGGAGAAGTCTAGGGGAGTTGTAAGGATCTCACTCTGAGGGGGAAATAGAATAGACTTTTTGGCAAACTGGGGATGGGCAAGGATGGAAGCTAGGGATCATGTGGGGGGGAGATGGGATGGGGAGACAGGACTAGAATTGGGGTGGCACTTGAGGATGGTGTGGAAAGCTAGTGCAATGGAAACTTCCTGGGATCTATGAAAATGATCCTAATGAAGACTACTAGTGAGTGATAGGTGATACAGAGTCTCAACTGCCCATCTCTTGTAGCCAAGTGAGGCTTCCAGTACTAGGACTAGGTTGCATTCATTGAGTTGTTGGCATAGAGGGTCCCAGGGAAATCCCTAAAAAATGCAAGCTGTTGCTAAGACAAAAGGTTGCTCTCCAAAAACTGACAACAGAGCTCTATTGCTGAAGACAATACCCACACAACTCATTAAGTATGGAAAAGTCAAGCTGGTGCCTACATGGTGTGGGAAGGTACTCTGAAGGCTACAGAAAGTGAACACCAACTCAGCCAAAAAACCTTTGACCTATAATCTGTCCTGCCTGCATAACATGCTAGGGCAGTGGTGGCATAAAACCTGTGGAAATAGCCAACCAATGTCTACTTTGACCTAAGGCCCACTCCATGAGAAGGAACACACCCAAGACATTGCTTAAGCAACCAAGAACCAGAGACTGGGTGGCCTAGAGACTTAGTGTAAAACTAATAAATCAATAAAATGATTCCTGATGATATTTTGCTATACTCATAGACCAATGCCTTATCCAGTCATCATCAGAGAGGCTTCCTCCTGCAGCAAATGGGAACAGATGCAGAGACCCACAGCCAGGCATTACACACACACACACACACACACACACACACACACACACACACACACAAGAGAAGAGAGAGAGAGAGAGAGAGAGAGAGAGAGTCTAAATTGGAGGTTTCCACAAAATCCTTCCCCTCAGAGCTCAAGGAATCCAGAGGAAAAGGAGTGGGGAAAGATTTTAAGAGCCAGAGGGGATGGAGGACACAGAAGAACACAGCCCTCTAAATCAACTAAACAAGGCACATGAGATCATAGAGACTGAAGCAGGAAGCCCAGGGCCTACATTGGTCTATACCAGACCCTCTGCATATATATGATAGGTATTAGCTTAGTGTTTTTATGGGACTCATGACTGTGGGAAAAAGTGGGTCTCTGACTTTCGTGCCTGCTCTTGGGACTCTTCCTGTTGGGTTATCATGTCCAACTTTGATGTCATAGTTTTGCTTCATCTTATTGTATTTTATTTTGTTATGTTTGGTTGTTATCTCTTAGAAGCCTGTTCTTTTTTAATGAGAGACAGACAGGGAGTAGATCCAGAGGGGAGGGGAGGGGAGGTAAGGAGGAACTGGGAGGAATAGAGGGAGAGGATATATTGTATGAGAAAAGACTTTATTTCCAATAAAAGGAAAATGTAAAAAAAAAAACCATTTGGACAATGTGCAGGGAGAAAGAGGGTAATAAAATGTAACGATGGTGGATTGTGGAAGGATTATGGGGGTTTTCAACAAGGTACAACGAAAATACAATCAAATCCATTGTTTTGTATGGTAACAAATTAATTTAAAGATAAAGAAAAATATAACTGTGATGGTTTGAATGAGATTGGCCCCCTTAGCTTCATATGTTTGAATATTTGGTCCCCAGCTGATGGCTATTTGAGAATGATTAGGAGATGTGGATACATTGGAGGAGGTGTGCAATGGAGGATGGGTTTTGAGGATTCAAACGCCCCCTTGGTATATTATCACAGCAATAAAAAAGTAACTAAGACAATATCCATAAACAAACATCTATAATAACGTTAACTCTAAAAACCAAAAGAACGTGTTCTGAAAAGTATAAAACACAGAAACAAATAGAACTCAGACATGTGGCAAAAACAAGTTATGCTATGACCTAATGGAACTCCATGTATTAATTACTTTTTTGGTTGTTTTTCAAGACAGGGTTAATCTATGTAGCTTTGGAGCCTGTCCTGGAACTAGCTCTTGTAGACCAGGCTGATCTCGAACTCAGAGAGATCCGCCTGCCTCTGCTTCTCGAGTGCTGGGATTAAAGGCGTGCGCCACCACCTGCTGGCTATTAATTACTTTTCTATTGCTGCGATAAAACAACATGACCAAGGCAACTGTGAGAACGAAGGGTTTATTTGGGGCTTACAGATTGAGAGGAATGAGTCTATCACCATCACAACAGGGAAGCATGGCAGCAGGCAGACATGGTAATTGGAGCATCATCTGAGGGCTCACCTTTCTCTGCAGATTTACAAAGAAAAACCAGAGTATGCACTGGGAAGGGTGGAGAGGCATTTGAAATCCAGTGAGTGACTTGCTTCCTCCAGTAAGGCTAATCCTCCCCCAAAAGCTCCATTAACTGGGGACCCAGTATTCAAGCATCTTAGTCTATGAGGTACATTCTCATTCAAACCACCACATTCCACAAGGGCAAAATAATCGAACCAGGAATTTTATCAGTATAATTTACTGCACTAGAATAAAAAAACAGAACCAGTGAGATGGCTCAGCATGTAAAGGCACTTGACATCAAGCCTGGTGACATGAGTTTGGTTCCCAGGATATGCATCATAGGAAGAAAGAACTAACTTCCCCAAACAGTCCTCTGATCTCCACATGAACACCATAGTATGCACGATCCACATGTATACATACATGGACATACACATAGAAAAGGAATTAAAATGTAATAAAATAAATTAAAACATGACCCATGTGAAACTCTCAAAGACAGAGGAATACTATTCAAAATAAATAAATAATAAAGGAGAAAAGCAAATAATTCTGTCAATATGTTGAAAAGACTTAAGGCAGCACCAATAGAAGTAAAAAGAACTAACAAGTATTGAAAAGATCGTTTAACAAAAATCAATGAGCAATCCTCATTCTAATCACAAAAAACCAAAGACACTTCAGATAAAACCAGAAACAAGCCACTGTCACCACCTATAACTTTCCCTTACACTCAGGAATATTTTCAGCTGGACAGTGATGGTACTGCCTTTAATCCCAGCACTTGGGAGGCAGAGGCAGGAGGATCTCAAGGCTAACCTGGTCTACAGAGTGAGCTCCAGGACAGCCAGAACTACACAGAGAAACCCTGTCTCAAATCCCCTGTCCCTCCCCCAAAAGAGATTATACTTGCAGTAGGATAAAAAAATGATTAGTATAAATTGAGAAAAGATAAAAATATTTACATTTTTGGTTAATATAATTATGTTCTAAAATACAAAGAAATATCTTACAAAGTAGAAAGTTAATAAACAATTAGAAGGGTCATACGTAAGATAAACACAAAAAGTCATTAACTTCCTTCTATTATAACAAGTTTTGAAAATTGACACATTGAGAGCTCCTGTGCTAATATTTATACTATGTTTTCTAATTTTTGCTTAGAAGGACATAAATTACTGGTCCAAATGGGGATCAAGGTATCACAATGGAAAAAGTACACTAGTCAACTAATTCAATCATGTCATATCAATGTCTCTTTAATATTTACTTTTTTCATTATGTTGATTTCTCTGTTTAGGTACAAATGCAAATGAATTTTATAAATTTAAGTCTTTCCTGGAGGCAGTGGCGCACACCTTTAATCCCAGCACTCGGAGGCAAAGGCAGGCAGATCTCTGTGAGTTAGAGGCCAGCCTGATCTATAGAGTGAGTTCCAGAACAGGGTCCAAACCCTGTCTCTAAAATAAATAAATAGATAAGCAAACAAACAAATTTAAATCTTTATCAAGCCCAGACTTCCAAACTCTCAAATACACATCTTAGTTTCCTTCTTTTCATATGTCCAAGAAGAGCATTGAGCTTGTTTTTAGAGATACGTCCTACTCTCATAGGTCACCTCTTAGGTCATCTTTTAGAAATCATGGCATCTTCATAGTCCAAAGTTCATTTTGCTTATCTTCTTGGTTTTAAATATTTTTGTAATACACACATAGAACAATGAATCACAGGAATCACGATCCACTGCTATCAAACCCATCCTTTATATTTCACTGATGCAGAACCAGTAGTGTGCAGTGCACTACAGCTCTATCAAAATCAGTGTGATAAGAACATTTTAGTATGGATTGGAGAGATGGCTCAGAGGTTAAGAGCACTGACTGCTCTTCCAGAGGTCCTGAGTTCAATTCCCAGCAACCACATGGTGGCTCACAACCATCTGTTATGAGATCTGGTGCCCTCTTCTGGTGTGCAGATATACATGGAAGAAGAATGTTGTATGCATAATAAATAAATAAAGTCTTTTTTAAAAAAAGACCAGAAGTCTCTGTTATATTTCAAAATTTTCTTTAAAAAAAGAACATTTTAGGAATCATCTATGACTAATAATATGTGAAAAGTCCTGTCAAAAAATGGAAAGATGGCACAGTAGAAGCTTGGGGTTAGAGTTAAGAAATAAAATTACAACTCTGGTTTGTGCCATTCACAAGTATACATAACAGAAAGAATTTTTTTAAAGATTTATTTAATTATTTATTATGTATACATCATTCTGCCTCCACAAATGCCTCCACACCAGAGGAGGGCAACAGATCTCATTATATATGGCTCTGAGCCATCATGTAGTTGCTGGGACTTGAACTCAGAACCTCTGGAAGAGCAATCAGTGCTCTTAACCTCTGAGTCATCTCTCCAGGCCATTACAGAAAGAATTCTATTAAAACACAGAGACACAAACATATGACGGAAGCTTGTAGAAAACATTTTAAAATTCTTTTAAACTCTTAAGTGCAGAACACTAGCTCACACATGAAAAATCAAGAAAACATAAGGAAAGGTAAGTGCTAAAAAGGCCAGAAAATGTCAAACATCTACAGAGAAAGACATTATGAACAAAGTGAAGAAAAATGAATAGGTAGAGATGTATGACATGTTGATGTAGGGGGTAAAGTCTGAGAATAGAACAATACATTAAACTGAGCTCATTTTCTGCTAAAAATGTGAGTGTGAATCTTCAGATAAGACAGAGGAATAGGAACTGCTACTGTGTCATCTGGCGAAGGAAAAGAATCAATCAATAAAAGAAATAGTAGGTTCTGTTCCAAAGAAAGAAGAAATTCACAAAGGTAATAATAGACTAGCTAAAATGTACCAAGAAAAAAGATGAATACACCAGGTGTGGTGGTATAGTCATATAACCTCAGCAGCTGGGAGACTGAGGAAGATTAAGAGTTCAATGCCAGTCCCAATGGCATGGTGAGTCAGAGACCAGCCTGGAGTGCATGAGATCATGAAGGAAAGAGGGTGGGAGGAGAAAAGGAGGAGGAAAGGGAGGCAACAGAAGGGGAGGAAAAGAGGGATAGAGGGAAAGAAGCCAAACCAAACACAGCTCCAGGGGAAAGAGAACCAAAAGCCTCATCGGGAAGGTATGTTAAGTAGCCCAAGGAAAGGAAAACAACAGTCAGTTGTACCTCCAGGATAAGCCCAGGGCTCTCCTAAGCCTCAAACCTAGATGCCTGTTTCAAACAGACAATGATTTCTCTGGTGGATAGGTCATAAGTAGGGAGGGACCCCATTTCCTCATTACATGACTTGGAGGGCAGTGCAAACTACCATCTTGGGAAGGAATCTACTGTTTATAAATTGCCATGGGTACCTGAGAACAGGGAGCATCAAAACTCCAGAGGCACTTAGAAACCTAAATATCATAACCAAAGAAACACCTCACCATGATGTATTATAGTCCATACATCAAAATATAAAGTAAAATAAAAATATTAATAGCCCTAAGTCGGGGTTGGGAAAGCTACCTTACCTTCAAAGATAAGTGATACAAAATATAATCAGATGTCATTATCAAAAAGTTAATGATGGAAATAGTGGGGCTGAAGAGGACACAGTAAAGAGCACACACTGCTCTTCCAAAGGATCTAAGTTCAGTTACCAGCACTCAAGTTGGGAGGCTCATAACCACTTCTAACTCCAGCTCCAAGGGGTCTGATACCCTCCTCTGGCCTCTGCAAGCACCTGAATATATGTGGCATGCACAGAGATACACACATACATTTTTTAAATTTTTTAAAAAAGAGCCTGAACAGGAAGGGATAATGTATTTTAGTTACTAAAATTAAATAATTGCCAGCCAAAATCACTATTCCCCCATCAAAGCTATCTTTTAAAAGCGACAGACATAAGTATGTTTCAAGGCAGAAGAAATTAATGAAGTTATGACCACTAAGCCAGCCCTAGAGAAGAAATGTAAACAGGTATTATACACAGAGAAAGAAGATAGTTGCAATCTTGAGAGCACAAGTAATAATACATTTCATGAGAGGAATAAATGAACAGAAGAAAGAAAGCAATCCATCATAGCCAATATACTAAAGCAGCATGCCCCCAATTCCAGTCAGAGAAAATGCACACACACACACAAAAAAAAAAAACTATAACCTATCACAAGAGCAATAAACATAATTACAGGAATTAGAGAACAGCTCTCAATAATTGCCTTAAAAATTAGATATAGCCTCAACTCACCTATAGACTACAACAGGGGAAAAAAGCCAACCATATGTTGTCTCTAGACACCACACCTCCCAGACAAAGAGACCAGAGACTGGGAGTCAAAGGATAGAAGCCAATCTGTCAAGAAGATGGTTGCTAAAAAGGAAGACGAAGTAGCTAATCTGTTGTCTGATAAACTGGTCAGAAATTATAACCAAGGACACTACATACCAATAAATGGAACACTTCAACAATTGGCTATTACAATGGTAAATGTGTATGCACAAATGTTGGAGATCAAAAATTCATAAAACAAATATTAGCAGGATAAAAGATCACATAGGCCCTGACTGCCCCACACACAGGCCCTTCCCACTCCATAGCTAACCCTCTCCACCCAGACAAATCCTGCACATCCTTTTCTAGAGTCTAGCAGGGTAAATCCACCTGATTCTCCCTCCACATAGCATCCTCAAGCCGCAGATCTACCTCCAAACTCCATCCTTGGACCAGGATGCACATCATGCACAACAGGCAAGTCCCTTGTGTCCACCAGACTTCATTCTATCTAAGCCATATCCAACTTCGAGGCCCAAGCCGATCTAAATATCCTATCTTCTGCCCCAACCTGCTTAGACCAGATTAGACACATAACTAACAAAAGAAGTCCACATGCCCAGATCTCAACACAAAAATCAGTGTCCCCCCCAAACCCAACAATAATATAAAAATGTTTTCCAATACCCCCAATGAACATACATTCAAAAATGCTGAATATAATTTTTGCAAACCAAATAGACCTACATCAAAAGGATTATCCACCATAACCAAGCTGGCTGTACTCCTGAAATACAGAGATTGTTTAACATATGCAGATCAATAAATGTAATAAGCTATATAAATGAACTTAAAGACAAAAATCACTTGATCATCTCCATAGATGACGAAAAAAGCCTTTGGCAAAATCTAACATCCCTTCATATTAAAAGTCCTAGAGAATATATGACTAGAGGGAAATACCTCACCACAATAAAAACTAAATATGGGAAACCCTCAGCCAACATCTTCCTAAATGGAGAAAAACTTGAGGCAACCTCATGAAGTCAAGAAAGAGAGAGGGGTATCCACTATCCCCTTTTCAATATTGTACTCAAAGTACTCACCAGAACAGGAAGGCAAGAGAATAAAATTAAGGAATACAAATAGGGAAAGGAATCAAACTATCCTTATCCGTAGATGACATGATACTATACATTAGCGATCCAAAAACTTCTACTAGAAAACTTCTAGAAACAATAAATAAATTCAGCAATGTGGAAGAACACCGAATCAACTTGCATAAAACAATGCTCTTTTTATACACAAAGAACAAACACACAGAGAAAGAGGTCATGGACACAATCCCATTCACAATATCAAAGACAATAAAATATCTGTGAATAGTGCTAGCCAAGGTGGTAAAAGACCTCTATAAGAAAAGCTTTAAACCTCTGAAGAAAGAGACAGAGAAAGACACTAGAAAATGAAAAGATATCACACGCTCATGGATTGGTAGAATTAACATTGTGAAACTGGCCAAAAAGTTTCACATTCTACCAAAAAGAATTTACAGATTCAGTGAAATATCAATCAAATTTCCTGTTATATTCCTCAAAGAAAGAAAAAAAAACTATCCTAAACTTCATATGGAACTAGAGAAGAGTCTGGATTGTCAAAACGATCCTGAGCAAAAAGAACAATGCTGGAGGCATTTCCATTCTAGATCTTGAGATAAGTTGCAGAGCCGTGGTAATGAAAAACAATATGGCACTGACACAAAAACAGACATGTAGACCAAAGGAACAAAGTCAAAGACACAAACACAACCAGGCAGTGGTAGCACACACCTTTAATCCCAGCACTCGGGAGGCACAGGCAGGCGATTCTCTGAGTTGGAGGCCAGCCTGGTCTACAGAGCAAGTTCCAGGTCAGCCAGTGCTATTACACAGAGAAAGCTTGTCTTGAAAAACAAACAAACAAAAAGACACAAACACATCAGCCATCATATTCCACAAAGGTGCCAAAAACATATGGAAAGTATCTTCAACAAATGATGCTGGGGAAATTGGATATTCACACAGAGAAGAATCAAATTAGATCTGTATCACCTTGGACAAAAACTAACTCCAAGTGGAAAAGAGACCTAAACGTGAAACCCAAAACACTGAAGCTAGTAAAAATAAAACATAAGCAGCACCATACGTGATATAAAGATAGGAAAGGACTTCTTGGCCAGAACTCCATTCGCCTAAGAATTAAGGCCAACAATTTACAAATGGGACTTGGTAAGACTAACAATCTTCTGCATAGCTAACTGGTGAAGTCCACGGAATGGGACTTCATTGCCAGCCACACATCTGACTGAGGATTCAGAGCCAGAATATATAAAGAACTCAAAAACAGTCAAAAGAAAGAATCTATTCAAAAAATGGACTTGGAATCCAAACAGAGGGTTCACAAAAGAAGAAATAAAAATGTCTGCAGAATATCTCAAAACATGTTCATCATCCCTAGAAGCCAGGGAAATGAAAACTAAAAATACTTAGATGTTTCATCTTACCCAAGTCAGAATGGGGAAAAAAATCAACAAAACAACCTACAACAAATGCTGAAGGGGATGTGGGGCGGCAGGGGGGCGGGGGACAAAGAACTTTCATTTACTTAATTGCAAGCTGGTACAGCCACTCTGGAAACCAGTGTAGAGAATGCTGAAAGACTAAATATAAATATAAACTACCATATGACTCAGTCACATAACTATAATATGTCCAAGGTACTCAGTGTTCGACTCCACACATACTTGCTCAGCCATGTTCATTGTTGCTCTATGCACAATAATTAATAAACAAAAGCAACCTAAATGTCCTGCAGCTGACAAATGGATAATGAAAATGTGATTTGTAGGCAATATGGAATTCTATTTATCTATAAAAATGAAATTTGCAGGTGAATGGAACTGGAAGACTAATATTGAGCAAAGTAACTCAGCCCCAGAAAGACTAACATTTCATGTTTTCTCATATGAGGCTCCTAGCTCTATCCAAATCCCCAGGTGTGAATATATAACCTGGAATAACTACAGAAATCAGCAAAGTTAAAAGGGACCACTGTGGGGAGACAGAGGAGGAGCAATAAAGAGGGGAATAGCAAGTTACAAATGATCTGAAGGGGAAAGTGGAAAACACCGTGCACTTTAACAGGGAGGGAGAGGCAACTTGATACAGAGAAAGGAGGGAAGTAGGCAAAAATAACAGTAAGAATGCCTGAAAATATCAACGGAACCATGCTATTAACTACCTAAAATATCCATAATACATGTTAATGCGTACAAATACATAGTTTCAATGAAATTTTCCATCCGGCCTGGCAATACTACCTCTCATGAGCCAAAGACCACCTAACAAAATATGAGGCTTGAAAAGCCCTTTTGAGTTGTCTAAAAAGCTCCACCAACATTACAGGCTATGGCTATTTCCCTCAGTGGCCTCCCAGAGGTGTTGCTGAAAACTCTTATGCATTTCAGCCTTAGAGCCTAGAGGCCCCTAAGCTAAAATTGATCTGAAAGTCTCCTCCCTGTGGACTACTTTTCCTGGTAGCAGAAGGTGCCAAGTGTTAGCTTCCATAGAAGGGAAGCGACAAATAGTTCTACCTACCTGTGATGCACTGGTAAAAGAAAGTGTGTATCCTCAATTTCTAACAGCCAATGGTTTTCAATTATTTTGTCATGAAACTAAACATGTTTTCCCTCTACTGCAGAAGCATGGATGCACACAAACGTTATGATTATGTTTGAGGAGAATTGTACTTTAGCTTTTGGTTACAGTTACTGTATTCTAGCAACCAGGTAATGTCCATCGCAAACATGATGTGCCAGGCTGTCTTACCTAGACGGCACTGGCATTCGTCTAAGTTGGGTACGTTCCCTGAGTACTAAATAAACAATACATTTCTGCGATAATTTCAATTCTGGTCAGGATCTTATTACCTTAGGGAAAGAATGTTCAGGACAGCAGAGTCTACGAATGAATCTGGTAGTTTAATTCTATTTCTCACAGTAACAAATTATAATTCTAGATTTTATTTTCAAAAGGAAGTCCCACTTTATTTGATAGCATGTTATATCCTCTGCAAGTTCAGCAAGGCTCAGTGAATGAGGAGGCTGCAAGCTCAAACAAAGCTGCCCTTTTTAGAGCTCCTCTTTCACCTTCCAGGATGTAAATGGTCAGCCCACTCTCAATAGGGGATCAAATTACCTTTGCATGAACCTAGGCAGACAAACTCACCCCTCCACTAGGACTTCCATCCCTTGCCTTCCCTCCCAATCCTCCCACACCCCTCTTCAGGAACACACATTGTCCAAGCTCTCAAAACAGGCCTCACAAGGCCCCAGTGGAGAGGGTGAAGCTCTGTCAGTAGTAAACACCCCTTCCCTGCCCCCACCTTGCCCTCAGCCTGAGCACACAGGAGACCTAACAATGGAGCTGAGACTACTCTGGGTTAAAATCAAGGAAGAGCCACAGCTTAAACAGGCAAACCAGGGACAAGCTGCAGCCAGGGATGTGGTGTAAACGTACTGTAAACAGCCGGCATGGAAAAACAGTCTTATGTTATTGTGGTGTTCAAAACCACTCTCAAGAGAACCTAGCAAAACCCGACATTCAAGCATATGAAATGTATGGTGGTGACATCACTTGTCTACCCCACGCTGGAGTTTTTATAAAACAAAGCCGATGAAATGTGAATTCAAGAAACAAAGCCTGTTTCCTGAGCCTTGAAAAGTTAGGCTTTGGGGGGGGGGGCGCACGATTAAAACAACTGAGCCCCACTATTAGAAAATTATCTTTGAGCACAGTTAGATTGACACAGGGAGTTTCAGAACTGTTGGAGGAGAAAATCAAAATAGCAGGCTATCCGCTGGGTCTCTTGACACCGTCCCCAAAAGAGAAGAAAGTAACTTGTCCCTGACCTGCCCCATGAGCTCTGCAGACAGTCCCAGGCCTGGATCCTGCTCTTCCAAAAATGGTTGGGAGCTGCAACCTTCCAGGGGAAACACTGGGACACCAGGAAGTGGCCCAGCCATGCCCCACACTAGTCTCACCCAGCAGTTGCCCAAAGAGTGTGCTATTCAACTTAAATTGTACCGTGCATGAGGACATAAAAATACATGCCGAGCACACAGGGCAACAAGAAGCCAAGAATTTTCCTTCTGTGTCTGTTCTGTTCAAGAAGGGTTCCACAAAAAAATCAAAGCACCTTATGGCCACAAAATAGCAAATATTACTGTATATAAAATGCCCCCCGTGAATGGCATTGTGTCGAATTAAAGGCACCCCAGAAAGGCAGAACAGCACAGACTGACTACCACCAATTAACTCCCAGGAGGAAATAGAGACAGAAGTGTGAGGGAGGGAAAAAGAGAGGGAGTGAGAGAAGGAGGGAAAGGAACAAGGAGTAACAGGGAGAAAAGCAGCAGATGATGCCAGGCAGGAGTGTGCCTGCTACACTGGGCCTTCCCATGACTTCATTTCATTTCTTTTGCAGCCTGGGAATAAACAAGTCACTCAGTGTCTCAAGCTCAGCATGGCTTGATCTGAGTGCCCAAGTATGCGTTCATTCTAGAACTGATTTAAGGAACAACTTTCTGTTCATTGCCTCTGTCTTCTCAAGCATTTCGAAGCAGTTTTTTTTTTTTTTAATGAGAAAATATAAAACAGACTGACTAAATTAGGTGCTTCTCTCCCCAGCTGCTAGTTTCTTATCTAGCTGCTTTAGGCAGTCTCCACAGACTACAGCCAGGCCCCTGTCCTCAGTTCCATCTACCTTCTAACAGCTCTCTCCAATTCTCATTTGCAGCCTAGACATCTTCACTGAAAGCAGGAGTAATTCATTCAAATGACAATGTGGTATCTGAATATCACACAAACACTTCAAATTTCATTTATTTGAAATAGATCTGCTCCTGCCCCGTCATAACAATCCTTTTTATCTTACTTAGCAGGGGCAAGAAATTTTTTTTCACTTCATTTCCTATCATCTCATCCTTTAACGTGTTAGCAAATGAGTTCCTATACATGAATGACTTAAGGTTACCAGATCCAACAACTTGAAGCCAACCAGTCCCTGGTCCTACTACAGACATTAGAGTACATATGTGAAAACCTGGCATTCAACCTAAATCATAACTAGACAGAAGACAGCAGCATTTCCTGGTCACAGAGAAAGCAGAATTACATCCTCACACCAATGAGGAAAATGTCGTGAAGGCAGGAGAGATCATGATTGAGGTGATACTTTTAGTCCTGGAACACTTGAGAAATTATCACAGGTTCCTTGCAGGAATGACAGAACTCTACACAGCAATCACTTAATAAATGTTAACCTTTATTATTATTATTTATTAAATGACACTGAAACATGGAAGAATGCCCCAGCAAAACAAAAGGTAACCAAAACCCATCAATACTACATCTGTGTACTTAAAGGTACTCACATTTCTAATTGCTGCTATATGCAAGAATAGTGAAGCTACTTTGCATAAATTCTCTTATTCGAATCTCACTGCCAGCCTTATAGTCACCATCATCTCTCATTCTGAAGTGGAAGCGTTAGACCACCTCCTTTGGGGCCTAAATATTTCCCACTCAGCCAGTACATGTTCAAATTAATCACCTGCTGCATTCCCTGTACTTTTCTTTTTCCAACCCTTTCTTAAAATCAATATTAATTTTTGATAAATAAGAAAACATAGATGAATAATAAGTACAAAAAGTAAGTATCGCTCATTATCTTTCATCCAAATATAACTCTTAGTACTACTGGGTATATATAATTCCATAGATTTTAGTGTCTTTAAACATGATTTAACACACACCCCCCCCCCGCAATATGTAGCCATACTCTGAATACTGCTCTTTAACTTCCCTTGCTCAGTTACCAATGTATGATGAAAATCTTTTTCTAGCAATACCGAGTTCCATCAGCACATTTGCCACACAGCATGGACATTCTTTAATCTACTAAGTCAATTCAGTGTGTTGAACACCGAAGTTATTCCCAAGGTTACTACCTCAAGACAGTGCTGACAGGAACAGCCTTGCACATACAGTCTTTGGCCAGTTATTCAGTTATCTCCTTAGGATAAAAGGTTTCCATATTTTAAGGCTTAATGATATGTATTGTCAAATGCCCACCACCAGAGTTAGAAAGGAGCCATTATGCTATACCATTCTTTATGACACAGTGTGGGAGGACTTTTATATTGACCCCAACTCTTTCCTAGTTAAAAATACATTCAACAAGCCTTCTGCAATGGGCTTCATACGGTTTTACAGATTTAACCCTACTCTCCACACTCTCCACTCTAAGAAGGCTGTTTTGACTATCATAAGGGTTCCTAAATTAATGCCTTTCTCACATCATCTACCCTCAAGTCTGGTCTCATGGAATGCACTGACTTCCCTACTCCAATAAGGACTCCCTTTCAATGGCTCTCTCCTCCCTGAAGTTTTTAACTGACTCCTGTAGCCAGCCACCAAAGCCTTTGCCTCCTCCATGCTCTGAAGGCACACATCTGACAGAATGCATGCTCCAAATAATCTTAGGGTTTGGTTTTTGGTTTTTGTTGTCGTTGTTTGTATGTTTCTTATCTCTACAACTAGATTATAAACCAAAGGACAGGATAGTTTCTGCTTCTGTTGCTTCTTTCCAGCATTAACATAAATCTTTATTGATGATGCACAAATAAAATGGATGCAAATGACCAAAAAGGATGAATTGGTTCACTGTCACTTATTCGGAGGAAAACAGTAAAAATATTTCAATCCAGGCAGCAAGATAAAAAGCAACAAACATATTTTCAGGAAAAGTAGTGATAGTCATTCATCCAACTTAAACCTGAAGACAAACTCGGTTAAATATATCAGTATCAATGATACAGTACGATGCTCATTATTCAAAATTGGCAGCTGAAAGGATTCCTTTGCCATATAAACAAGGTGGAGAAAAGGAATAGTTTACAAGGTGCGTTGCTGCTCTACTACAAAGCCACCGAGTTATTCCTGGCTTTTTGGGAACATCCGCTCAGTAAGTTTGGCTGCGAATTTCCCAACTTTTACTTTCACTAGAAAATCATGGTGGCTTTCTATTCCCAGAACCTTATCAGCACACACTTGAAATTCTTTTAAAAAGAAAAAAAGTGAGCCCCCACTAAAGTGATTCTGAGCGGGCTCATTTTCTTCCCATTTGAAATTGTCATTGATGTTCTCAAGAACTATCATAAGTTTAAGAATAACCTCTTTGTTCTCCTTCTTATTAAAGAGGGAGCCCAGTGCAGATGGCACCTGAGCCCTGAGAAGTTCTCTAGTCATGGCTGGGTTTTCAGCCAGATTCAAAAGGAGTTTCAAAACCTGAAGTTTGGTTTCTTCATTTCCTGCTAAAAATAAGCGGAAAAAGTCTGAAATGGAATTAGCAAGTATGTGCTGATACTCATTAGTAACAGTCATATTCGTAAGCAATCTGAGGCCAGCCAGCTGCACAGATGAGTTCAATCGAGAAGTGATTGTGTCATCACACACTTGATTCATGTATATCTTAAGCCTGCGCTGATTTTCAGCATTCACACTCAGGTTATTTAGGACAATTAAAGCCTTTTCCTTAACAATGGGATCCCGAGTATTGAGAATCTTTGCCACAATTGGGAGACCACCCAAATCACGAATAATATCTCTGTTAAACGCATAAGCAGCATTATTACCTAAAGCGATTAAAGCTGCTTCAAGAATATAAGGCTTTTCAGACATCTCAACCAAACAAAGTACTTTCTGTAACTCTTGAGGGGACAAAACAGTATCATCTGAATTAGGAGAAGCCCTTTTCTGGACAGCTCTCCGAGCCCTCGTAGCCCTGGCTCTGGCCCTGGCTCTAGCTCTGGTCCCTGCTTCAGTGCCAATCCGAGCCCAAGGTGGGTACCAAACTATACTCTTGCTATCATTACTGTCATCATCATCGTCAGACCAGTCATTATACCTGGCCCCAGAACAGTCCCCAGCATCATCCACATCAGCAGAGCCACCCTCAGCCATTTTCTCCTTGCTCTGCCTTCTTCCTCGGGCCAATCTGTAAATGCAATAGCAGGCTCCAGCCCCAATCACCAGGCCTGCAGTCACCCAGCCTACTTTCCTGGCGTAGCCCATGCAATCGTCCCTGACGACAGCAGGGACAAAGAAATAGAGTAGTCACTCAAAATAGGGGAAGAGGGCTTCGGGCCTAAGTGCAGGCCTGTGGAGAATGGTCTTCTTCAGTCACTTCAAGGCCAGTGTAACTGGTTCTGGAGACAAACCTAGAAATGGAAGAAGAAAAGAGGGTTCAGCTTTCTCTTCTCTGCACTGCCCCATGCAGACAATCACACCGAGGGGCCAGAAGGTAGTAATTGAATTCTGCATAGGGAATACATATTGTTGACAAAAACCTCGATCTCCCTCATTTCACTCTCTCCTTGAATGCCTCTCCTCCCTTCCCCCCACCCCCAGTCACTCTTGCCTCTAAGCATAAAGTCAACGGCATCCGCAATTTTTTCTGTGCTCTCATCCGTCACAGGCTCCTGTGATACCCTATGGGATAGGCACCCATACACTAACCTCCTGGAAACAAGCAGTTTGCCCCCTTCTTCCTTTCCTGTGAGGTATTGCCACGCCCAACAATCTTTCTGATCTGCAGAGATACCAGAAACAGTGAAAAAAAAAAACGAGGGCTTGTTGCATGGGCTGTATATTTTATGCTTTCCTAATTTACCATTCAGGTTGTCAGATTTTTGTTAAACCTCGCTGTGCCATCCATCCAAAACACGCACAGTTGAGCCCCCCCTCCCTAGTCTCAAATGGATGGATGTAAGGAAACAAAGTAGGATTAAGTGAGCCTGGCCAAACCCAGTCTGATTTCTAACCCCTCCCCCATTCCAGACTGCCCCCACGCCCACACCGACCTCTACTGATCCGGGGAAAGTTCCTCCCTTGCTTCAAGAGGTGCCACCTGCTACAGCAGACCTGCAGGATGACAGATCGAAAACATGGACACTAAGTGCTGTTGAGAGAGAAGGATTATGAACAAACTATCTGATAGGTTTTCCTGCTGTCATCCCGCCCCCCGCACCCACCCCTGCGATCACATTCACTCACACACACATACACACAGAGAGAGAGAGAGAGAGAGAGAGAGAGAGAGAGAGAGAGAGAGAGAGAGAGAGAGAGAGAGAAAGAGAGAAAGAGAGAAAGAGAGAGAGAGAGCGCACGCCATTTCTCCACAGTTCGGAGAGTGTGAGAAACACATTTAGACTCAAATCTAAACGTAGATTACCTTTTCTGGTTTTACCCCTTTTTTTACCCCCGCCGCTACTAGGGTCCCCAGATGGTCTTACCCTCAAATCGACCTTCACCGATCTGGTTAATTTCCTTCCTCTTCTCTTGCCTGGCGTGGTACCACAACCTACGGAAAGACTGGCCACCCAGGAGAGGCTTGGACCCACTAGACACAGAGCCATGGTAAGGAAGACACGGCCACAGGCAGAAAGACGGGAAACAGCCGCTACAGAGTGCTTGGTGGACGGACCAGTCCCCAGAGAACGAAACTCTTTCCAAATTCGGAGGCCTGGTTGTTAAAGGTTTCCCGCCCGATACCCGGCTCGGGGTTCGGCTGACACATCACATTGCACCCCACTACGCCGGACCCTATGTCCAGTTTTTCCCCGCCGGCACAGTCCTGGTGGACCAGGGGCCAACACCCAGGCCACAGCTCCCTTTCCGGATTGCGGGCCTCAGCTCGCAGCAGATTCCCATCTCCTGATTTCTGAGCGCCTGCTCTAACACCCCCTACTCACTGTTTTGCAGCATCGAAATGGGCTGCGGGCGGGACACATATCTTGGGAAGAAGAGGCAAGTGGGAGAGACGACGGCGGCGCCCCCGGACCTGCGACGGCCTCCGCCCTCCACCCTCCACCACCCGCACTTTATGAAATATCCCAAGCACTGACCTGCAGGGATCCGGGACAATTTCTTTTCCGCCTCCTTCTTGCCTCGGCTACAGGCTCGCCCGCCCTCAGGGTGATAAGGAGCTGGTACTCAGACGGGAACAACGACCAGGACAAGAAGGACTTCTGCACACGTCAGCTCTTGGTCACGTGAGAGCGACGTCATCCACCAACTCGGATCCCCACTTTCCCCTCCCACCAGCAGTGCGGCAGAAGAGGACCCGCCCCCCCTTCATTCCCTCCCCCATACCAGGCCTTGTTACTCTTTCTTCTTTGCGGCTAATCCCATTTTCCTCTAGTTGTGTTTCCCTTCCTCCAATTACCAAAACAGGACAGCATCCTCCCCTGGGGCTACTGGCCACTTGTACTTTTTTTTAATTGACTCTTCCTTCCCTAGACTCCTGGGACAGCAGCTTCTCCCTCTACCTCCCCTCCTCCCGGCTATGAATCTCTACCATTTCCTCTGAAATGTAGTCCTAGACCTGAAATGAATAAGCAACCAGAAAAGGAAACCTGGAATGAGAGTGTATCTTTCACTTTCTTCATACTTTTTTGGTTATTTTCACCTTGGCTTTTCGCCTGTTCACAGCCTGCATTCTATTTATGAGGGAAAAAATACAAAAAAGTATTTCCATAGGGGAAAACTAAGAGTAGAGTTAGGAGATCAATGCTGGGTGGTGGCCTCTAAAAGTCCCACATTTCTCAATTAGTGGAAAGTGTTACCCGCTTTACTCAAAGGAATTTTAATGTCTTCTGGGGCCTATCACATAACACAGCTGAATGAACATACACAACTTGAATGAACTAATCAGCCTGCCTGAGAATATGTAAATCTTCTGACTAAGCAACAGGCTTTGAAGGTCACAAGTTAACCAGGAGGAGGCTTGGGTTCTCCAGAGTCAGGAACAGAAAAGATTGAGGAGAAATCAAGTCTGTTAGATAAAAACGGACACACTGATATGCAAGTGATATTCAAAGAACATTGTGAAATATGCTGGGATACAAACACAGAACGTCTGCAGATGAAATAGTATTACACGAACACAAAGAGCAAGGCAAACTTGACTGAACTTGGCATCTAGCAATTAGTATGAAGCCATTGCACTGATTAGCTTGATAAACACAAGAATTCTCTTGCAATTTTAACTTTCAGAGACAGAAAAGGGAACAAAGTAATTACACTCTCTCATTGTTTTAGTTAACCAGGTTTGGTTTCAGTTGCTGGCTGCCCAACAAGGCTAACTTAATACATAGTACAAAAACAAATAGCAGAATACATAGTGTAATGTAGCATTCCTAAACATGAGCTCTTCTGTGAGAAATTCCCTAGCAGTTTAGATACAAGTTTGGTATCTGGATAGAAATTTCCAAATCCACAGGAAACATAGGAGTAAATCTAGAGTACAAAGAGTTTAGGAAAATTTTTATCACTGTAGCTTCTAGAAAGCAGAACTGAGACTCGATTTTGAATTTAGTAAATGGAGCCAAATCAACTGTATGGCTCTGTATTTAGAGAAAGATCAAGTGCAACAAAGAGACTTATTCACACACAAAAAGGGCATCAGATGAAAATGTTAATAGTTCCCATCAAGCACTGTTTAGAAGAGAGGAAGTTCTGGCTAAGGTAAAGGGGACATTTCATCCTTGGCAAAACCAACTCCATGATGTGTAAGAATACCTCAAACTTCCTAGGCTAAAAGTCACTCCTTAAGATGAATGAATGCCCTCACTCTGATTCTAGGTTCATCAAGCAAACTGCAAGAGAGCATGGACAGGTAAGACAGGCAGAAACCTCTTTTGCCCCCTGGCACTTGTACTTCTCAAGGTAAACTACTCAGTTGTTAGTCCAGTTGAAGTATAACTTTCATTGTAGCCCATTTAAGAGGAGGAGAAGACAGAGACTGGTGAGTGTAACATTCAGATCTTGGTTTACATGTGCATCTTTGAATGAGAGTCTGTCACTCGCAGAAGCATCTGCTCTCTGTTTACAGACAAAAGCTGGGGTAGATGGTGCAACACTCAAGACAACACCCTGAACTCTATATGCAACCCTATGGAATCCTGTCAGGGAAGCCAGGTGGCTTTGGTTCCAAGGGCAACCTTATGCATTGTCGTTTCATATTGTATCTTTCTAATGATCAGGTAATGTAGAAATTATGACTCAAGCATGTGGAGGTAGACAGGTTCCTAGAATCTCAGTGACAGCTAAACAAAGGCTCACTGTGCAAAATAATTAAAGGATGATATACACTAGGACTGGAAATATGGAGTAAGTGTCCAATAACACTCATTGCTCTTGCAGAGGACCCAAGTTCGGTTCCTAGCACTCCCATCGTTGGGGTGGCTCACAGTTGACTATAACTTCATTTCGGAGGATCTGACCCCTTGTCTCTTACCTTCAGTGCATGTGGTGCCATACAGACAAACAGGAACACTCACATCACATAAATAAAAAGTAAAGTCAATAATTTCAAAATAAATCATCATTTTAAACAATTCACACTTCATACTAAAGAAAGTGAGTGAATGTATTTCACATTTAACATACTCTGTATTTCCCTAGCAAAAAGATGGACACTGTGGCCAAAACACTCCAACCAGAAGCTCTCCTGTTAAAATTTTAATCTTGAGCAAGGAGATAACAACCTGAAACCAGGTAAACTTAGGTGAAACGATCATCTATCAGTTTCTCCTACCTAGATCCCTGACCTTGCTCCTTAGCATTTGTTCTCTGTGTTAACCAGACTTGGATAATCTGCTTGCAATGAGACAACCTTAACTAAGCTACAGTACTACATCAAGTAACACAGTATCCAAAGCTTTTCAAATGCCAACCTTCTCTTTTGTTTCCCTCCATAGACCATAGTGTTACCAACTGCTGATCCTTTTTTATTTTCATGTAATATGTGTGGCCATCAAAAGGTTTCCTTGGGGAGTGGTTTTACAAACTTTTGTTGTTTGTTCTAATAGGCTCTGAAAACATTAAACAGACTTGCCTGGGTACTTAAGCATTTTCCCTTCTCACATTTAAGATGGTGTATCAGATGTCTACAAGGTCCTTTAAAAAGTATTTGTGTGTGCATATAATGGAGAACAAAGTGGTTCTAAATCATAGCCCCTGTGCTTGTTGGTAAGAATTATGAACTAAAGCGACAGAGATGTAAACTAACTGAAAAGGTTCATGCTCCTGGGGTTTAAGAAGTTTTAGATAGGGAGTGGATTCAAACTAGAAGGTCCTGATGAACTGAGAGATTGGTGGTTTCTTCTGTGTTTTTATGCTGAAATGACTGGATGACATAGCAAAAGAGAGAGAGATTTTTGTAGCAATGAAGAGAAGTAGGCGTGAAGCTTTCGTCCCTGAAACTTGACAAAATGTGAAAATGAGTTCACATTGCAGAACCGATCACCTGCTTTTCTTAGTTCTTCCTCATGTTTATATTCAAATGAACAGAGGTCTCTTGTGTAAGTTCATGGTAGGCAAGCACTAAAAGTACAGTTTAATCTGAGCATTTTATTCCTAAATTTTCAGAGACAGGATTTACTTAGCTAAGAAAATCATAGAAAGACAGCAAAAAAAAAAGCACGGTAGCAAAACAAATGAAACAGAGAGCCAGAGGAAATGGGACCTGATATTTTAAATGAGTCGAGTTGTTAGGAAGACCAGAGAGTGATGATATGTTTGTTCCGGAGTTCTTATATTTGCCAACAAGGCATGGATTCCCTGCCTCACCTCCTGCAAGGGCCTCCTCCACACAGGCCATGCACAGGGAAGGCCTCTGGCAGGCGAGTCAAATTTCAATATGCTAAGAAAGAAGCAGCCTGGGGGTCTATATTTAGAGTATGACTCCCAGCAGTGAACAGGTGGCGCCTGGGGACTCACTCTTGCATATTTTGTCCCTGAGTTCTGAGCGGTTTGTGAGGATGGTGCAGTAAAGTTATTAGGGAAGACAGGGGGTGAAAAAGGCCTATTTCTCCTGGGGACAACTTGGGATACTGTATTTTGGTCTTCTACCTATGAGAGGGAAAAGAAATTGATGTCACCAGTGTTTTTACAATCTACAGTTATCCACAGACTCTTTATCCTCATTGTCACTGGAAATGAAGACTTCATGCTGAAGATTCATCATTGATATGGTGATATAGTGCATGAAGGGCAGACCTGAGGAGGTCTCACTAGTCTTATAATGGTATGAAATCTCCACCTGTCAAGTATTAACTGCCATCTATGGGATAGCAGAGAGTGCCCTAATTTCAGGGTGGTTCATGGTTTTGCATCATGAAACTTCAGTACAAAATTGAAATCCCTTTGAATGAAAAGCAGGTAGTCTGTGATGCTACTAATTTGTAAAGTTTATCTGAAACCTAAGTTGGCGTCTGCATAAAATCTATCTTTTGGGTGACACTGAGAGTCATTGTTGAACCTTGTACAAGATCTCAGTCAACTGACACCTGTGAATTCACTCAGGATAAAAAAAGGGGGGCAAATAATGGCTCACACATCTAAAATGGTCAAAACTTCAGCATTGACCTCACTACTAATCCATTTACGTTTCATCGATCCTATTGAAAGCATGCTTTTGTTTGTTTGTTTGTTTGTAAGGATATGTTTTAAAACCACCAGATGCTGTTCTAAACCTGGTATTAGGAAGAAAATATTTTCGATGTTGTATTAATTAACTTTGTCAAATCAATGAGATCTCGCTCTTAACTGGAAAAAATCTTAATTTCTTTTTTGCATACAATTTAAAAGATTGGAATTTGTTTACCTATCCAAGTGGAAATAGCACCATTTTGTCTTATGATTACAAAATATAGGAGAAATGAAATAAAGCATAAATGGATCAAAAGTGTTAATACAATTTCCGTTCACATCTGGGATTCCTTTGCTGCTCCCTCTCCCCAACTGTGATATAGAGACTGAAAATAGAGAGGGATAGAAATTAAAGAAAGGAGTTTGAAAACCAACGAAAGGAGCAGGCAGTTCCCCCAAGAATAAAGTGTGAGTGCACAGTAATTCGAGAAAGTCAAACTCAAACAAGACAAACTTCTGTTTGCTGGTATTGTCATAGAGAAAAAGACTAACAGGGCCTCAAGTATTGGGGGAGGCACGGAGCCTACTGGCGCCTGCCGCACTGCTTGTGGGAGTGGAAATTGGGGGCTAGAGCTCACTGGTGACGTGGCTGTCACGTGACCGAGAGCCGCCTAGAGCCGAAGTCCTGTTAGTCGCCTTCGACTGGGTACCAACCCCCTATTACTCTGCAGGCGCGTGAAGGAGAAGGAAACTCGCTGGGACCGTACAGGTCGGTAGAAGCTGCTTGGAAGGTGATGGGGGTGGGAGAGGTCCAAGAGCATCGCGCATTCAAGTTCCGCAGAGAGGAGCTATGTCCCTTTCTCACCTACTTTTAAAATACCTATCCCCGACCCGCATCCCACCCTCGGTTCTTTTAATAGGGAGAAGTGGCGGGCTCTAGTTGGGGTGAGTGGGATGAACTGCGGTTGCACAAAATCCAAGCAAAGAAAGGATCCACAATCCGGTCACCGTGTCCTGGGTGCTTGCTGGTCAGTCCACCAAGCTCTCCATCCCCCCCCACCCCTGGTCCCCTGTCCGTTTGCAGGTCTTTAGGTCTCAGCTCGAGCCTTGACTAGAGAGGGAGAAAAACGCTTTGATTGGAACCTTGCTGCAGGTTTGAAGGTGGGATTCATCCCGAACCTAAGGAGGGGGTGGAAAAAGAGGGGGGCTGGGATCGCTGCGGGCCAGGTCCTAGTCGCCCTCTCCTGGCCCCTTCTCTCTGCACACCCCCTCCCATTTCGGTGCAGGGAAAGGGGTGTGGCGGCCTTTGCTGGGGAAATGGCGGACGGGGAGGGGGCGGGGAGGTCCTCGTTAGCAAAGTCGGGAGAGTGTGAGAAATTATTTTTACTCAAAAATCCCAAATTCAGAAAAGCACCTATGGGTGTAGTTAGATCTGTCCAACTACACTTTCAGTTTTCTATTGCTATCTACATCTCTTTTCGATTGTCCTTTTGCCAGGCTGGGTGGATCTATCACCCTGGAGGGAATACAGCAGAAGACACGAGAAGAAAAGGGAATTCACTTGATATTTGAGAGGTTGGTTAGAAAACATACTATATGTTTTGGGTGGGGAAGAGGAAGAGAGAAAGTAAGTGGGTGTTAAAGGAGACTGCATGAGGATTATCTGTCCCTGTCACCAGCCTACCTATCACATCGCAGTCCCCTCTCCTGTCTGTCTCTGAGAATCCTGAAAGCATAAAAGTAGATCCTGAGTGTAGATATGGGAAGACATACAAGAACAATGAAATCGTGATCTAACAAACCAACTTTCCCAACAAGAATTCAAACTCCTATCTGTCTGAGCAGGTACGAACCCAGTCACAGTTCAGAGCCCTAATGCTATTTCTTTCACCTTTAGAGTCATCACGAGAGTCATAGAAGCCTAAGAGAGGCTGAAGGGTACTGGCCTGCACAATTATTCACACAATCGCTGAGAGTTCTCTTCAATCAGGTGAAGAAAGGCCCTCTTTTCTCTGGCCAAAAGGCTCACACCCACACAAGTATGGGTCGGGCCAGGGAAATGGGTTGGATGGCAGCAGGACTGATGATTGGGGCTGGTGCCTGCTACTGCATGTACAAACTGGCCATGGGAAGAGATTCCCGTAACGAACTGGAGGACGAGGAGGAAAATGAATGGGATGATGAGCAGGATCTGGATGAAGAGGAGGCAGACTTGTGGTTTGATTTCACAACAATGGCTCGGCCCTGGAGTGAGGATGGGGATTGGAATGAACCTGGGGCCCCAGGTGGGACTGAGGACAGACATTCAGGTGGTGGAAAGGCAAACAGAGCACACCCAATAAAACAGCGACCATTCCCTTATGAACATAAAAATACATGGGGTGCTCAGAGCTTTAAATCCTTCAATTGTGCTCTTGACCTGACGCAGGGTGCTTCAATTCAAGGGAAGAAAAAGTTCACTGAGCCAACAAATGCTGGCTTTTCCCTTAGCCACAATGTCGGTAGGCATTTAGCCAGCCTCTCAGTGGTGGGAAACAGGATCCCCACCACCCCGCACACTGTGAGGGAGAAGGCTTTGTGTGTCCCTGAAAACCCGAACACCAGTATTGGAAATCAGGGCCAGATTAAGATGTACACCCATGAAGTGTGTCGAGAGCCGGCATTTCGTTGCTGCAAGTCATTTCTGCAGCAGGCCGGATTAAGTCTGCTAATGAGCATGACAGTTATTAATAACGTGCTTGCCAAGTCGGTTGCAGACCTGCAGCTTTCTTTGATATCCGAGGGAAGTGGCTGTGCAAAGGTTGAGAGTTTGGAACCACTGATTGTTTTGTCTGAAAAGCCAGTGTTGGTGGGGGAAGCGCTGGCTGCGCAAACGCTATTCTCATTCATGCTCCTCTATATCAGAAGTGGGAGCAGAGAGATGCTTGTGGGAGCCCTCTGCCCATAAGTGGCTGTCTCAAGCGCAGAAGGAGACTGAATCCACCCAGAGCTGCAACAGTCTGCTGAGGGCAAAGAAGCTGCAGTGGGTGCAAGCAAGGATGCAGCCTTAGCCGGGCAGCAGCTCCTCCTTGGGTGAAAGTTCCAATCCCTAAATGGAGGGCCATAGTCTTCTTGGCCAGGCAGGGCTCCTGGGAGCTGGGGCAACTTCTGACATTTAGGCTGCAGGTCAAGTGCATTGTAAATTGCCCCCTTACAGCCTTCCCCCAGCAGCAAAGGGTAAAGCGATCACTCACCATTGGTTGCTAGGTGCAGATAAGGAACATCAAGTCACAGCATCACCAATGCTGTGTTGCCTGTGGTGATCTCCCTGTCTAAGCAGGACCACTTAGCAGAAATTACACCCACATGGGAGCTCGTGCCAACTTGCATCTGCTGCCTCTGTTTAGGTTGAAATGTTTCCCTTTCCAATTTTCTACACTAGCTGATGGATGGCTAGCATGTTAATAAAAAAAATGCTCTCCCCCCCCATCCATTGTACTGACTGACCCTCTTCCACCCAAGCCCCCACCTGTGTGTATCATCAATAAACTTGTGTGCTTTGATTTGATTGGCAAGACAATGGAAAGGGGGCAGAGCCTTGTCTTTGAGTTTGCTCACTGTCTGCACAAACAGGGAGGCAAAATGCACCACAGAGTCCAGCTGTCTGGGCTGCCTGCTCCCTGGCAGGTGCACTCACCAGGGCTCACAGGAGGCAGGGGCAGAAAGAGACTACTGTGCTCAGGATAGATAAGCTTCAAGAGAAGGGCTCAGGAGAGGGCAGAGGACAGGACAGGGAGGCGGGAGCAGTTGCATTTAAGGTGTGTGTAGACAAGTAGAGGAGACAACAGACTTGAAGCAGGCGCCCGGGGCCCTGAGTACAGGAACCCCTAAAGCAAGAGGCCTTCTTGAATGACCTCGTTGGACTGAAGGTCCCAGCCCATGGCATTTCTCTGTGCATCCCTCAGTGACTGTGTCACCTTCCTGTGCCCATCTGGTGGAGGATTCTCCCAGGAGGGATTACCACTTGGCTGGCCCCAGCTAGGTTCACATCTATATGTCCCCTTAAGATGCTGTCAAAACCACTTCCGGGCATGCCCCCTTCCTTCCTCAGGAAGTATCCCAAGCACTACTTCCTGGCAGGGTGGGGGTTGGCAGCTACTCCTCTTTTGGGAAACCTACCTTCTTTCCTAGCCCTTCCTAGAGGTAGAGCATCCAGGAACTCCCCACAATGATAGTGAGGAAGATGCTGTCAGTGCTGTTCATGACTGGCCTGCAGATAGCCATGCTGTGCCTGAGATCCACATAACCCTGCAAGGAAGAGGAGCAGCCTATGCAATGAGCCATGCGTACAGGCGTGCCCAACTCATTCTCTCTCTCTCTCTCTCTCTCTCTCTCTCTCTCTCTCTCTCTCTCTCTCTCTCTCTGTCTCTCTCTCAGGCACACACAAATCCTGCCCATTTCTAAACCTCTCCCAGTTCCCCTTAGCTGCTGCTTCACCAAGGCTAGCTTCCCTGCGTGGTTGCCATGAATGAGGCAACAGACACCTTCCCAAAGCCATGATGACAAAGCAGGAGACACAAGTGCACGCTTCCCTTGTGAAGCCATGATGTGGCTGCTGCAGGACAGGTGTCATGACCTGGTTGATGTCCCTGGGGTGCTGTTCTGGGTCACTGTGCCCTGTGCACCAGTGTCTGTGTGCCCAGTGGCCTGCCTTCAGCCTGCTCTCCTCCGTGCATCTCTCCATGGCTGCCATTCCCTCTTCTGTCTCCATAGAGCATTTGAGTTCCAAGTGTTCTGTCTGTACCCTGCTTCCGGCAGCACTCCATGGTGACCAGTAAGCTGGGGTGCCTGCCAGGCCCCTGGACCAACTGTGGGAAGTTATCTAACCAGGAGTGGATACTGACCATCTCCAAGGTCCCAGGAAACTGGATGAGGACAGTGGCCTGTGATTATTGCCACACCACAAGCCATCACTGTTTGTGCCTGGGACTGCCTTGGCTGGCTGAGGGGCCCTGTCTTGTTTCCCAACAGCTGCTGGTGCACTCCTCCCCGGCAGGCGGCCCCCTTGCCACCCCAGCCCACCCCACCACCACCCGTAGCTCCCTTTTGCCTAGTGGTCCACGTTTTGGCTGGGTGATTGCATTGGAGGAGGGTTTTGTGCACACACCTGCATCCTCTTGTCCTGGTCCAGGCTGCCTTGCCAGTGCTGTATTGAGTAACAGCCCACTACTGGGCCTTTCTAACCTCTAACCTCAGAGAGAGGCTCCTGTCCTTGCTGAAGCTTCTGGCCCAAATTAGCATGCACCTCCCTACTCCTCTGCACATCACGGAACTCCTAGTTCTGGATGATGCCATGGTCCAGCATCTCTCAGGCACTTGAGACTTGAACAGTGCAGCTGTCTCCTGACTCTGGGAGGGCCTAAGAGGCTTCCAGCACACCTCCTGGGCAGCTGTGCCCAGGAAAGCCACCTGGCACCAAAGCTGCTCCAACACATACATGGTCCTGGCCCAGGTCGCCCCCTCCTGTTCATTTGCTGGTAGTGCTCTCCTGAAAACATGGCTTGGGTGTGGAAGCAGAGCTTTCTTGTCTGCCCCCTCATCCCTTGACTGGTTGTGGTGTGCAGCCTAAGGTAGGAGGCCAGCCTAAGGTAGGGGGAGCTTCTGACTCAGGGGGCATATGAAGGGAGTTGTGAAACAGGACCCTGGACCCCCCTCCTGTTGGGCACAGAAAAACAAGGTCTAAATAGCTCTGATCACAAAATGTTCCTGTCTGCTGCGGGGCTTTCCTGTGCTGCCCTGGCCGCCCCCGGTCTACAGAGCTGTACCCTGCCTGGCCTGAGCTATCTCCTGTGTCATGTGAGCCTGCTGCAGACTGCCTTCCAGTTCCTGAAAGAGCCCTGGATTTGCTGCTGCTTCTCATGTGTACCTTCGTGTGTGGTGCCCGAGGGCACTGTGTCTCCACACTCATTCTGGAGCCCTCCCCTGCCACCTGTTGTTCCTGGGGACTGTGTGCTTTGAGGCCCCTGCACTCCATTCCCTGGAAACAGGGTCAGGATTACATCTTCCCTGTTGGTTATTTCATGCTGAAAGCATTCACTCTTACTTAACCCCTTGTGTCACAATCAGAACAATTTTTTATCCCCAGCACCGATGTTAAATGCTGCGTAGACTTGTCATCAAATACTTCCATCACCAAGTCTATCTCTGTCTATTAGCACTGTGTGATTAAAACACACTGGTAGGTCCTGCTGCAGACAACTGTGGTTGCTTGCTCCTGTTTTGCTTGCGGTGGTGATGTGTTGGTCAGAGGATTTCTTTTGTGAATATGAGCAAGCTTCTACCCTGAAGCCTCTCAGGACCTACTCCAGCCTCTGCAAAGCTTATTGAGAACCCTACTGCTATGGATTTTAGCACTGTATCAAATTGGGCTGGTAGGTCTGAGGTTCAGAAGCACACTGAACGAGAGTCCCATACCGCCCTGCAGAACATGACTCTTCCTTGCTATGTCAGATGTGACACTTGCCATTTACAGTCTGCCATTCTCCAGGTATCCTTGCTCCAGGCTTGGAGCTTTATTTTCGTTGACTGACTCTGTTTTGAAGATTTTGTTTTTTTTAGTGGAATGGTGGTGGTAGAGGATCTCTTTACACACTTTGATTATAGAATGTGTCCCTGTAATAGTTTTGTCAGCAATCTTGTGCCTTCTTTTTCAAGTTTTGACTTACAGATGTGCTAAGAAATATACTGGTAGGCTGGGCGAATGTGAAACATGCCTTTAATCCCAGAAAGTAGAGGCAGGCAGATCTCTGTGAGTTCCAGGACACCCAGGGCTATGTGGAGAAACTCTGTATCAAAAGGCAAGAATAAACAAACAAACAAAAGCAAAAAAAAAAAAGAAGAAGTATACTGTTCAGCAAGATAGGCCGTACTAATGTGATATGTCTTCTTCTCCTGCTCGGACAGTTAAGGGTCCTGCCATCGCTGGTTGAATAGCCCACTTATAGCCTAGTATAGCATCTTTATACACCAAACCCAGCGTTTTGTCTGTGGCTTGCTGACATTGAATCCCTCTGAGATACACTCCTTTCTCCTAGGCTACTCTAATTGACTTGAGGAGCCTCAGCTTCCTGGGTAGCCCAATACAGGTGGTGTGTGCTTTGGTGAGGAGGATTCCTTAAAGTGCTTGTGAACAGGCCATGGCCTAGCTACTGTCTCAGGTATGTTGCAGCCTGTGGGAAGTGTAGGAAGCCTCATTCTGCTGACTTTAACATCATGGGCAATCAGGCCACCCAAGTCTTGTGTCCCCTGCTAAAGTCTTATGTCTTCAAGACATACTATGTTTCAGAATACTGTGCTATGCTACCATCATAAACATTACAATGCTATATTATATTCTAGCCTATGCAATTATACACTTTCTTATGTAGTGTCTGATATCCAAAAATATGTCCCAAAATAGGACATAGAATTGTTTATGCTGCCAGGTATATTGAAACAGCAAAGATAAATTTTACCAAGAACCTTTCCTTTTAAATTTAAAGGAATGCTGATGTATTCCCTTCCCATTCGTAAATAAATTTACTAAGCAACAATTATTCTTTGTTGCTATAAAAGGTATTTATGTAACATTATTCTATAGTCAGGTTATTTTGTTAACCTCATCATTTTTGCTGTTTTACCTGTTTACTCTCTCTGACTTCTTATGTAGATAAACGTGGTTTACAAATTATGGCAGTTTTATCTCTTGCTGTCCAATAGTTCATATCTAGTTCATTCCCTTTATTTATCTTTTTGCACAGTCAAGGACATGCAGAGCAATGGCACTGACGACACAGTGCATATTTGTCTTCTTTCTCATCTTAACGGGCTATGCTTCAGTGAAATGATGATGTCTACTGGAGGTTTTTGAATAAGTAAAATGTCATGTATTTATATAATCAAATTTATAAAACCATAAAAAAAACCGTAGATCTCTGGATATCAGTCTAAACAATACTCCAGTACAGAATGTTGAGTGAATAATCAGTTTGCAGAAAGATGCAACAAAATGCCACTTATATAATTTTAAATATCTAAAATAATGCTACATATTTGGATACATATATTTCTAGAAAAATTTAAAATTGCCTACTGAATGGTGTGCATCAATTTTGTAATAGCATTTGTGTCTGGGAGGAAATGTCATAAAATGTGACTCTAACAATGCAAGCAGCTCAATTTTATTATTTGTTCCTAGAAATTATAATGAAACATTATGGTATGTTAATGTTTGTTGTTAATTATGTTTGATTTATGCTTAGATCATTACAACTTTACTCTGTATTCTTTTTTAATTAAGAAGAAAAGGACATTGTGTACGTAACATAGCTAAACATTTCCTCAAAAAATTTTAGAAAAATTCACATTGAAAAAATCACCCTAAAAGCTTCTTTCACAAATCAGATTGACATTAGACTTATTTATAAGATTGTGAAATGTTAACACATGAATACTTACAAATCCTTAAGAATACTCTTTCTCCTAGTATTCTATCTCTAAAAATGCTATTTATCAGGTCACTTCATAACAACCAACATGTTTTCAAGAGGCTTAATGGTGGAGCACATGCTTGGTGTTCACGAGACCTCTACAATCTACCGCCTCAAGGGGAAAGTCAGGAATGGAGGTACACAGAAAACTGACATCTTCTGGATCTTCACTTACAAAATATCTGAACATGTACTCCGGGAAAGTGAGGTATGAATCAGAACTAAGATAAAGAGAGAGTGTAGGAACTAATGACGACAACTGAGATAGCAACAATGGTTGCTTTAACCAGGCCAAAGTGGAGCAGGATGACAAAAGACTTGAAGGAAAGGATGAAGTAACAGTTAAGAAACTGAAATGACTTAGAGACTAGAAAAATTAGATTAAATAAAGAATAATGAGGTCATGCCTGGAACTATAAATTTGGTAAAATTCCCATGGCCAGGGAGGTCATAGGTCCTAGACCAAAAACCTCTTGTTCTCGTTTCGTTAAATGGATATGTTTTCAAACTGCCTTCTGAATATTTGTGTTTGTATCCGTACACAAGTGCCTCTATCAGCCTTGCTGAAGAACCTTCATTGCGCACTGTGCAGTGGCAAATGCAGGGAATCACAACTGGCAGAAGTGCTGAGAATAATTGAACTGTTGAGTGCTGAGCCCTAAACAAGCCATCTTGACTGCACTCCTCCCCAAGCTCAGGGAACATCACAGAAGAATGTGAGGGGCAGAGAATGAGGATGAATGCTGCGAAAGCTGTCTTCTGGCTATGACATGGATGGTACACTCATGAACTCATCGAGGCTGTGGTTACCGGCACAAGATTAAACCCACTAACATTTGGTCATGGATTGTCGGGGGTTGGTGGCGGCAGATCATGGATTGGGGGAATTAAGGTCCCAATTCTGGCTGAGGACCTATTGGTAGTTAATGGCTGGTCGAGGAGAGGAGAGTCACTTTTCTTCGGGGCTGCAGCCACTGGAAAGTTGCCTATTTTCCAGCAAATAAGCCCACATCTATGCTTATGCAAGCAACTTAGCAGGCCATTATAAAAAGGCATGAAGGCAGGAAGGGGGCTTACTGGGAAGAAAGGAGGGTCCAAAGGGAGTGAGAAAGGGATAAGAGTGGGTGATGGGTGAAATATGATAAAAATATACACGTATGAAATTGTCAAAGAACAAATAAAATCAGTAAAACTTAAAATCATGGGAAGGCAAATAAAGGAAACAGAACACCTAGAAGAGCCTTTGGAACATTGTAAAATAATGGCTCCCAGTGAGACATGCCTCTGTCCTTTTCACTGCTTAGTCTGCTCCCATGTGGACTTGAGCTGAAGTGTGTGATTTGTGTTGATCAGTTTAAACTTTGGCAAACATATCCCGAGAGGCTTGAATAGTACATTTTTAGGCCTCTGAAACTGTCATGTGTGGAGCTGCCCAAGGTAGTCTTTGACTGATGAAGCAATGCAGAACAAACATGAACTATTCTGATATCCAAAAGTATGTCCCAAAATAGGACATAGAATTGTTTATGCTGCCAGGTATATTGAAACAGCAAAGATAAATTTTACCAAGAACCTTTCCTTTTAAATTTAAAGGAATGCTGATGTATTCCCTTCCCATTCGTAAATAAATTTACTAAGCAACAATTATTCTTTGTTGCTATAAAAGGTATTTATGTAACATTATTCTATAGTCAGGTTATTTTGAAGATGCAGAGTTGCCAGATAAAATAAGGGACATCCAGTTAAATTTAAATTTCAGTTGAACATCAGATACATTGTGTGTGTGTGTGTGTGTGTGTGTGTGTGTGTGTGTGTGTGTGTCCTTCTTTCTGTCTGTGTGTATCACAGATGTATGGAATACACTAGAACTTAAAATATTAATTGCTCGTCTTGAAATGAATTTTAACTAATTGTCCTTTATTTCCACTTGATAACTATGGCAATCCTACCTACAGGAAACCAGTCCCCATCTGATCTGCCAGCTGACTTTAGCCATGTTAAGTGACTTCAGGAAACAACAGCAGAACTAACAAGGTAAGCCTAGTACAAATTACTGATCCATAAACTGAAAAGCAATTAGGGTGACTGTTCAAAGCTACTGAGTTTTGGAGTGGTTCTTATGTACCAGTGGATAACAGATACACCAAGCAAAATTGTGTTTGCTCCTAAAGTGCAGCTAATTGAGGCAGAGAGTATTTGATGGAACACAAAGGAAAATAATCTATTGAGTCTGGAGTGTGAGAGCATTTTTCTAAGTATCATAATACCCTTGACCTTGGAGCTCAGAATATTTCCAAGCAACTATTGTAGGCTAACCTCGGATGTCCCCTAGAATCTGACCATGTCTCATAGGATGGGGCAGGCTTAAGAACACACAAGTCACTCAGAGAGATGCAGGTAAATACCCCTAGATAAAATGCATGCATAATTCTCTGTGCCTGACTTATACATCATATTTTGTTTGACCATAGCAAAAGGCAGTAGAAAAACAGAACACTGCTATATAGCTCCAAGGACAGTCTGATGTGATTGAGTGGACATAAAGATAATCCTCCCAAACTCAGGAAAGACTTAGGTTCTATTTGTTGGATTTTACTAATGAAATTAAACTAAAATAATAATAGTTGATCGTGTCTTTGTCAAACTGTTATCTCCAGGGGTCTTAAAATCAAGGAGATCTTACCCTCTTGATGGAAATAAAGCACCAAGCTTTCCTTTTTATATACATCTGCATGCATCCAAGTTTCAGTTTACTTTTTTATTGTGATATAAAAGAAACAAGCTTTCTACCCATAACTCTAGGCATTGGTAATCATAGAAGTTATTTAGATGGATATAAATGTAGTTCATTCTTGAGCCATGTAGTCCTAGAACTGGAACCATCTTACATAGTTTTAGGAAACTATTTCCAAGTCCCCTGTGGGGATGGTAGTTCACTCAGGCTTGAGACTTAATGAAGACCTGACACAATATGAGATACAGAAGATAAGTGGCAAAAAAAAAGATCACACACAGTGGAAAGTTTATCACTGTTTCCTGAAAAACAAAAGGAATATATTTTGGTGGAAGTTTATGAAATGAAATAAAATTGTTTATAGATTAAATTTCAATTTAGCTATCATACTTATTTTAACTGACCACTTCTTTAGCATGACAAAAGTGTAATAAAAGTTACCTCTGTCTTGCTCACTACTGAATGCCGAATTCTTTGAGTTGTGGTGAAAAATAATTCGTTAACTGCAAAGAGACCTAAAGATTTAGAGTCAAACAATGGAAATCACTCTGTCAAAAGAAAGGAAGCCAAAAACAAGCCAAAAACTGATAGTCAATTTTAAGCTAAAATTACTCAGAAGAAACAATGAAGGCCACTACCCATCAACAAAGAAACAAATCATTAAGAAGTTATAACAGGGGCTGAGAGATGGCTCAGTGGTTAAAAGCATATGCTGCTTTTGTAGAAGACCAGAGTTCAATTCCTAGCACCCATGTTGGGAGTCTCATGGCTTCCTGTAACTCTAGCTAGAGGGGGTCTGACACCCTTTTCTGGCTTCCACGGACAACTATATCATTTACATTTATCCATCTCCCCAACACAAATGCACATAGACATAATTAAATATAAGGTTTCTTTTTAAAATTTTTCTAACAATCATAATATATATGCATCAGATTTCGAGGCTCTTAACTTCACCATATTGAAAAAAAAATAGCCTGCAAAATAGGAAAAAAATGCCAACCATGTATCAGCCAGGAATTTTGCATGTTACATGCTTGTACATTCATGTTTATTGCACTATTCCTTTTCACCCAGGGATGGTATGATGGTTCAGTGTGTAAAGACACTTGCTACCAAGCATGACTGCCTTAGTTCAATCCACAGGACTCATGAGGTGGAAGGACAGAATCAACTCCCAGAAGTTGTTCTCTAACCAAAACATGAATGTTGTAGCACACACATATATACAAAAAAAATTAATTTTAAAATTTTTTAAAGAATGGAACTATCCTAAATTTCCATCAACAGTTGAATGAATAAAGAAAATGTGGTGTATATAGAAAACTGAATTTATTCAGTGTGCTGGCTAGTGTTTAGGACAACTCGACACAGATTGGAGTCATTTGGGAAGACATAACATCAGTTGAGAAAATGCCCCCAACAAATTGGCCTGTGGGCAAGCCTGTGGTGCTTTTTATTGATTGATGATTGAGGTGGAAGGGCACTGCTCACTGGGGATGGTACCACCTCTGGCCTAGTGGTCCTGAGTGCTGTAAGAAAGCAGGCTGAGCCAGCATGAAGAATAGTGCTTAATGGCCTCTGCATCAGCTCCTGCCTCCAGGTTCCTGCCCTACTTATGTTCCTGCTCTGACTCCTTCAGTGGTGGACTGTGATGTGGAAGTGTAAGCTGAAATTAAACCTTCCTCTTGAAATTACTTTTGGCCATAGGGTTTTATCATAGCAAACAGAAATCATAGAAACTCTAAGACATTCAGCCATAAAGGAAAATCATGACATTTGCAGGAAAATTGATGGAAATTATGCTAAACAAAATAAGCCAGAAGATAGATACTATATATTTTCTCTCGGATGCAAAATTTATATTTACATGTGTATTTGTGTCTGTCTGTGTATGTTGGTGTTTGGTTATGAAAACTGAAAGGAGACCACAAGAAGGGAGTAAGTAATCTTAAGTGGAAAGGGGCAAAAGAAGATAATGAAATATATGTGTTATGAAAACTGAAGGGGAGAATATTTTGAGGGAGTAGGAGACTAGCCTGAGAGGGAAGAGGGCATGAAAGTAAGCAGCAGAGGAGGAGATGAATAAAGTATCATGGCATCCATGTGTGAAAATGCATAGTGAAATATATTATTTTGCATGCTAACTTAAAAAGGAATTAAATGGTTAAAAATACCTGTCAGTTGTATGATTAAACAAAAATAACACAAACATCAATGATAGGAGACAGGGTGAATGGTGATAGTACAAATGAAAAGAGTATATCTCACTTTTATATTAGGTCAGCATTGATATAAGTGGGGTTTTGTCACATCATTTGGGGCAGGACCAAGGCCCTCCCCCATGTATCATGGCTGAGCAAGGTATCCTTCCATAGGGAATAGGTTCCAAAAAGCCAGTTCAGGTACTAGGGATAATTACTGGTTCCACTGCCAGGAGAGGCCTTACCTGCTCTAAGGAGTGGATGGGGGTGGGATGGGGAGATAGTAGGGGGGCATGGGAGGATGGGAAGGAGAGGGAACTGGGATTGCTATGTAAAATAAGATTGTTTTAAAAAGAAAAAGAAAAAATAAGTGGAGTTTTGGCATTTTTTATTTTGTTTTTTGGGGGGACAGGGTTTCTCTGTATAGCCTTGGCTGTCCTGTAATTCACTCTGTAGATAGGGCTGGCCTTGAACTCACAGAGATCTGCCTGCCCCTGACTCTCAAGTGCTGGGATTAAAGGATGTGCCACCATCGTCCTGCTTGTTTTGGCATTTTTAAGGGTAATCTTTGATGGGGAATGTTCTTCTGTATATATGTTTATCTTGCTAGTTGTTGAATAAAGCACTGTTGGCCAATGTGAGCACGTTAGGCCAGACTAGGAGTCTAGTACAATTCTGGGAAATGTAGGCAAGAGAAGTCTTGTGATCCAGGCAGGAAGTGACATAGCAGGCAGACTCATATATAAGCAAGGACAAGAAAGAAGTCGCTCTCTTTCTCTTCCTCCTGGTCTCTGCTCTGGAGTCTCCATGTGATCCGCCAGCAAGAGAGGCTGCCAGCAGAAGGTGTCCTAAATAAGATAAGTTTAACTTCAAAACTATTAACATTTCTGAGTATAGGGAGATGGCCCAGTGGATAAAGCACTTGCCACACAAGCAGAAGTACTGGCATTCTGATCCCAGGGTCCATGTAAAAGCTAATGGTGGCCGCCAATAATCCCAGCTTTCAAGAATCAGGGACAGGATTTCCAGGACCAGCTAGATATAGTGGCCAGAATTGATAATCTCTAAGTTCAGCAAGAGACCCTGCCTTAATCGATAAAGTGAAGGACAATCAAATAAGATACCCAACATCAGGCCTGCACATGTACATACATGTACTTGAACACCCACATGTGCCCACTCACACATTGCACACTACATGCACACAAACACACACACACAAAAAAAAAAAACCAACAACTATTAACTTTCAGCATCAGTGAGTGTCCTATGTATAAGTTTATACCCACAAGAAGTCAGTAATACCTTTTCCACATTTTGTGACAACTAAAAAAACAAAAGACACTAGCAAATGTCTGTCTGAGGGGGGTCAAAGTCACCAACAATTGAGAGGTATTGCATCAGAAGGACCTAATTAAGTTCAGAGAAGTTGACACTCCAGAAAGTGATATCAAGTCAGCTCCATACTTGAAAGTATTAGTTAGCATATTTTACACTTTCATCTTTGCAAAAACAATGTACATTTATTGAAACTATTTCTATCCTGTCAACTACTCCATCCCAGGTCAGAATTTCAGATTGAACAGTGGGAAGACAGTACACTTGTGATTCTAGGCTGCCAGGAAGAGGGAAATTCAATAGAAAACATGTTTGTAGGGCTTAATGTACAGCAGGCAATATAGTCAAAAGAAACGTGAAATATAATGGAGTATGATAAATGCTATGAAAATTAAAATAGGAAAAGCACTTCAAATAAAATTGCAGTGGGTGGCTTCAGCACGTTTGATGTCATCTCCATTGCTTTTAGTTGGCAGAAACTCAGTTGCACACACAGGAAGAAGCTGTTGTGATTACCTTTGTTCCTGTACCTTGTGGCAAAAAAGCTCAGGAAGACTGGCAGAAAATACGGAGGTGTTTGCCTTTCTGAGCCTAAATAGAAGTTCTTCCTGAACCAGGCCTCTTAGTATATTGGGCTCTGACTCCATCACACGGTGTCTCAGTAGGTTTGTAAATTGGTTTTACGCTTGATAGTCTGTTCAGTTAATTTCCCAGAAATACTCAAGCTGCATTCACTGAGTCAGCCACTAGACAGTAACAGGGAGTAACAGCCTGAAAATAAGAAGATGTTTGTACCTTTCGTTAATTAAAAAAAAAAAGCCATGCACAGAGTTAACTACAGAATCCGGATGGGCTCTGCTGGGTTGCAAGAAACAGAAATAAATTAGTCTACAGAAGACATCAGAGAGACAGATCTTATTTGCAGAAAGTAATTTGTCCACTTGATAACTTCAGACTAGCAGGATTAAAGAGACTACATTTCCCATAACCCCACAGCTACCTCTCAAAGATATTTAGTATCAGGGCCTTTGTCCTTGATGAGCCTTCTTCAAAGCAAGGAATAAGAGAGGAATGCATATGAAGTAAGCAGAGGCACTACATGAACAAAGGAGAGAGGGACACAGGAAATGGATGGCAGAACATTTACCTGAAAAGGGTTACCATAAAGTAGGTGAAAACTGTCACTAAATAGCTCATGCAAATGACTTAAGTAAGCAAGAAAGATGGTAAGATAAGATTAAGACGAAATTTTCACTGTCAGGTCTTGGAGGAAACCATGAAAAAATAAACTTAACAACCATGGAAATGAAGGCCAGAATGGCAGAAGCACAGGAAAGAAAGAGCTACAGTAAAAATGTGCCAATTAGTCAGCTCTGAAACATATTAAATACAAGAAACATTATATGGACCGTGTGTGTGTGTGTGTGTGTGTGTGTGTGTGTGTGTGTGTGTGTGTGTGTGTGTATAACAAATTTAAGGAAAAAGAGCCTATGAGTTGGAAGGAGTGCGGAGTGGGGGAGTGCATGGAGGGGCTTAGAGCAAGGAAAGGGGGAAATAGAGTACTTATAATGCAAAAAAATACCAATTAGTGTAAATTTTCTGTTAATATAGAACTAAGACCAAACAAATGCTGTGATTATGGCTACAGACCAAATGCAGTGATGACAAGCTTGATGGAGTATAAATTACATAACTAAAAATAACTGATAGAAAAAGATAAGAATTCCAATATACTGATTTTACCTTTATAATTGGGTTCAAGTGATGCCACATATAGCAAACAAACATAAAAATACAGACGGGAATATACTAAATATTCCAAGGATAAGCACTAAGAATAGAATTTTTGTTGTTGTTCTTTAGAGACAGGGTTTCTCTGTGTAGCCTTGGCTATCATGGAACTTGCTCTGTAGAACAGCTGACCTCTAATTCATAGATTTGCTGTCTTCCACCTCCCAACTGCTGGGATTAAAGGTGTGCACCACCACCTCCGGGCAAGAAAAAAATTAAATTTAGATTTATTTCTTTTATTATTTTATGTGTATGAGTATTTTACCAGAATGTATGTGTGTGTACCACACATGTGCCTGGTGCTCCGGGTATCAGACCCTCTGCAACTGGAGTTACAGATGGTTGAGTCACCATATGGATGCTGGGAATGCAAGAGAGATAAATGCTCTTAACTGCTGAGCAAATTCACCAGCCCAAGAAATAAAATTTAATCAATTAAAACTGAATAGATGAAAAGAGAATAAAAAGCAGTATTTGTAACAGGTAACAATGTATGGAAGGGAATCCTTAAATTCTCATAGATAAGCTGGGTGGAGGTGGTGGTGCACACCTTTAATTCCAGCACTTGGGAGGCAGAGGAGGGCAGATCTCTTCGAGTTTCAGGACCGCCTGGTCTACAGAGTGAGTTCCAGGACAGCCAGAGCTACACATAGAAACCCTGTCTCACAAAAAAAATCTACAAATAATTGAGTCACTAAATAACTCAGATATATTAATGCAATAAAATACGATTCAGATATTAAAAATCGAGATATTTGTGTAGTGGGATGAGGAAATGGCAAGGTTGTTCACATACTGGTAAGTCTATGCATTTCTTTATGTGTGTCTAGAATGTGTATGTACACAGACTGTTTCTTTGGAATAATACACAAGACATTGCACAATAACATTGCCTCTTGTGCGGAAGAACTGAGTATTGCTGAGAGAAAGGAAATGGGAGATTCGATGTATAACACATTATTTGGATAGTTTTGAGCCATTAGGATGAATGTGTAATTGTCATGCTTAAAGAAAATGAAGATATTCTCAAGAGTCCCTCGCTTTGGTGATCTGGACCATTGAAACAAGGCACCCCAGAGAACTAGACTAGACTTCCTCAGCAATCTCAAGCTGGGAGAAGGAAGAGGCTGGATGAACCCTGGTGCCAGCCAGAGAGGGAGGAAAGGGGTTTCGCACAGTGGGTACAATTTGTCAGACCATCTTACAAGAGAGATAGAATGATAGTTGGGACCATACCTTGACCAGGACTGCTTAATTATGCACCTCACTTACCTTCTATTTAAACCTTACTATCACGTTGTGTAGGTCTCTTTGTCACTCTTCCCAATGTGCTCACTCATGTTTCTGGCTTTTCATTATTAATGTGGCTCTTTTAATTGGCTTATTTAGGATGGGTGGGCAAGCCTAGCTTGTTAGGGCTGCCCCAGCAGAAGCTCTGGCCCTAATGCAGGCAACAAAATTCATCTTGGAATATAAAATGCAATGAAAGGAACTGCTTGGTCTGCTATTGCCCAGCCTTGCTCATAACAGGTTATGTGCAATGCCTGATCATGTATTGTATTTAGTTCATTCCACATACATTTCTCCTCCTTAGGCCTGAGATAAACATAAGGGCAGCATCCTGATTGAGAACTTGGCCCCCCAAGCCCCTGATCATTTTCATTATTTATCATCAAGCTTAAGCAAATAGGAAAACATTCTTACATAAACAGAAGCAAGACCTTGCTTGTACATCAGTCAGAACTTTTGAGTTCTCAAAGGTCATTTTAAAAATCCACAAGCCATCCATTGGGAGTTTCCCAATTTATAAAACCTGCCATATCTGGAACTGGCCTTGGCCCTCTCTTATTCTATAATAAGAATATTTTTCTTCATTTTCACCAAGTCACAGATATTAAGAATTCAGCACTTAAAGGAAATTACTATCAGAGAGGAACTTTATGGGAAGGAAAGAGGGGACAAAAGGAAAAACAGCCAACATCATGTCTTCTGCCTCAAATCACTTCCCAAATGGAAACCCATACATGTTGCTGAAAGTTGAAGAGCATCATGGTAAGTTTTTCAATGTCCAGAGACACAAACTGAAAACTAGTAAGGCCAATATGGGAGAGGTCAAGCTGATACACAAGGCTGATGTGTTACTACAGTCTAGCAGCAGTTGGGGGCTTTTGGGGAAAAGAACACTTGCAGAATAACTGAACCAAATGAACTTTTGTTACTCCTTCTTTCCACTTTGAGAGTAGACATGTTGAAATGTTTGGTCATCTCCAATTCTCGATTGCTGTTCACATCAATAATAGTGGAGAAAGCACACATGCACCAGTCAAAGTACCACAGCATTAGAAAACACAGGAAAGAACATGTCAACATTAAAAATATGTAATTAATTGCACTGGACTCTTTCTTCTAGCAGGGAAGTTATTTTTATTCAAGGTTATAACAATGATAAGCCCCAAATACATCATCCCTGTTACTACTGCATGACTCTAATCCTGCCCCCGTTTCCAGGGAATGGAGTGCAGGGGCCTCAAAGCACACAGTCCCCAGGAACAACAGGTGGCAGGGGAGGGCTCCAGAATGAGTGTGGAGACACAGTGCCCTCGGGCACCACACACGAAGGTACACATGAGAAGCAGCAGCAAATCCAGGGCTCTTTCAGGAACTGGAAGGCAGTCTGCAGCAGGCTCACATGACACAGGAGATAGCTCAGGCCAGGCAGGGTACAACTCTGTAGACCGGGGGCGGCCAGGGCAGCACAGGAAAGCCCCGCAGCAGACAGGAACATTTTGTGATCAGAGCTATTTAGACCTTGTTTTTCTGTCCCAACAGGAGGGGGGTCCAGGGTCCTGTTTCACAACTCCCTTCATATGCCCCCTGAGTCAGAAGCTCCCCCTACCTTAGGCTGGCCTCCTATCTTAGGCTGCACACCACAACCAGTCAAGGGATGAGGGGGCAGACAAGAAAGCTCTGCTTCCACACCCAAGCCATGTTTTCAGGAGGGCACTACCAGCAAATGAACAGGAAGGGGCGACCTGGGCCAGGACCATGTATGTGTTGGAGCAGCTTTGGTGCCAGGTGGCTTTCCTGGGCACAGCTGCCCAGGAGGTGTGCTGGAAGCCTCTTAGGCCCTCCCAGAGTCAGGAGACAGCTGCACTGTTCAAGTCTCAAGTGCCTGAGAGATGCTGGACCATGGATGGCATCATCCAGAACTAGGAGTTCCGTGATGTGCAGAGGAGTAGGGAGGTGCATGCTAATTTGGGCCAGAAGCTTCAGCAAGGACAGGAGCCTCTCTCTGAGGTTAGAGGTTAGAAAGGCCCAGTAGTGGGCTGTTACTCAATACAGCACTGGCAAGGCAGCCTGGACCAGGACAAGAGGATGCAGGTGTGTGCACAAAACCCTCCTCCAATGCAATCACCCAGCCAAAACGTGGACCACTAGGCAAAAGGGAGCTACGGGTGGTGGTGGGGTGGGCTGGGGTGGCAAGGGGGCCGCCTGCCGGGGAGGAGTGCACCAGCAGCTGTTGGGAAACAAGACAGGGCCCCTCAGCCAGCCAAGGCAGTCCCAGGCACAAACAGTGATGGCTTGTGGTGTGGCAATAATCACAGGCCACTGTCCTCATCCAGTTTCCTGGGACCTTGGAGATGGTCAGTATCCACTCCTGGTTAGATAACTTCCCACAGTTGGTCCAGGGGCCTGGCAGGCACCCCAGCTTACTGGTCACCATGGAGTGCTGCCGGAAGCAGGGTACAGACAGAACACTTGGAACTCAAATGCTCTATGGAGACAGAAGAGGGGATGGCAGCCATGGAGAGATGCACGGAGGAGAGCAGGCCGAAGGCAGGCCACTGGGCACACAGACACTGGGCACAGTGACCCAGAACAGCACCCCAGGGACATCAACCAGGTCATGACACCTGTCCTGCAGCAGCCACAGCATGGCTTCACAAGGGAAGCATGCACTTGTGTCTCCTGCTTTGTCATCATGGCTTTGGGAAGGTGTCTGTTGCCTCATACATGGCAACCACGCAGGGAAGCTAGCCTTGGTGAAGCAGCAGCTAAGGGGAACTGGGAGAGGTTTAGAAATGGGCAGGATTTGTGTGTGCCTGAGAGAGAGAGAGACAGAGAGAGAGAGAGAGAGAGAGAGAGAGAGAGAGAGAGAGAGAGAGAGATGTGAATGAGTTGGGCACGCCTGTACGCATGGCTCATTGCATAGGCTGCTCCTCTTCCTTGCAGGGTTATGTGGATCTCAGGCACAGCATGGCTATCTGCAGGCCAGTCATGAACAGCACTGACAGCATCTTCCTCACTATCATTGTGGGGAGTTCCTGGATGCTCTACCTCTAGGAAGGGCTAGGAAAGAAGGTAGGTTTCCCAAAAGAGGAGTAGCTGCCAACCCCCACCCTGCCAGGAAGTAGTGCTTGGGATACTTCCTGAGGAAGGAAGGGGGCATGCCCGGAAGTGGTTTTGACAGCATCTTAAGGGGACATATAGATGTGAACCTAGCTGGGGCCAGCCAAGTGGTAATCCCTCCTGGGAGAATCCTCCACCAGATGGGCACAGGAAGGTGACACAGTCACTGAGGGATGCACAGAGAAATGCCATGGGCTGGGACCTTCAGTCCAACGAGGTCATTCAAGAAGGCCTCTTGCTTTAGGGGTTCCTGTACTCAGGGCCCCGGGCGCCTGCTTCAAGTCTGTTGTCTCCTCTACTTGTCTACACACACCTTAAATGCAACTGCTCCCGCCTCCCTGTCCTGTCCTCTGCCCTCTCCTGAGCCCTTCTCTTGAAGCTTATCTATCCTGAGCACAGTAGTCTCTTTCTGCCCCTGCCTCCTGTGAGCCCTGGTGAGTGCACCTGCCAGGGAGCAGGCAGCCCAGACAGCTGGACTCTGTGGTGCATTTTGCCTCCCTGTTTGTGCAGACAGTGAGCAAACTCAAAGACAAGGCTCTGCCCCCTTTCCATTGTCTTGCCAATCAAATCAAAGCACACAAGTTTATTGATGATACACACAGGTGGGGGCTTGGGTGGAAGAGGGTCAGTCAGTACAATGGACGGGGGGGGGAGGGAGAGCATTTTTTTTATTAACATGCTAGCCATCCATCAGCTAGTGTAGAAAATTGGAAAGGGAAACATTTCAACCTAAACAGAGGCAGCAGATGCAAGTTGGCACGAGCTCCCATGTGGGTGTAATTTCTGCTAAGTGGTCCTGCTTAGACAGGGAGATCACCACAGGCAACACAGCATTGGTGATGCTGTGACTTGATGTTCCTTATCTGCACCTAGCAACCAATGGTGAGTGATTGCTTTACCCTTTGCTGCTGGGGGAAGGCTGTAAGGGGGCAATTTACAATGCACTTGACCTGCAGCCTAAATGTCAGAAGTTGCCCCAGCTCCCAGGAGCCCTGCCTGGCCAAGAAGACTATGGCCCTCCATTTAGGGATTGGAACTTTCACCCAAGGAGGAGCTGCTGCCCGGCTAAGGCTGCATCCTTGCTTGCACCCACTGCAGCTTCTTTGCCCTCAGCAGACTGTTGCAGCTCTGGGTGGATTCAGTCTCCTTCTGCGCTTGAGACAGCCACTTATGGGCAGAGGGCTCCCACAAGCATCTCTCTGCTCCCACTTCTGATATAGAGGAGCATGAATGAGAATAGCGTTTGCGCAGCCAGCGCTTCCCCCACCAACACTGGCTTTTCAGACAAAACCATCAGTGGTTCCAAACTCTCAACCTTTGCACAGCCACTTCCCTCGGATATCAAAGAAAGCTGCAGGTCTGCAACCGACTTGGCAAGCACGTTATTAATAACTGTCATGCTCATTAGCAGACTTAATCCGGCCTGCTGCAGAAATGACTTGCAGCAACGAAACGCCGGCTCTCGACACACTTCATGGATGTACGTCTTAATCTGGCCCTGATTTCCAATACTGGTGTTCGGGTTTTCAGGGACACACAAAGCCTTCTCCCTCACAGTGTGCGGGGTGGTGGGGATCCTGTTTCCCACCACTGAGAGGCTGGCTAAATGCCTACCGACATTGTGGCTAAGGGAAAAGCCAGCATTTGTGGGCTCATTGAACATTTTTTTTCCTTGAATTGAAACACATTTGGTCAGGGCAAGAACTTAAATAAAAGTTTCTTTTCTTTAGAGTTCCAGAGTTTCAGTGGGTCAAATGGTGTTTCTTGTTTAGTGATATGTCTGTGTCTTTGTGACTTCCTGGATCCTTTTCACAAATGATTTAATTCTTCATCATTCTTGGGACTTCGGCCTTCTCTGGTCCTTGAGTTGAGTCTAATGCCTTTTATCAGCCCTGCCTGAAGCAATGCACTCTTTTGGTCTTTTCTTAAATGATTCCTCCTTTGTTGCAGTTGTGGGTGATCATTCTAGCCACTTTAAACCTGCAAACCAGCTTTCCATAGTTCTTCAGCCGAGCAGATCTCATACCCATCAAAAATTACTAATGGATCTCATTGACAAAGTTCTTCAGTGACAGTGTTCTTGGTCCCATATTATTAGTCATGTCTCCTGAAGACAGTCTCTTAATGTCCTAAGAGCATTACAATCTTTCAAGGACATGCCCACACCTAATCTCTGCCCTCCCCCTCTCTCCCTCTGTTGCTGCCTTCCTCCACTTCTCCCTCGCTCCTTCCCTCGTTTCAGAATTAGAATTTCCAAATGTTTCTCTCTGCAATTCCTCCTCGGGTGTAGCATGTGCCTTTTTATGGTACTTAAATACAATGGGATACTAGGCAAGGGGAAACAGAGGCTGAGAGAGGCAGCAACAATGGTGTTTCTGAATCCTGTATTCTGAGTTGCCATGCCCAATTCCCATGCCTGCTCCACGACCTCACACTCCACGGAGGGATGGCCTTCCTTGCTTTCCAGATTATCTACAGGAAAACAGACAAGAAAAAAAATCAAGTTTGGTCTGTGCGTGGGCACACATGTCTTAGGTGTGTCCCCTCTAGATTCCAGTTTTAGAAGTTGGTCAGTTAACAGTTCCTGTTAGATGCCTGCAGGAAGATTAACTAACTGTGAAACTCATTATTTTATTCAACTGAAGTACATTCATAAAAATGAATGGAAGGCAAATACGAGGGAAGTACAGTGATATATGTGAAAATATCACAAGGAAACCCATTAACTTGTACACTAACTACATAAAATGGAAACATTGTCTACCGTTTAGGTTTGTAGCACCCCACCACCTTGTCTTCCAGTCAGTTTCTGACCTGTATGCTTCTCCACAGCTGCTGGGCTAGTTTGCAGCGCAGCTTCCCTACCCCTCCTTTCTACACTACATGCTGGTACTGTCTTCACAGAACCAAAGGGAACAGGAATTAAGGGTTTTTCTAATACTCAGCTTCACTTCAGCCTAGGTCTTCTGACTGGTTCAAGCCTGTGGTTTCCGTAATACAAACTTCATGAGTAACAAACATCCTGAGAGGGCCTTCCTCTTCCCTTCCTTTGGTGTGTGCTGCCCTCTATAGACAGACAAACTAACAGCTATGTGTAAAGTCCATCATTGTTTAGGGCTGGATGATAGGCTACAAATCCTCCTGCCTTTTACTAATTTAGGACTCTGGAGAACATGTCCCACATATCAACCCCGGGATCCCCAAACAAGATCCTCCACATCAACTTCATGGATCATTTATGGAACTAAAATGAGCTTGGTCTGGGTGTAGGAATCTGTGGCCCATCTTTGACCCCAGATTCCCAGGTAATTTTCATTGTCTTACCAAACTGTTCATAACCTGAGTGGTTCCTTTTCCTTTTATGTGGCTATAAATATCACCTTGCTGAGGTCAATAAGAGCTGATAGCTGGATCAAAAGAGCTTTTCCTCCACAGTTCTTGGTCAGCTAAGGTCCATGCCGCCAATGAGTCATAGTCTCCAGTTTCCACTCCCACGAACTTTTGTCTCTCCAGTGCTGGGATTAAGGGCAAGGCCCCCATGCCACACCCCGCCCTAGTTGCTTTTGTCAGAGTATTTTATTATAGCAGCAGAAATGAATCCAGAACACTAGGTAAAATAATGCCCCTCTCCTCAGTGTGGAGGCACAGATAAAATCAATCACAAGTAGCTTGCTTAAAGCAGAAGGAAGGTTCCAGAGCAATTCAACAATAATTGTGACAAATTGATAGATTCTAGATTTGAACTAGCTGGAGAGTAAAAACTCCTAGACAACCCCTGTTAGAGAAGTGTAGAAGAAGGGCATGCTAACACAGAATCTTTCCTCTCTCCTCTCCCTCTCCCTCCCCCAACTCCTCTCTCTGCCTCTGCTTTTCCCTTACAAAGGGAGGTATTAAAGTTACACTGTAATTGATTTTACCTCAAAAATGAAATAGGTTTCTCGCTGAAGATAAGAGGAAAAAAGAAAACCATTCATGTTTTTTGGCAAGATGAAACAAAACTAGCAGTTATAAAGTATTGCCTGAATGGTGGTTCCCTATAGCAAAAGGCTCGCCATGATGTCACCTGACCTGGAGCAATGGGCCAGCTCCAGCAGTTGTTTTCTCAAGAAAAACCTGAGGTATGGAGAAGGCTCACACCTTGGAACTTACTATCCAAAACCACAGAGGGCTGTCCCTGTACAGAGGCCTCATCCATGACAAAAGCACAGATGTCTCAGGTGCAATAATTCTTTTATGAGAAAGTACAGCTGTTTAATCAAGAAAATATTGAAGTGAAATTACAGTGTACAAAAAGCTCCAAAATCCCATTCCTATAGAAAAGCAGTGAAAGATGGAATACTGTCAAAAACAGGTTTATTAGAATTGCAGAAACTACTCAAAGCTTTACATGAGTCAGAAAAACTCAAGAGAGAATGAGGAGCTGAACTTCAGTAAAAAGAACTCTGGGATGTTTCATCTAATCACAGGCCCACCCCTGCCTCTGAGGTAACCTTGAAGAAACTGGCCTGTATTCCCTGATGGTGTTCCTAGTCCTCAAAATATCGGAACAGACTATATTATTAGGGATCTATGATCGTTGATTGCTACCGTTCCGGTGACTCTCTGAAGAACCAACTCAAAGGGCTTGCATTTATTTTCCCTAATTCAGAACATTTCCAAAGATAAAATGTCTACTTTAGGGACATTTATTGAAAATGTGTGAAGGCAAATATTTTTATCCACTAATGCCTGGGGTGTGGAACATCGATTAAGGCTTACAAAACAGACTTCATCACTTGAGAGGAAATCCTTGAGATTAAGATGTTCTGAGAAAGAAGGCCCTGGTAAAGTTTCAACCAGTTTCTGAAAGCCATAACACATGCATGGATCTAGGGACATTGCTGAGTACCGTGGCACAGAGGTTTAGTCCCACCCCTCCAAGCAGAAGCTGGTGGATTTCTGTGAGTTTGAAGCCAGCCTACTCTACATAAGAAGTTTTTAGCTAGCCAGGGATACCTAGTGAGACTCTAACTGGAATGAAAATATAAATATAAATAAAAAGACAAAGATGACCCTAAAATCTCACTTCTGACTGAACCTTAAGTGTAGAATGTGAAACATATCTAAATTATGCAAACAAGACTTTAAAGTATGGACACACACAGTCCATGTGAAAACAATGGGACATTTTGTTGATTTGATTCGATCTAGATGCAATTGTTAAAGGACATCTCTATTAACTTAGTGGCTGGTGTTAAACTAATTGACCGTGCATTAAAGTGACAGACAAAAAAAAGAATATAGTCTTTTCAGATGGGTTTAGTAAAATGACTAAACAACAACAAAAAAATTACCATACTTCACAGCAAAAAATAGAGCCTGAGAAAGAAGCAGAGACTCATTTCCAGTTGCCAAAATGTTCATAATGTGTGTTTGAGGCTTTATTTTTATTTTTTTAAAAAACTATATTGAAAGGCATGGAAACACAAGACAATCTGGCCAACACACAGGAAAACAGTAAACTAACACAGCGTTCTGGAAGAAGCCTGTCATTGCACTTGTTAAACAAAGACTGTGAATCCACTAATTTAATATGCTCTCAGAAGTGAAGGAAAACACACAAAAAAGGAAAACTAATGTTGCTTTTTCAGCAAACCCAGAAATGAAACAGAGATAGAAAGGAAGCTGAGAAGGGGCGGGGGAGTGATGGTACAAAAGGACAGAGGGGAAACAAAGGTGGAGAAAAGTAACTCTGGAATTGAAAATTTAAATAACTACAATTTAAAAAATCACTAGAGGGATAATAATACATTTGATTAGGTTAAAAAAAAAGAGTCAGTGAACATAAGGATGGGAAAATTGGAATTGTTAACTCTGAGTAAGAGAAAGCAAAAAGAAGAAAGCAACCTGAACAGAGCCCAAGTAATTCATGGACTGCCATCAAACAGACAAACATGTGCATATGGGAAACCCAGAATGAGGAGAGAGAAAAGAAATATAATCCTAAGTACTCAGGAAACAAAGGCAAGAGAATCTCACAACTTCAAATCCAGGACTGGCTTCAGAGTGAGTTCAAGGTCAGCTCTGGCAACTTAGTGAGCTCTATCTCAAACTAAAAAGTACAAAAGAGGTCTGAATACATATAGCTCCATCTTTCTTCACATGCATGAGGCCTTAGCTTCTATACCCTGTATAAATAAATAAATAAGTAAATATTCTCCATTATTTGGAAAATTCTCCAAACCATGATATTTTAAGCCTGAAAATTAAAAACATTATTCAGAGAAATTTAAAAAGACCAAAATAATTGAGAAGGTAGACCATGATACAGGACTGATAAAGTCAGTATGGTAAATACAACTAATTTTCATCACATTGGTCTATGGATTCAATCAATCCCAATAAAAAATCTTAAAATGTGTGTGTTTAACAGACATTTAAAAAAAATAAACCTATATAGAAGGATCGGAGTTGTAAAGCTCTTGCATTCAATCCTCAGTTTTGAAAACAAAAACCTTATGTGGAAATGAAAAGGCTAATAATAACTAAGATAATCTTGGAAACTAACAATAATCTATAGTATCAAATGTTATATTGTATTAGAAAACTACCTTAACTGTGACAAGATGCAAGGCCATTGGTGTAACAGTAAATGAATAGGAAGTCTAAAATACACACACACACACCAACATGATCAACACAAAGGTGACTTGCTAATATAGTGGAAAAAGAATGAGATCCTCCAGAAACTGTGATGGGTCAAGTAGACAGCCATTCAAGAGAAAAATGTAATAAAAATGCTTTACAAAGCAAACTGCAAGTAAATTATAAATCCAGATATGAATGACGAAACAAGGAAGCTTCTAGACTACAATGCATGTAATCTTCGTGACACTATAATATGGGAAAGGTTTTAAGAGAATAAAATAAAATGAGGAAAAACATTGATAAAATTTCTCTTTATTGAGAGATATTTCTTGGCTGAGCACGATGTTGTGCACATGGAATTACAGCACTTAGAAGGCTGAGACAAGAAGATACCAAGTTTGAGTTCCAGGCCAGTTTGGGCTACATAGTGAAACTGTGTCTCACATGGAATGGAAGGGTGGATCTGGAGAGATGCTGAGTGTTTAAGAGCACTGGTTGTTTTTAAAGATTATCAAGGTTTGATGGCCAGAATCCACATAGTGGCTCTCAACCATCAGGCGATACCCTTTTCTGCCACATGGTGGCTCGCAACCATCAGGTGATGCACTCTTCTGGTGTCTATGGGCACAACGCAGTCGTGGTGCAGAGACATATGCAAGCAAAACATCCATGTACATATATGCACAAAACTATTTTTTCAATGAGGGAGCTTTCTGTATCGAGATAGAGATATCATTATGCACATGAAAATCAAACATGACCTAACATCAATACTTGATAAAACTGGGATAAAACTACTCATATCTTCAAGATTTAACTATGCTTTATAGTTATTATATTATAGTGTCTATTCTTTGTTTATAATGCACAGATTGACAACATATGTATTGTATCTTGGATAAGAAGACTGGCCAACAGATTTTAGAATACTCAAATGTGCTGATTAGCACATTTATTGTAAAACTTCCTGAGGGGAAATGATACATATGAGTACTTCAATTGCTGACTTCAAAATTCTGGTTCAGACCACTTTTACAAACTAAATAATTTTCAAAGCCCAAAGCATAGTGCATCAAATCTTCTGGTCCTTATAGAACCTTTCATAATGGACTCATAATGTGGTAGAAGGAGGGGCCCCTAAAGGGAGTTGAGAAAGGAAAACAAGAAACAACCATATGGTCTAGTCAATGTCCAGGACAGACATATACGCAAGCTGTCACATACTCACTAATCATATATCTCCCCTGCAGCCTCTTGCCTTTGCCCTTCCTTCTCATTCTAGCAATCAGTGCCTTCTAGTCTAAAATGCCCAAATCACAATGTATTTAACTAGAAGACAAACAAACAAAAAATTGAGTGAAAAAAAAAAGTTCCAATCTTTCAGATACTGAAGGGTTCAGTATTTTGGAACTAATATCTCCTGGGCCTTGCTATATACATAAATAAAACTGTTTCCCAGAACGCAGATTGGATGTCTCTTCCTACAGCAACAGCATGATTGTATCTCCTACCTACTTGAATTTATGTGCCATCCTAGACTCGTTTGACTCTATGTCTAATCCTAGAACTTGATTAACTGCTTTATTTCCTGTCCATAAGAAAGAAAACAAAGATCCATCCTGCTTGTACATTCCTGGAGTCCAAGTCATTGCCACCCTGCTTCCAGCTACACCTTGAGTAGTCATATGACATAGTGTCACCTGGCAGGAAATGGAGGCACAAAACTAGCATGATCTCATCCATGGGCTGAGTAAAGATTTCATGTCCTATAAGGCAGACTTTGGCCAAGAGACAAGGTGTTTGTGAAAGCTGACGGAGGGAACATGGCTTAATGGCAGGGTGCTTGCCTGCTAAAGCCCTGGATTTGATCTCTAGCACCATATATAATAAACACACACCAGTTTTACTTTCCTTCTACAGATGCTGTTCTTGGAAAGCACAATTTAATCAACTGTGCTTTGAGACATTATGTCTAGATGGTGACTAACTCTTGTGCTTGTTTTCATCTATTCTTGCCTTAGTTCCCTTTTTCTTCACTCATGTTTCCTCATAATGCATATCCCACTAAGTTGTCAACAGATAAGCTTCTGTTCCTGGCTCTATTTTCAAATCCTGAGCTAAGAAACCACCAGACTTTTAACATTTAATGAAATGAGCTCCGTGGTAAAAGATAGAACTTTGCTGTGCCCCAAAGGTAGCAAACATAAAAATAATATTTCTATTATGGAATGGAGTAGCATGTATAAATACCCAAACCCTGATGAAATATAAAAATCCCCTCCATAACGTAAGCCCTTTGTCTGGGAAATTGTCTTAAAAACAGATGCTTACTTTAAAATGCACACGTTTGGATACAACCAAGTTTTTTTTTTACATGTGTTTATTTTATTTGATGTGCGTGAATATTTTACCTGCATGTATGTCTGTGCATCACATGCATGCCTGGTGTCCATGGAGGCCAGAAGAGGGTGTTGGGTCCCCTGGGACTGGAGTTACAGATGGTCGTGAGCCACTTTATGAGTGCTGGGAATCAAAACTATGTCCTCTAGAAGAACAGCCAGTGCTGCTAACCACTGAGCAATCTCTCTGGCCCCACAACCAATATTTAAAATAAAAATACTAAATACATTTATAAAAATAGTAATATAATTTATGGGGTTCTATAGTATGACCAAAACCTAGAAGCCATAAAGAGAAAAAAAGGAAATGTCAATCACTAATCACATTTTCAGAAAAAAAAATAGCAAAGCTAAATGAAGCCGATCTCCACCAAGCCTCCTACTTTGATGGGAGCAATATATATCTAAATTGCCTTAATTCCAGATTGTTAAATGAACAACCCTCTATGAAGACATTGATTGCAATCTACATTGATCTTAGGGAGAAAATGTTCTAAGCAGGAAACATTAAGAATCTGTTGTGCTTATTAACTCTATTTCTCACAGTAATAAATTATCATTCTGGATTTTATTTTCAAAAGGAAGTCCCACTTTATTTGATAGCATGTCATATCCTCTGCAAGCTCAGCAAGGCTCAGTGAATGAGGAGGCTGCAAGCTCAAACAAAGCTGCCCTTTTTAGAGCTCCTCTTTCACCTTCCAGGATGTAAATGGTCAGCCCACTCTCAATAGGGGATCAAATTACCTTTGCATGAACCTAGGCAGACAAACTCACCCCTCCACTAGGACTTCCATCCCTTGCCTTCCCTCCCAATCCTCCCACACCCCTCTTCAGGAACACACATTGTCCAAGCTCTCAAAACAGGCCTCACAAGGCCCCAGTGGAGAGGGTGAAGCTCTGTCAGTAGTAAACACCCCTTCCCTGCCCCCACCTTGCCCTCAGCCTGAGCACACAGGAGACCTAACAATGGAGCTGAGACTACTCTGGGTTAAAATCAAGGAAGAGCCACAGCTTAAACAGGCAAACCAGGGACAAGCTGCAGCCAGGGATGTGGTGTAAACGTAATGTAAACAGCCGGCATGGAAAAACAGTCTTATGTTATTGTGGTGTTCAAAACCACTCTCAAGAGAACCTAGCAAAACCCGACATTCAAGCATATGAAATGTATGGTGGTGACATCACTTGTCTACCCCACGCTGGAGTTTTTATAAAACAAAGCCGATGAAATGTGAATTCAAGAAACAAAGCCTGTTTCCTGAGCCTTGAAAAGTTAGGCTTTGGGGGGGGGGGCGCACGATTAAAACAACTGAGCCCCACTATTAGAAAATTATCTTTGAGCACAGTTAGATTGACACAGGGAGTTTTAGTACTGTTGGAGGAGAAAATCAAAATAGCAGGCTATCCGCTGGGTCTCTTGACACCGTCCCCAAAAGAGAAGAAAGTAACTTGTCCCTGACCTGCCCCATGAGCTCTGCAGACAGTCCCAGGCCTGGATCCTGCTCTTCCAAAAAAATGGTTGGGAGCTGCAACCTTCCAGGGGAAACACTGGGACACCAGGAAGTGGCCCAGCCATGCCCCACACTAGCCTCACCCAGCAGTTGTTGGATCCAGCTTATCCTATCATCAACCTAGATAAACAATAAAAACAAAACACCAGAGAGAGATTAATCAAAGAATACTGATTCTTATTTGAGAGTAACTGGGGGCATTACTATTCAAATCCACATTACACAGCAAACAATGGTCATACTCAAAGAATTCTGAGGCGAAGGGAAAGTTGTAAAGACAAACCAAGGAAGATCCTATCTGATGTTTGCAAACAATAATTCTTGGCCACAATGATTGATAAGAAGTGTGTCATCAATCGATTGTTGAACAGACTCCTGGGCAGATAGCCTTCTTAATGTACTTTTTGTGTCGGGGTTCAGCAGCATCGGAGCATGCTTTGGTTCTGCTAATCTTCCATGACAGTTACTCTAGGACAATTGACTGTAAGAATTCTTTCCTAATAACCTGTCAGCCCTGTTGACACTTTATACAAATTTTTATATAAGGAATTCCTCTTTAATTCTCACACAGGCTCACCAGCCTGCTCTTTGAAGCTGGATTCCAACCTCCAGGCTTTTCTTCCCCCAATCTGCCCTGAATAACCTGCAGATCTTTTGTAACTTATTCTTCAAGATCAGCCTTTTTAAAATCACTCTCCCCATAAAACATTCCCCTGAAACATTGTATACAGTCGTTTCTGTTGCCTCTAAGCACTAATAGGAAGCATTGGCCCATGAATAGAAGCTCCTCCAGATTTTATACACATACATAAAATCTTCATTCATTCATTCATTCTCTCTCTTTCTTTCTCTCTTTCTCTCTCTCTCTCTCTCTCTCTCTCTCTCTCTCTCTCTCTCTCACACACACACACACACACACACACACATACACACACACAGATACTCAAATCTTGAACCCAAGGACAAAGACAATGTCTTTTTTCTACTGCTTAAACATAACTTTATTGATAAAGCACAGCTCTTAGATGGAAAAATTCAAATCAATACAAAAGTATAGCTTATTTATGACATATAGTTACTTCACTGTCGGTTTAGGTAAACAATAAAAATTTCTCACCGTAGGTAGCAAGATGAATTGAGAAATGCTGTCTTTGTGCAAGCTCTAATATGTATTTGGCATATTTAAAATGGCTCAGTCTAAAGCCAACATCAACGGCTATTGATAATGTGTGATATTCATTATTCCTAAATAGCAGCTCAAGGGATCTCTTTGCCACACAAGCATAATGGAAACCAAAGAATTTATGAAGCAAATTGTTCCCACGTGCAAACTTAATTAATTCAGTATTGTTTGGAACAGATTGCAAATTACAGTTTGGTTAATACTTTTAGAACTTTCACTTTGACCACCAGATCCTTATGATTTGCTAACGCTCTGATTTTTTTAACACATACTCCAGATTCTTTGAATAAAAAAAACAGTGAGCTCCTGCTGAATTCTTTCCTGGATGATGCAAGCCCTTCACTTTTGATGTTGTCATTTATATTTTCAAACAGGGTAAGAATGTTCAGAAGAATCTCTCTATCCCATTCTTTATTAAAGAGGGAAATCAATTCTGACGGGACTTTACAACTGACCAGCTCTCTTGTCATGGCTGGATTTTCAGTGAAGTTTATAATTAGTTTCATAGTTTGTATCTTGGTAAAGTGATTTCCCAGGAATAGCAAAGCAAAAAAGTCTGGAAAAGAATAGGAAAGCAAGTGTTGGTAATGATTAGTCACAGTCATGTTAGTTAACAGTCTTAATCCAGCCATCTGCACGGCTGAGTCCAAGCGACAAATCATGGTATCGTCACACACTTGACTGATGTAAGTTTTAATCTTGCCCTGATTTTCAGAATTAACACTCAAGTTATTAAGGGCATTGTAAGTCTTTTCCCTAATAATAGGGTCTCTCGTTTTTATCAGTTTTGCAATAATTGGGACACCACCCAATTCACGTATGGCATTTTGATTAAATGAATATGCTGCATTGTTACCCAGTGTGACCAAGGCTACTTCCTGAGTAAAAGGGTCATTTGTTCTCTCCAAGATGTTAAGAACCTTTTGAAGGTCAGGGGCACTCAGAATATCATCAATTTTATAGGGAAAGTTGAACTTGCCCCTGCGTACAGGCCATGCTGTGGCTGGAGCCTTGGTGATCTTACTGCGATTCTTTCTCTTGGCTTTTCCACTTGCCCTGCTCCTAGCCCTAGCGCCACTCCTGCCTGGGTGGCAGCCTCCACCCCTGCCTCCTGGGCAGGGCAAACCCGATGATAGGGTCCTGGTCCCAGAGATATTAGCAAACCTGATCCCTCTGCCTGCCTTTGCACTTGCCTGTTCCTTTAGGATCTTGAAAAGGGCTTTAGCCTTAGCTTCTAGGCCACCTTCACCCTGGGATTCTGGGTGTGCTTCGATCTTTACACCTGGATCATTTTCCTGCCCCACCTTTACATCAGCCTTGGGCTTTGAGTCATCCTGAGGTCCAGCCCCCACACCAACATTAGTCTTAACTCCTTTCTCAGTTTTGCCCCCAGTTTCTGGTTTGTCACTACAAGACTCTTCCTCCTCCTCTTCCTCCTCTTCTTCATCATCCCACAGTTTCTCATTCTCATCTTTTCCCCAGGTCAGTCTGTATACACAGTAGCAGGCACCAGCCCCGATGACCATGCCTGCAGCCACACATCCAGCTTCGCGAGTGCGGCCCATGGTACAGGTGGGGTGAATCCCTTAACCTGGACACAAAGCTGGCTTGCTCTGGTCCAGAGTACTCCCAAGTCAGGGACAAAGTCTTCAGCTCTTGTAGGTAGGAGCAGCTAACACAGCAGATACAGTGAGACCTAGAAGAAGGAAAAGCTTTCAGACTTTCAACTTCTCCAGTTGTGCCTTTGTACATATATAGACTGAATCACTTGCCCACAAACATATAAATGTACAGAGATATTGGCTAGCATTTAGAACTTGGTATCCTCATCATTATTCCTTTCCTTTATCTGGAAGCAATTTTGGAAGTTTGCTAAACACCCAGATTCTCCAACCTTACGTTTTTCCACCCATTCCAAGAATGTTAAATTGAATAGATTTATATGTTGCCTATGATCTTTACCCTTCCAGATGTCCTGAATCAGGGTCACAGGGTTACCCTTACATACACCCTCAGAGATCCAAGTAGTCCCTTGTTCCTTTCCAGACTCTTGAAGATCTGCAAACAAAAACAATACAGAGGTCTGATCTGAGAATTCAAGAACCAGATAAATCACACCCAAAAGGATAGAGATAGAGATAGAGATAGAGATAGAGATAGAGATAGATATCCATCTTCTGAATTTCCAGGCCCTTGCCCTTCACTGCAGTGTTTCTTACCTTCTATTACCTTCCTCACTGCAGGGACATGGCATTGTCTCCCTTCCCCTCCTCCTTGGAAGATCAGTTTCCTGCCCTGCCCCACTTACCCTATTTGTCACTTCTTCCAAAGGTGATACTACATACCCTAACTTGTGAAGAAATGGACAGCAGTGCCTAGAAATCAGATAGACATTATCCGCACTTGCTTCTAACACCCTGACTATCTTAAACACATCCTCTCAGTCTATTGAACAATTGTATCATTTTTCACTGCCCTGTGAAATTTCTTTCCTCCCTCATCTCAGTTCCTAACTTCACAAACTTAAGGACTAACAGACTGGGTGCCTATTAGACTAACACCAAGGACACTGCACCATACAGGATTTTAGAATAATGCCATCCCCATTTCCAACCCAGCATTCTCTATGGATATCCCCACCTAACCATCTCCTTCCGGGTTTCTTATCTGCAAAGTGCTTCCTTTTGCAAGCTCAGGAACAAAGTAAAGTGGGGATGCAGAGAAACAACATAAAACAAAAACCAAAAGAAAAAAAAAACCACGGAACCAGGGATGCAGAGAAAGTCTGAGTCCAAGGACCCCCCCCCAAACAGTGTCATCACGCTTCCTCTGACCTACTTAATTCAGGAAATTTTTCCTCCTTCCCCTGCTCCTCCTCCGTTTGGACTGGTCTTCAGTAGCAAGATCCACAGATACAGGCGCCTAAGCAGAGACAAAACACAAAACTTAGACCATCTAAATGCCGACTTTCCCAAATCTGGGAACCTGGTTGGTCAGACGGATTTCATGATTTTACTTCTCACCCTACCCCCAGTTCTCTGGACTCTGCTGACACCCCGCGGCACTATATCACTACATCCTGGCACTCCTTTCTGCGGTGGTCGGCCATTTTCCCAGCAAAAACCACACCCCTTTGGAAGCGCAGGGCTGGAGGCGGGCCCAGCGAGTACGGAAAACTCGAGCTGTGGAATATGACAGATCTCTTCTGTTCTCCCCCAATCCAGCCCACCCCCAAAGACAGCCATTTTTTTCTGTAGAATTGTGAGAACTGTCCTTTTTTCCTGGGGCGGGACAGGGGAGAACAGACACGTAGTTTGCTAAAGATTCAATAATGGCCTAGAGTTATGATAAAGCCCTAAGCCATCACCACCCATTTGCCGGCCTGTAGCAATCTCAGCTTTAGACTGACTGACATGCAGAAATTCGATGACGATTATTCCTTTGCTCCAAAAGGTACTGCACTCTACTGATGAATGACAGAGGATAAGAGTCTCACTGCCTCAAAATCCTGTCCTCGAAGGTGGATTCATGCACCAAACCATAATACCTGCCCTTCCCGATTCTAGGTCCGGACATGCCAAAGACTCCCCGCCCCCCAAACCTAATCTGGGGTCTCCCCTGGAATCTCTCCCTCCAATGTTTTTTGTTTTTGTTGTTGTTGTTGTTCTAAGAGGGTCCGAAGACATTGCAAGTGCATGAAGAGAGCAGGCTGGCAACTCTGCTACAGCGCTACCGACAAGACAGTGATCCCCCGGCATCCCCCTTCCACAACACAGACCTGCTGGGACCCAGGCAATTACCTTCTCCTCCTGCTTCAGCAGCAGGCCTGCCCGCAGTCAACAATAACACAGAGAGAGCAAACACCGATCGTAGCATTAGAACAACGTCTGCACACGTCGGCTTCGGCTCACGTGAGGGTCACGTCACCAGTGAGATCAGGACTCCACTACACTCCCGCCAACACTGCGACAGGAGGCAGCCTTTCCCCTTCCTTCCTGGCCACACCAGATTCGGCTATTCATTTCCTCTTTGTTAGTCCCCAAACCAGAAGGAGCTTCTTTTGTGGTTGGGATTTGCCTTTCTATGGTTAACGCAGAGGCTGCATTGGCCTTTTCTTCCTCTTTTAGGAATAATCCTGGCTTTTCTTTATTCCCACCCCTAGGTGCTCGTCCCTTCTCCCCCTTCTCTTTCAGCTGGGAAAGTCCAGCATTTCCCCTGCACTCCTATACCAAACAGGATTTTAGAAAAAGGGACACAGAGTAAAATTGGTTTTGTTAAATTTTCTGCCCACTTGTTAAAAATCAGCTTTGCTTTTACATTAAGGATATAAAATTTATGTTTTATAACATTTATAATTTGTTGGAGAAAAATCCAAGTAGAAGAGGAAAACCGAGTGGGCCTTACTAATTGCAATATATATGCATTTATCGCACAAAATATTTCTACTGATTGCAGAAAAATAGTTGCTTTCAAAATGCACCAATTAATTTGTTTTTAAAATTGAAAACTGGATTTTTTGCCATGATTTATGAATACGTTAAGAAAAGACAGCCAGTTGTCTGATTTGGACCATTTTATACAAACCGCTCTTTTTTTTTTTTTTCCCTACTTTTGCCTCAACTTGCAACTTGGTGAAATAAAAGCAACATTATCAATCCTAACTTATTTAATTAAGGTAAAACATGTATTTAAGAACCCAGAGTCTTTATTGATTGCTACAGGGAAGATTTAGTGGCTCTAAACACCTGCCCCTGGATTAGATTCGAGTCTACTAAAGCTGAGACAGCTGAGAGTGAGAGAAGATGGGATGGTCCCATTCTCTGTGCCCTACCAAGAAGTGAGGAATGTGCCACCGTGCATTCCAGAGCCTCTCGTTCCCTGTATCCAGGCAGCTGTTTGTCGCTCAGTCCAACCACACATACACACACACACATACAACTATGGGTAACCAAAATAATATATACCACCTTTATTCAGATAACAAGTAAATATCTTTGGTTCCTTCATGCCTTCCTCAAATTCCCAAGACGTATCTCTTGCGTAGAAGAGCTTCCTATTTCCACCTACCTCTCTGGCCTTGTTCGTGGTGCTCATGATCCTGCTGCTGCTATCAGTACCTGAGAACATCCTTGCCAACAGTTGTTTCTGTCCTTTTGATAATAGCCATTCATACTTAAAATGAGGTGATATCGCAGCTTGATATTGACCATTTTTCATATAATCTGTTGGATATTTCAGTCTTTTTAAAATAAAAATGTCTGTTCAGATCCTTTGTCCATTTAAACTATTGGATTATTTAATTTTCCCCTATTGCTGAATTGTTCAAGTTCCTTATGATTTCTTGGTATTAATCTCTTGCAGAAAGTCTCCACTTTAAAAAGAGGTCAGTTCTCAAATTAAAATGGTTTATTGAAGGTACTATATCAAATGTCAACTTTTTTCTGTAGATCATTCAATTCATTATATTTGCACAAGGAAAGAAATTGATAGAAGTGGGATTAAAGGCATGTACCACCACTGCCCTGCCAGTTTCCTGTTATATATTCTTATTGAATCATAATATTTTAAAATATAGAACAACTTTTTGTACTATTAATGTATTTTTCTTAGTTTATCTAAAATTAATTTTAACAATCCTATTTAAATTCTCATTTTTTTATTCTTTCTCATTTCTTCATTTTCAGTCTTTCTATGTCTATTTTTATATGTGTCTTATAAAGCATAGTTTAATTTTTTATAAAGTCAAACTGAAAGTCCTTGTATTTTAATTGTGGGATTCAGCCATCTATATTAATTATAATTGCATATTTGAGACCTTATCCCTGACATCGTATGCTGTGTTTTCTATATGTCTTCTATTTTGTGTATTTTTGTTGCTGTTGTTGAATCTTTTAGGGTCTTCCTGACGTATGTTTTCCCTTTTGCCACTGGAAAAATCTACACTACAGTGCAATTTTATTGGTAGCTACAATTATTTTTATATATACATACATACACACACACAATATACTTTTTTGGTTTTTCAAGTCAGGGTTTCTCTGTGTAGCCTTGGCTGTCCTGGCACTCACTCTGTAGACCAGGCTGGCCTCGAACTCACAGAGATCCACCTGCCTGTGCCTCTTGAGTGCTGGGATTAAAAGCTCCACCACCACCCAGCAACAACTATATTTTCATCAAGCACATAAATGTATTTTCTCCTATTATCACAATTTAATCACTAGCAATAATTACCTTATCTTCCAGCAAGATATAATTTTAGAGATTTGTTTATTATTATTATTATTATTATTATTATTATTATTATTATTATTTGTGTGTGTGTGTGTGTGTGTGTGTGTGTGTGTGTGTATGATTGCAGGTGCCCTAAGAGGTCAGAGGTCTTTGATATCCCTGGAGCTGGAGTTACAAATGATTGTGAGTGGCCAGATAAGGGTTCTAGGAACTGAACTCAGGTACCTGCAAGAAAAATGGGTACTCTTGATTGCTGAGCTATTTCTCCAGTCCAAGATATGTCCTCTAATATGCTTTCAATTGTATCCTAATTCAATTCCAAATTTGCTTATATCATCTTGGATATAGAGGTGTAATAATGTTATTATACAGTATCACTCTAATTTTAGTTTTCTTTCAACAATTAAATCAAGCTTCATAGAATATTGCTCTACTGGCTGGTTTTGTGTGTCAAATTGACACAAACTAGAGTCATATGAAAGAAATGACCCTTGACTGAGAAAATGCCTCCATGAGATTCAGCTGGAAGGCATTTTCTCAATTGTGTTCAATGGGAAAGGCCCTACCCATTGTTGGGTGGTGCCATCCCTGGGCTGGTGGTCCTGGGTTCTATAAGAAAGACGGCTGAGAAAGCCATGGGGAGCAAGCCAGTAAGCAGCACCCCTGCATGTGACTTCTGCATCAGCTACTGCCCCTAGGTTCCTGCCCTCACTGCTTTTGGTGACAAACTGTTACATGGAACTGTGAGTGAAATAAACCCTTGCTTCCCCAGCTTGGTTTTGATCATGGTGTTTCATCAATGCAATAGAAACCCTAACTAAGACAGTTGCTAGTAAATGTGATTGGCTGCTGCAATATTGTTGGTTCACTGTCTTTTTTTTCTTTAGAACTGTTAGAGAAATTGCTCTGTTACATTCCAGCATAAAAGTTTTCACATAAGAAATGCAATTACAATCTACTTGCTATTTTTATTTCGTTATTTATTTAGAAACAATCTTATTTTACATATCAATCCCAGTTCCCTCTCTCTCCCATCCTCCCATGCCCCCCACCGACCCCCATTCCACTCCCCCATCCACTCCCCAGGGAGGGTGAGACCTTCTATGGGGGATCATCAGTCTATCATATCATTTGGGGGAGGGCCTGTGTATCTAGGCTGAGAGAGTATCCCTCCATGAGGAATGGGATCCCAAAGTCCATTTGTGCACTAGGGAAAAATACTGGTTCCACTGCCAGAGGCCCCATAGACTGCCCAGGCCTCCCAACTGACACCCACATTCAGAGGGCTTGGTTTGGTCCTATGCTGGTTCCCTAGCTGTCAGACTGGGTTCCATGAGCTCCCACTTGCTCAGGCCAGCTGTTTCTGTGGGTTTCCTCAGCATGGTCTTGATCCCTTTCCTCATCACTTCTCCCTCTCTGCAACTGGATTCCAGGAGTTCTGCTCAGTGCTTGGCTGTGGGTCTCTGCTTCTGTTTCCATCAGCTACTGGATGAAGGCTCTAGGATGGCATATAAGGTAGTCATCAATGTCATTATAGGGGAAGGGCATTTAAGGTAGCCTCTCCACTATTGCTTAGATTCTTAGTTGGTGTCATCCTTGTGGATCTTTGGACATTTCCTTAGTGCCAGATTTCTCATTAAGCCCATAACAGCGCCCTCTATTAAGGTATCTCTTTTCTTGCTCTCCTCTATTCTTACCCGGACTCAGTCTTCCTGATCCCTCATGTTCTTCTCCCCACTCCTCTTCTCCCCTTCTCTTTCTCCTAGTTCTCTCCTCCCTCCCCCATGCTCCCAATTTCTTGTCACTTTCCCTTTCTAAGGGGTATGTATGTCTCTCTTAGGGTCCTCTTTATTTCCTTACTTGCTATTTTGTTTGTTTTTTTTTTTTGAGACAGGGTTTCTCTGTGTAGCTTTGGAGCCTATCCTGGCACTCGCTCTGTAGACCAGGCTGGCCTCAAATTCACAGAGATCCGCCTGCCTCTGCCTCCCAAGTGCTGGGGTTAAAGGCGTGAGCCACCACACCCGGCTCCTTACTTGCTATTTTTTAAGTAGCACTTATTTTTCTCTCTCTCTGGAAGCTTATAGGGTTTTACATTTTGGGGAACCTAAGGAATTTCACTAGGATGTGTCTAACCAACATTTTTGTTTGTGCTTTTGAAATTTCCTTATTCAGCATTTGGATGCTCCCTGGTAGTCTAGTGGTTAGGATTCGGCACTCTCCTTATTCAGCATTTGGCAGGTGGTTTAGATCTAGGGTAACAAGATCTTAAGAAGAATTCTTTTGGACTATCTTTTCAAAGTCTTACAAGCTTTGGGCAGATATTGAATTACCTGGAACTAAAACCCATGTTATTCAACTTTTACAACTTTCATCCTTTCAATTCAGTAAGAATTCTGTGATTAAATGTCCCAAGTACCTAAGTTTATTTTCAGTAATGTACAAGGGAGGAGGTTAGTCTTCCCAGTGAGGTTTTTATCAAATCACATTTTAAATAGAAAAAACAATTTTTAAATGTCCAGTTTTCCTGTTTCAGAACAGTCTGTTGTTGCTCTACTTACAGAGTTTCTTCTTAAGCCTCTCAGAAAACAGAAATTAGAAATAATGAGATGGTTTAACAGGTACAGGCCCTGCAATTCATTGGCTGAAGAAGAATAAAGTCTTCTCTAGTTTATAGATGGGTCTGTATCATATTCAATTACCACCCATAAGTATAAGACCTGCACATGCTCTTATGGTCCTATGATTGTTACTGTTAATTGTCAGCTTGACAGAATCTAGACTGGCATGGTAAAGCATCTCAATGAGGGATTGTCTGGAGCCAGTTGTCCTGTGTGTATGTAGGGGGGATATCTTGATTATGCTAGTTGAAGTGAGAAGAGTTGCCTACTATGGGTGGTAACATTCCCTAATCAAGGGGTTCCTGAACTAAATAGAAAAGAGAAAGCTAGCTCAACAATGATATGTGTTAATTCATTATTATGAAGTTTTGACTGTGAATGTTATGTGACCAGCTCTCTCAAGTTCCTGCTGTTGTCACTTCCTTGATATGATGGACTGCAACCTGGAACTGTGATCCAAATAAAGCCTTTCTCCTATAGGTTGCTTTTGTCAAAGTATTTTTTTAATCATTAAGACAGGTCAATTCTTGAACTATCTCTGAGGGGAAGAAGTGAAGTGAAGTTGTGGGTAGAACTTGAGCATAGCTCGTGGTTGTTTCTTTGTTCTCAGAAAGAAAAATGACAGCCAATACAAGCTATCACCAATGCTCTCTGTTACCATCCAGAATTTGGCAATAAGACCTTATTGTTGAAGATACCACATATTTGAATCATAGAACATGGAGAAATCAATCTGGTACTCAACTAAAGGCTTCATCACTACTTGTTAGTTTGCATAATGCTCTACATGCTGTGCACACTACTAGTTGGGGCAATATCAATTGTCAGTCTCACTTAGATGTGAATCTTGTGACTTACAATAATGACTGACCCTACATAAAGTATACCCATTATTGCAATAGAGGCATGAATGTTATGTAAGTTACCCAAACACTTTCTAAGGTTTCATGAAATGAAACCCATTCCTGGCATTAATGGGGCAATAACTTGTGGCTAGATAGGTCATATCCTAGGAGAGAACTTAATATTGTTAGTCTGTTAAATGGACATAGTATCAAAACAACTCCTAATAAATTATTGCTATACACATAGATTAGTGGATCTCTCAACCCTCATCAGAGAAACATCTTCTTGAAGTAGCTGACAACCAACTTAAAAACCCTTAAATTGTCAACATGCCAAGAGTAAGAGACTGTGGCATGTTCAGCCCTAAATGGGACATTTATATAACACTCTTCACCCGAAGGCTCAGGGATCATTGCAGAAGAGGGGGCAGAAAGATTGTAAAAGTCAGAGGAGTTGAATAACTTCAAGGAAACAGTATATAGGCCTTTCTCACTGGACTAGAGATATGTGAAGATATTTGTGACCTCTGTGAACATCCACAAAAAGGGTGATCTCATTAGAGAAAGGGCTTAATAATCAAGTGGATATTCTGATCTGTTTAGTTGGTAACAATCAGCCTCTTTCTGCAGCTACTCCATGTGTTTTGAAATAGGCTTATTCACAAAGCTGCCACTTTGGTAAAAATGGGCTCAGCAATATAAGACTTCATTCACAAAAACTGACCTGGCTATAGCCACTACTGACTGCCCAATCCTTATGTACCAACAGTGAGTCCAATGTATGTCTCCTTCCTTCAGAATAATTAGCCAGATACCAGATGACAGGCTTATTACATTGGACTATATCCATCATTTTGAAAGAACATGTATTTTTATTCTTACTAGAGCAGATGCTCACTCTGCGTATGAATTTGTCTTTCCTTGTTTCAATGCTTCTGCAAAACTATCATCCATAGACTTACAAAATACCTCATGCACCATTATAGTATCCAACATTACACTACTTCTAATCAGGGAACTCACTTTACAGCAGATGAGGGATAACAACAGGCTTATGCTCACAGAATTCACTCGTCTTATGCCAATGTGGAATGGCTTTTTGAGGATTCAGTTACAGAGCAAACTGGATGACATTTCCTAACAGGTAATTCCATATGAGAGTAATACTATGCAAGAAGCTGAATGTGCTGCAAATCAGTATCAAATTTATGGTGCTGCTTTTCTAATAACCAGAATTCATGGGTCCTGGAAACAAGGAATGGCAGCTCTATCATCTCTGTTGCTCTGCTACTAAATTTTTGGTTTTTTTTTTTTAATGTTGCGTTCTACTGATCTAGAAGTCTTGAGCACAAATAGAAGAATGCTTCCAGCAGCAAACTTAACAGTGACTCCAGTAAACTGGAAATTAAAACTGCCACCTACTACTTTGACCTCCTGATGACTCTAAATCAATAAGACTTGTGATACTAGCTTGTGTTATTGATCCTTATTAACAAGGAAATTGATGGAAAATTATAGACAATCATCTTATACCTGTGAGAATGGCCAAGATCAAATGATGACAGTTTATGCGGGAGAGGATGTAGAGTAAGGGGAGCACTCCTCCACTGCTGGTGGGAGTGCAAACTTGTATGGCCACGATGGAAATCAGTATGGCAGTTTCCCAGAAAATTGGGAGTCTACCTCAAGACCCCCAGCAATAACACTTTTGGTCATATACCCAAAAGATGCACACTCACACCACAAGGGCATTTGCTCAACTATATTCATAGCAGCATTATTCGTAATAGCCAGAACCTAGAAACAACCTAGATTCTCCTCAACTGAAGAATGGATAGAGAAAATGTGGTGCATTTACAAAATGAAGTATTACTCGGTGGGGGAAAAATGACATCTTGAAATTTGCAAGCAAATGGAAGGAACTAGAAAAAGCCATCCTGAGTGAGGAAACCCGAACCCAGAAAGAAGAATATAATATGTACTCACTCATAAGTAGGATATTAGACATAAAGCAAAGGACAACGAGGCTACAGGCCAAAACCCCAGAGAACCTAGGCACTAATGGAGTGTATACTGTACTGAGTCATTTATGACCATCTTAGACGTGTAATACCTCAATGTTAAACTTGTATTTTTCAGGGCCAGAGAAATGACTCAGCAGGCGGAGGTACTTGCCACCAAGCCTGTTTTTTTGTTGTTGTTTTTGTTTTGTCTTTTTTTGTTTCTTCAAGACAGGGTTTCTCTGTATTGCTTCCTATCCTGGAACTCACTCTGTAAATCAGGCTGGCCTCGAACTCACAGAAATCCTCTTGCCTCTGCCTCCCAGGTGCTGGGATTAAAGCCATTAATCCTGTCAACCTGAGTTAGATCCTTAGACCCACATGATGGAAGGAGAGAACCAATTGCCACAAGTTGCCCTCTGACTTCCACGTGCATCACACACACACACACACACACACACACACACACACACACACACACACACACACTTTTTAAATTTGTATTTTTGAATGCCTGGTAAGAATTAAATAATTTTTTCATTGAAATGCTAACATTTTAAAGCTAAAAGCCACTTAGAAATATTTTTGAAATACATAACATTTTTAAATGACCTTTTTAGATTAGCATAAAAGGTAATGGGTTTTGTGATGGCATTTTCATATATAAGCTTCATTTTCCCCCTCTGCCACCACCCTCCCTACACTTTCCCACCAAAACTGGTATTCCTGTTTTAACTTTAAATTATTTCTCTCTCCCCCCTCCCTCTCCATCTCTCCCTCTCCCTCCGTCCCTCCCTCCCTCCCTTTTGTCCCCTGCCTTTCCCCAGTGCATCAAGGAAAGGTCATGTGAGGACAGGTAGTGAGAAGGCAGCCTTGAAGAAGGCCCTCTCTAGAAAGTGCTAGCATATTGATTACAGACTTCTCCAACCTCCAGAAAATTAATTTCTGTAGTTTAAACTACCAGTTCATTATATTTTGTTTTAGTAGCCTGAGCAGATAAATTTAAAAAACATTATGCTAGGTGAATTAAGTTGATCACAGGACAAATGTATGACTCCACTTATACAAATTATACAAATTTCCTAGGGTAGTGACATTCGTAGAAACAGGAAAAAATAGAAAAGGGGAATGTTCATATCCTTCCCCTTCATCTACAACTCTGGAGAATCCAGCCCTTCCCAATGCACTAGACTTCCCTAGAGGGAAAAATCAGTTCATGTGATCCCCTTAAAGGAAGGAGGATTGCATTTTCATAGGTGATTAGGTGGTGTTTCCTCAACGTGTGCATAATCCAGTAAATGTCAATAAACCAAACCTTATACTAACCCCTGATCCCGAGTCTATTACTGAAACAACATTAAATCAAAAACCTGGGGGATCTGAGACTAGTGTTGAATACAGAATTGGCTACAAGACCTCTTAACTATGTAATGTTACCCACTAATGTCCAAGTCCCTCAGTGCTACACTGAAAACCCTTAGAATTGGTCATGGAAGCCTTAATAAGTCCCATGCTTTGTGCTGTCTGTATCTATATCTGTCTATCTGTCTCTCCTTCTCTCTGTCTCTGTCTCTGTCTCTCTCTGTCTCTCTGTCTCTCTCTCTCTCTCTCTCTCTCTCTCTCTCTCTCTCTCTCTCTCTCTCTCTGACACACTGTTCAGGCTCTAGGGAAATGCCTCTTCATATCTAAACAAAAGGCAACTGTGTTCAAATGGCCTGAAGATTTGTGAATTATGTCACTCCTCATATAAAAGACAAGCATTACTTCATACTGCAAGAAAAAAATCAAAAAGTAAAAGATTTAAGGAAAATACTAGCTAACTTGCCAAAGCCTCAAATATATAACACAATGTATTTTTGTTTAATAATCTATAATTCCCTAGTAATATACAGTGTCCATTTTATAGCTTATCTGCATTTCCAGCTTTTGTTGCACAATCAAAATTAGTGCAATATTTGCAATGTATGGATATGGAGGGAGGCCAAAGAACATTTTGCAATATTAAACAATCCACGTCACTCCTGATTTTAGGATAGATATATAAGTCAACAGAGAGATGGATAGACAGATAGATAACAATGGCAAAACTTTGTCAAATTGTATTCCCCAGGAAGCAGATTGTGAGGTGCTATTTTGAGGGAACACAAGGAAACAGGAATAAAATTTCAGTGCACAGGTAGTGGAGTTTCTCAGCATACCCTGTCAAGAATTTTGAAGAATGGAATGAAACTTCTGAAATGCTCCAAATTGAAGCAAGAGTCCTGGGGCCTTTATGACAACATCAGTGAGTCACTGATTATGTGCCATCCAGGAAATAGGATCTAATCATAAATAAGGAAGCACTCTTCTGCTGAGGCAATCCCAGAAGAGTGCTGACAGCTAAGTTCTCTTTGTTGGCAACATTCCCAACGAATGAAGCAATGTCATTTATTGCTAAAGGGAATTTTAAGCAGTACCACACTCACCTTGTACATTCTAGATCCATTTCATGTAAGTTCTGGGATCAGTTCCTCAAGGATCAGGTTGAAACTAAGGACAAAGTACATCCCTCATCTCCACATTATCTCAAAGCTACAAATAGCTATCTCTGTTTTCCATTATCAATTATAGAGCAACATTACTCCTAGACTCTTGGTTATGTGATCAGATTCTCACTTCTGAACAAATAACCCTCTCAAGTTAAAGTTCTTAAATTGTCCAGCACCTATATAGCAAGTTTACCAATCCATGAACAGCACTTGTTTTTCCCCTTTCTTGGGAAGGGATCACAATGAGGTCATAGGCAATGAGATGAAGGAAAGGTATTAGAACAACAGTCATAGATTCTATGAAAGACCTGAGCCTATTCAACCTTTTACATTAATGGGTCTGATATAGCCCAGCTCATGGTGGGTTATTGTTACATCAGCATTTGATTTAATATAATCATTTATGTATTCCATCTCCACCAGCATGCAGGAGCATGTCAATCACTATTTTAAAAAGGTCTGCTATCCTCCCCTGTATGTGAGAGGGCCCTGCTTCAGAAACTCAGCTAGACTGTGACTTCCCCATAGAGGCTTACTTTATCAACACAAATAACATTAATACCACAGGGTCTATCTTTTGTATGGGCCAAGTATCTGGACTGCTTAAAACTTTATTTGGAACCATAGAACCATCTTCCACTATAGGCTGGAAGTTTCTTTTGTTCCTCAATATACAGACTGAAACAGGGCAGAATGTACTACTTCCAGAACCTAAGAAGTCAATCTTCTTTCTTTGTGAAGAACTCTGAAAATGCCCTAATTTTCTCTTATGTAGAAGGATCTCCTGACATTCCTCAGACCATTCAGCCACTAAAAGTTACACTTAATATGGCCAACCTCTGGTCCTTTCTAGAGTTTGGCTCTTATCTTCTATAGTGCATGTGTCTTGCCAAGGCAACCAACATGCTACCTCTTCTGAAGCATTATCCAGACTCCATTAGACTACATTAAAATGAAAGACAGGGGAGTTAGTAGGGCCTTGAGGAAAAATGAAAAATGGGGTGTTGGCCACTCTATGTGAGCACAAACATATTTTGGTTCAGTCTAATAAGCATATTTTTTACAAGTGCTGAATACTATTTTCAAAGGCCATGGTAATCTCCACTAACAGAAATACTACATATATCTGACATGGGGTTGGAATTGCCTTACTACTTGGTTGACAATAATTTACTATCATCTTCCAGCTACTGACCACATTTTGCAGGCCACAAAACTGGCTAATTAGAAGAAAGTATAATGGAGACCATGTCTTTATATTTTGTAGATCTTTAAAAGAGGCACTAATTTGTGCCACACACCCCTCCAGGATGCTATAAATACTAATTTGACTAGGGAATGTATATACAATTTCAGAAGTAGTCACTTGGCCTTTTCCTCTACTAATAGCACTGCTTCAACAGGCCAAAGAACAATGGGGCTGGGACCAATTAAATCTTCAGAGATTGTGAAAATAACCAATGGGTCAAGTTCTAAACTCAGTGGACCACTGTGAGCTAGGTCTGGAACTTGATCTTATTTAATTCCTAGTTTTCATGTTCTCTCTCATGGGACCCTGGGGACTATAATGACATTTAAGGTCTCTTAGTATCCATGGCAATTGAAAATCAATGTTTGTCCTCAAAATATTTGGTCATTTGTCTTTCCTTAGCATATAGTACTTGTGAGTCATTGGAAAGACTAAGGAAGCATGCTTATGAATTTCTATGAAGGGCATCAAGAGACAGTCCTTCAAATAGTATAATCTAGAGCAAAAGATCTCAACCACAAGCTGTACAGGGAATAACTTTTTATTGAGGCAACTTCCTTCAGACTTCCAACCACCTTTGATTTCTTTTGAGTGGCTTATGAGCTGCTTATTGACTGTCTATGTCTCATTAACCATGCCTTAAACTGTTATCCATCTGTAGCATTGTTAATCATCCCCATGGGTCTCTGCAAAATATGGTACTTGATCCCCTTCTCTGATCTAAAAGAGCGTGACAGTATTTGCATCCACCTGATCTTTAATAGTTAAGGATATTCCTGAAGGATCCATTGTCTCAGAGTCATCACCATTTCTATTATTATTCCTCCACCCATAGCACACTCTTCTACTCTGAGCTCAGACCTCCAAAGAGGGATACCACCAAAATGAGTGATGATGGTACCCCTTTCACCCGCATAATCCTTATAGCTTTGCTAACTAGTATGCACTTGGTGTTTTCCAATAGAATATAGTCCTTGAGAAAATTTCCCTACATTATGTCATACATTGATTCTATCATCCTCACTTAGTTGATTGCTTTAAAATAATTTATTTGATGTATATGTATCTGTCTACATGTATGCCTGTGCATGTAGTGCTGGGGAGGCCAGAAAAGGGTGTCAGATCCCCTGGGACTGGAGCTATAGATGGTTGTGAGCCACCACGAAGGTGCTGGTAATTTGACCTGGGTCCTCTGGAAGAGCAGCCAATGCTCCTAACCACTGAGCCATCTCTGCAGCCTCTTATCTGAGTCTTTACTCCCTTTCTTCCAGCATCCTTGATGGCATTAATGTCTCAATATGAGCTTCTGTTTTCCCATGCTTTAAGGAAGCATCTGAACCATTAATTCTCATCACTTCCCGGTTCTTTGCTAGGGTTTTAAATCTTGGAAACACTCGCAAATGGATTTATTTTCCTATATTCCATTTTGTGCTCTACACCCACTAATGCTGCTCCTGAAATTTCACTTCTGTGTATACTCTCTCGGTACCTACTGGTATGATGGCTGGTCAGATCTTGCAGCTACTTACTTCTATATTCCCTTTCCTCATTACATTCAACACACCCCAGATAGCTTAATAATGTGGTTTAGACCTAGTTACAGGTCCAGTGACCAAGATGAGAAGCCAGAGCAGATTCCAGGTTCAATGCATGTCATCTTAAAGATTAAAGGCACGCTTGAAACTGCAAGAAAGGTGGAGTTTTAGCCTTCAATAGTCAAAAATGAGACTGTTTTGAATAATTAAAGGATTCAGAGAGATGTAGGAGATACAAAATGTTTATGGACTACCATCAAGAGGTTCCATTCTATGAATCACAAGGTCACATCTCTTTCTAACCAGGGCTTGGATCTAACATAGAAGATTTGGTTATGATTTTAACATTCTTTGTTTTTTGGTTTTGGGTTTTTTGTTGTTGTTGTTGTTGTTTTTGAGACAGGGTTTCTCTGTATTGCTTTGGAGGTTGTCCTGGAACTCGCTCTGTAGATCAGGCTGACCTTGAACTCACAGAGATCCGCCTGCCTCTGCCTCCTGAGTGCTGGGACTAAAGGCATGCACCATCAACATTCTTTGAAGCTTTACTTTTTTCAATAATTCCTGTGCCTACTCTTTGGATTTGTCTTCCTGTACATTAAAGCTCAATATAATCTGTGAGGGAAGCTCTCTTACTTTTGAATACAGCTTTTAGGTTTTAACTTATTTAAGTTACTTTTTCAGTTTTTTAAATGTCAATCAAACTTAATACATTCCCTATATATAAAATTTATACCATGTTTCTCAAAGTACTTAAATTATTTTAGATGTATATATTTTATTTATGTTTAAGTGTTTTATCTGAATGTTTGTATATGCACCATGTATGTGCCTAGTGCCCACAGAGTTCAGAAGAGGGCAATGAATCCCCAGGAATGGGACTTACGGATAGTTATAAACTACCACATGGGTGCTGGAAATCAAATTTAGATCCTCTGCAAGAACAACAAATGCTGCTAATGAGTCATGCCTCTAGCCTCATTTTTTAAGTTTTGACATATGGTGCCAGACAATGCTTTCCATTTCATCAGCAAATTCTCTCTAGCTGTTCTTGTGCCACCTCATTCCATATTTCTACCTATGCAAACTTCCACCTGGGATGGAGTTCACATTGAGAACTGGTCAGCAAGAAATCTGTTTAGAATATTTCATCCCAGTGTTTGCTTTCTTGGACAGCTTCTTGTATTGATTCTTGAAGGTTTGTTCTCCAGGGAGCAGACAAAGACAGAGTATACCATGAAGGGCTTTATTGGGGAATCCCATGGGATCAATGTCTATTGAAGGGAAAGGGGGGAAGCAGGATGGACAGAGGGAGCTAATAAGCTGTCTCAAGCCATGTCCATCAGTCATTGGACAGAAAATGCCCCCAGGAAGAGGGTATGATCTTGGGGAGGTAGCTGTTTTCAGTCGATGCATTTCTGAAAGTGTGATGACATCTGAGAGCTATCTACTAACATTACTCCTAACAAATGAAATAAGCACTTTATTCCTGTCAGGGGATCAGGCAGCAGTTGGTAGAATCCATTACAATGTGATACCATTTTTTTTAGACAGGGTCTCTCTACACAGGCCTGACTGTCATGGCACTTACTATGTAAACCAGGTTGGCCTCAAAGTTACAGAAACTCTCCTGCTTCTGCTTCTGAGTGCTAGCATTAAAGGTGTGGGCCACCATGCCTAGCACGTGATACCATTTCTTTTCAATGAAATGTCTGTGGTTCTCAAACAGCACACTTGAGACTGTTTTGTTTTGTTTTGATGTCACCTCACGATTTTGGCCATCCTTTGTGATTCAGTCCTCTGACTAGCTGGGACAATAAGTGTGTGACATTGAACATGGACCATTAATACTTTCATTTTACAGAATGGTTTAAGAGAATAAGAATTTTAAACACGGTTTTATTTAAACACCCATTTAAACCTTTAAGTTATACCTTCCATATATATGCAAACTTTTATTTAAACTTTTGCTCTATGGTTTTCAAAAGTGACTGACAGGCCTGCACATCCAAAATACATTATTTGACCTTGGTCTAAACTAGACAAGAAACTTCTACTTATTACATATAAAAAAGATGGGGCTGGAGAGATGGCTCATCAGTTAAGAGTAGTTGCTGCTCTTGCAGAGAACTTTGGTTTGGTTCCCAGCACCTACATGGTGGCTCACAACCATCTATACCTCGAGTTCCAGGGGATCCAAGACCATTTTCTGGGTTCTGAGAGCATTAGTCATACACATGGTGCACATATATACACGCAGGTAAACACTCATACATAAAAACATAAAGGAAGCTTTGAGAGCAAATGTCTTTAATCCCAGCACTCAAGAGGCACAACTAGGCGGATCTCTGTGAGTTCAAGGCCAGCCTTGTCTTCATAGTGAGTTCCAGGACAGCCATGTCTATACAGTGAGATCTTGTCTCAAAAGATAAATTTAAAAGTAAGCAAATCTTTTTATCTTTAAAAGAACTGATAAAAAATCTCCCATAGTCTAACTAATACCCATAAAATGTTAATTTTCTCATATAGCAGTTCATTTCAGAGGCCATTTTGTTGTGGCTGTACATGTTTATGTGTGTGTGCACATGTGTGGTATGCAGGTGCATGAGGAGGCCAGTGGTCAACTTGGGTATTTTCCTATTGGACTGTTTCTCCTCCTTTTTTGGTTTTTACTTTTTTTTAAATGATTTTTAAAGATTTATTTATTATGGATACAGTATACTGCCTGCAGTCCAGAAGAGGGCACCAGATCTCATTACAGATGGCTGTGAGCTACCATGTGGTTGCTGGTTATTGAACTCAGGACCTTTTGAAGATCAGCCAGTGTTCTTTACCTCTGCACCATCTCTCCAGCCCTTGGTTTACTTTTTTAAAGATTAATTTTCTTTCTTAAAATTCATGTGCATGTGTATATCTGAATGTAAACCATAGGTGTGTGGGGGTTCCCATGGGTGCCAGAAGAGGAGGTCAAATCCCTTGAAGCCAGGTTTTTACAAGGTTGTGAATTGCCCTACATGGCACAAGGGAAATGCTGAGAAATGCTCTAAGTTTCTTTGCAAGAACAGCAAGTGCTCTTAGGGCTAAGCCATCTCACCAGCCCTCCACCTTGGTTATTATTGTTTTCAGACACTGTCATTCACTGCCCATTGTCTAGATTGGGAGCAGCAAACCCCAGGGATCATCTTGTTTCTGAGCCCACAGAAGAGTGATTACAGGCAAGTTCTGCCAGTGCTTTTTCTATGAGTACTGGAGATCCAAAGTCAGGTAGGTCCCCATGATTTCATAGCAAGCACATCACTGAGTCTCCCCACATTTTTTCTTCATAGAAATTATATATGCTTTTACAATGTGTTTTCCTACTGAGGATTTCATGCCAAATTCTCTGCCATAAATGTAGATGCTTATTTTAAATAACCTTGTACTTTTTCACCCTTCAAAACAATTTGAATATGCACAACTCACTGCAAGCTGATTATTTTATTTGCTCCTTAAGTTATATTTCTACAAATAGCATTGTTGAGTGAAAGGGCATAAACAGGGACAGTGAGATGGCTCATTGGGTAAAGGCACTTGCTGCCAAGCCCCAGAGCCCACACGGTGGAAGAAAAGAGCTAACTCCTACAAGTGGTCCCTTGTGCCATGGCAAGCCCCTTCCACCAACACACACACACACACACACACATACACACACACACACACACACACACACACACACACACACACACACACACCACAAAATAAAATAAAATATAAAAAGAGAAAAAGAAAGAAAAGGTATCCATACCTTAAAAGCTTTGAAATGTTCCAATGGACCTTGTGCCTGTAACCAAGATTCCGAGTGAAGAGACAATGGGCTAGGGCTCTAAAGAGAGATGTGTATGTTCCTCTGTGCTAAAAATAGAGACTACTTGTTGAGAACAGTGACAGTGGACAGAGAAAAACTCAGGCCCAGTCACCTGAGGAAAGGACTAATTAAACACATACATGCATGTGCATGTGTGTGTGTGTGTGTGCATGTGTGAATGTGTGCCTGCGAGTGTGTGTATTTTTTCTGTGCTTAAAGATATTGCAGTTTTCTATAAACTGTAAGAATCCTGCATACATCCTTCACCCTCAAACTAGGCAAAACTGAGAAAAAAACTATTTTTTTCTTACTAATTTCCTTTTACTAGTTTCTTTTTTAATATAAGGAAACTAAGTCAGCAGATAAGGACAGAAATGCTTAGTAACTTACTTTGTATGCTGTCACCCACACAGTCTGAATGCACACACACACACACACACACACACACACACACACACACACACACACGTAAACGTACCCTCACCAACACTGTGGAGTGGAAAAATATTGGCTCTTCTCCCCTGTGGATCTCAATATCATTATTGATGGTACCATGAAAACCCACTCCAACCAATCTTACTAAAGAAATCCTGGTAAAAGTACTAAAATTTATTTTTCTTTCGACTATATTTTCTTGTTAATTCAAAACAATATTCTTACACACTTATATAGATACCAGAGTTGGCTATGAAAGAGGACATGTTCCCATGGACTCCACAAACCTAAAATTAAACTGATCCTCTTTATATGTCCCCAGAATAGGCTGGAGCACTTACTCATTACAGGGATTTCTGATCCCAGCCACAGGGAGTGACTCAGGCCTACACTTGGATTGCCAGGAGTTCAAGGCCAGCCTTGACTACCTAGTAAGTCACAAAGGAGAGAATTCTCACTTATATCTTGTCCTTATGATGCCCACAGGAATGACATTTACCTAATGACATTTCAGATGTGTAGCCATCTCATGCCTGTGCTATGATGGTGGCTTCCCAGCTTGCTTTCCTATCCCTAGGCAACATTCCTGTCCTTACTCCAACTTGGACTCATCCTGAACAGAAACCAACCACATTATTTTCCTTTCATCCTCTGATTGTGAAAGTCATTGCTGTTTCTAGGGATAAATATAATATTCAGACGCTGTGGCAATCAGAGGTGTTCCATAGACAGAAATCACATTAACTTCCTCACTCTTCTGTTTCCTCTCATGGCCGTCCTGAATCATTCCCCACTTGCTTGTCTTTCTTCCACCAATTCTCCCTCCTCAAATGGCCTTTTTGAACATTTGTATTTTATTCTTCAAGCACAATTTGCTTAAAAAAGATCCCCCTTTCCATAAAGCATTCCCTGGCACTGATGCATCGTGCAGCCTTTTCTGCTTCCTCCAAGCAGTGACAGGAAGCAGCTGTGACCCGAAGACTTCCGATTTTATTTCCGCATACCTTATCTTTCTAAACAGATCGTAAGCACAAGGATGAAGACAATTATTTCTTTTTGCTTCTTAAAACACACAACTTTATTGATGACATAAAAATAAAGTCTCAAATGTATAAACATAAGTCCACACAAAGGACCAAAGATTACCTTACTTATGAAGAATCAGTTTGGTTTCTGCTCATGAAGCATACTAAAAATATCTCAATCCAGACAAGATAAAAATGGACACATGTATTTCCAGAACAAGTTTGAATTCATTTGGTGTTCATAAAATTGTCCAGCTATAGACCCTCATAGGCAACATTAGTTTCACAGTTCTAATACAATTTACAATGTACATCATGTCAAGGGTGTAAAACCAAAATGTTACTCAAACTTTGGGGGAAACAGATAGCCAATCAGAGTTTATTTATTAATACCTCAACTCTTTCTTTCACCTCTGGGTCACTACAATCTGCTGCTAAGGCTCTAAGTTTCTTGGCACAGGCTTTAGGTCGTTGAAACAGGAAATAAAGGGAACTTTTACTGAACCTGTCTTGGGGATATGTTTTTGCTCTCTTTTTAAAATGATGATTTATATTTTCAAAAAGTAAAAGGGCATTAAGAATATTCTCTTTTGTCTCTTTCTTGCTAAAAATGTTAATCAGTGCTGTTGGTGCATTGGCAATGAGCAAGTCTTTTGTCATGGATGGATTTTTAGAGAAATTCACAAGCATTCCCAAAACATGGTCTTTAGTTTCTCCACTTCCCATAGCCAACAAACGGAGAAATTCTGAAATATAATTGGTAACCATATGCTGATACTCACTAGTAATAGTCAGGTGTCTTATCAATCTTAGTCCAGCCACTTGTACATTTGAATTTAAGGGATAGGTGACAGTATCTTCACATACTTGACTTAAATATGTCTTAACCTTTCTATGGTTTTCAGCGGCAACTGAGATGTTATTCAATGCATTTAAAGCCTTCTGCCGGACTGTGGGGTGGGGATTACTCAATAAGCTTTGAATAACTGAAATCCCACCTATATTCCGATCAATTTCCTGGGGATAAGGATAATCAGCACTGTTATATAGAGCATTCGTGGCTATTTCATGAACAGAAGGATCTTCAGTCATTTCAATCATGCAAATGAGCTTCTCGAGATCTTGCGGATCCAGATTGACTTCACGTCTACAGCGGCAGTTGCAGGAATGCGCTCCAGTATTGGCTTGCTTTCTGAAGCCATCTTCCCCTGGAAAGCTGGTTTGGTGTAATAACTTGCTCTCTGAACAAACTATGGTTCCGTCCCATACACCCATTCCTGCCCCAGGGACCATGGGTGGATATATGCCTCTTGGTTCAGTCGACTTTTTGGCTTTCACCTGAGATGTAGACTCATCCTCACATCTGTTTTCATTACCAGTACAGAACCAAGACCGGATGTCAACTCCATCAGCAGCATCAAACTTATCTTTAGTGCTGTCCTTATCCCCAGTCCCAGATTCAGAATTGGTATCTTTTTCATTTGTAGATCTGAGGTCATTATTGTCCTCACTCTCAGCCCCAAACAAGTTTCTTAGACTGATCTCTTCAATACCAGGGCTGGATTCTCTACTTAGTTCCTCATCATCATCATCATCATCATTTACATCCGTAGAAAAAGTCCAAGACCCTAAGCCAGCCTCAGCCTCAACCCCAAGCCTAGACCCTTTAGAGGCTGCATCTCCATCCCAGGACCAAAACTCCATTCTGGCTTCAGCCCCACCCTCTGCAACAACTCCTGCCCCAGCCTCAGCCCCAAGCCCAGACCCTTTCGTGGTTGAGTCTTCATTCCAAAACCAAAACCCCATTCTGGTCTCAGCCCCAGCCTCGGCCACAACTCCAGCCCCAGCTTCAACCTCAGCTCCAAGCCTAGACCCTTTAGTGGCTGCATCTCCATCCCAGGACCAAAACTCCATGCTGGTCTCAGCCACGGTTTCAGCCACAGCCTCAGCCCCTGCTCCAACCCCAGCCTCAGGCTCAGCCCCAAGCTTCGACCCTTTAGCTGCTCCATCTCCTTCCCAAAACCAAAATCCCATGCTGGTCTCAGTCACAGCTTCAGCCTCTGCCCCTGCTCCTGTCCCAATTCCAGCCTCAGCCCCAGCCTCAGCTCCAAGCTTAGACCCTTTAGTAGTTGCATCTCCATCCCAGAACCAAAATCCCATGCTATTCTCAGTCTCAGCTTCAGCCTCAGCCCCTCCCCCAGCTCCAGCCTCAACCTCAGCCTCAGCCTCAGCCCCAAGCCTAGACCCTTTAGTGGCTGCATCTCCATCCCAGGACCAAAACCCCGTTCCAGCTTCAGCCCCAGCCTCTGCTTCAACTCTTGGACCAGCCTCAGCTCCAGTCTCAGAATCAGCAGCTGCTGCAGCTGCAGCCCCAGCCTCTGCCCTAGTCTCTACACCCACCTCAGCCTCAGCCTCAGCCTCAGCCTCAGCCTCAGCCTCAGCCTCAGCCTCAGCCTCAGCCTCAGCCTCAACCTCAGCCTCAGCCTCAACCTCAGCCTCAACCTCAGCCTCAACCTCAGCCTCAGCCAACCTCAGCCTCAACCTCAGCCTCTCAGCCTCAGCTCTGCTCAGCCTCAGCCCAGCTCCAGCCTCAGGCCCAGCTCCAGCCTCAGGCCCAGCTCCAGCCTCAGTCCCAGCTCCAGCCTCAGGCCCAGCTCCAGCCTCAGTCCCAGCTCCAGCCTCAGGCCCAGCTCCAGCCTCAGTCCCAGCTCCAGCCTCAGGCCCAGCTCCAGCCTCAGGCCCAGCTCCAGCCTCAGCTTCAGCTGTATCCTTAGCTTCTGTCTCAACTTCAGCCTCAGCTCCAGCCACACTCTCAGGCTCACCTCCAACACAGGTGCCTGCAAGAGCTGTCTCCTCAGCTCTGGTCCAGGATTCAGTACTGGTCTTCTTTTCATCCTCCAATCCAGAACTAGCGCTGGTTTCTTCCTTAGTGCCTGACGTGGATTCACCACTGGTCTCATCATTCATATTAGCTATAGGCAAAATAGTAGCCTCTTCTGTCCAGCACCAAGACCCTATAAAGGCCTCACTCCCAGGCCCAAACCAAAATCCTTCATTGGCCTCCACCTCAGCACTTACAAGGAATCTCCCACTGGTCTGCTCTTGGGTATCTAGCTTAGATCCTCCACTGGCTTCATTACTAGCCCTAGACCCAGGCCAGGATTCTCCACTAGTCTGGTCCACAGCACCGGCCCAAGAGCCTCCTCCACATGTCTGATCTTCAAATCCAGATTTAGAACAGCCGCTAGTCTGATCCACAGGTCCAACCCAGGACCCTCCACTGACCTGACTTCCAATGCCGGCCCAGGACGCACCACTGGCCTGATCAGTTGGACATGTTCTATTGCCTCCAATGACATGAGCACCAGCTCCACCCCAAGAAACTCCTCCACTAGACTGATCCTCAGACACAGCTGGTCTGGACCCTCCAGTGCTCTGATCTCCAGCAGCAGCCCAGAATCCTCCTCCAATGGCCTGATCCTCAAATCCAGGTTTGGGACAGCCACCAACCTGATCACCAGTCCAGGACACACCACCGACCTGAGTTCCACTTCCAAGCCAGGACCCACTACTAGACTGGTTCACCTGCACTGGCTTTGACACTCCAATGTCCTGAGCAGTAGCACCCCAAGAGGCTCCTCCAATGGCCTGAGTCGGCGTGTAAGTGCAGTACCATCCACCAGTCTGATCGCCAGTGCCAGGCCAAGACTGTCCATTAGTCTGGCCCCTGGTCCCCATCCTAGATTCTCCACCAGACTGGTCCCCAGAACCAGCCCAGCATCCTCCTCCACTGGACGGATTTACTCCACTAGCAACCAGGTCTCCAGAACCAGGCTGAGAGTTTCCACTGGCCTGGTCCAAAGGCCCAACCAAGAATGCTCCACTGAGTTGATCTCCAGAATTTGTCCAGGATCTTCCAGCAGACTGATCCCCAGGCACTGACTTGGACCCTCCACTAGCCTGGCTAATAGTGCCAGTCCAAGACCCTTCAGCACCTGTCTGGTTCTCAAAACCAGGTTTGGCTCCACCATTAGACTGATCACCAGTCCCAGTCCAGGATCTTTCCCCAGTCAGATTCCTAGTGCCAGTCCAAGACCCACTACTGGACTGGTCTGCAGAGCCTGATGTAGATACTCCACCAACCTGGGCCCCAGTGACAGGCCAGGATACTCCACTAGATGGATCTACAGTTCCAAGCCTGGATGCTGCACTGGCTTGGTCTGCAGTCTCAGCCCAAGCCCTTCCACTGGACTGAGCCTCAGGTCCCAACCTGGAGTCTCCACTGGTCTGGACAGCAGCTCCAGCCCAGGTCCCCTTTTCACTGGCCTGATCTTCATACCTTGGCTTGACCTCACCACCAACCTGCTCAGCAGTCCCTGTCCAGGCCACTGCATTGGTCTGGTCTACAGCCCCAGTCCAGTATCCAATACTAACTATGTTGCCAGCTCCAGCCCAAGACATTGCACCAGCCTGGTTATCAGCCACAGTCCAGGTCCCGGTAGCCTGGTCCACAACCCAGGACACTCCACTGGCCTGGACTGCAGGCCACGACCCATCACTGACCTGACTCACAGCCCAGGGACCTGTAATGGCCTGGTTTCCAGAGACAACCCAAGAACCTGCACTGAGCTGGTTCTCGGCCCCAGTCCAGGAAGCTCCACCGGTCTTGTCCGCAACCCAGGTCCCGTCAGCAGCCTGAGCTCCTGCCCAGAGTGCTCCACTGGTCTGGTCACCAGCACCTACCCAGGATCCAAGAGCAACCTCATTCTCAGTCCTAGCCCCAGTCCAGGACTTAATGCTAGCTTCATCACAAGCCACAGCCCAGGAACTCACAATGCCAGTCTTATCATTGGCCCCACTCCAGGGCCCAACAGCGGCTCCATTCTCATCCTCGGCCCAGGTTACACTGTTCTCCCAGTCTCCATCTATGGTCTGAAACCTAAACTTGATCCACCGCTCAGCAGCAATCCAGTCCTCAACACCAATCCCATTCCAGTAATAATCGTGCATGTTAGACTGAGCACCTGCCCCACTCACACTTTCTGAAGTGGGCACGGCACCTGCCACTGGCCTTGCATGTGTCTTATTGTCTGCAGTGGCTTCTACCTGTGAGCTGGACAGACCCTTATCCCTTGCCCCAAGCAAGGCTTCACTCTGGGAACTGACCACAGCCTGGGGCTGAGCAGAACCCCTTGTACCTGTTTTGGCTCCTGATTTAGTACTAGCATTGGCCCTAATCTTATTCCTGGCACCAAGCAAAGTCTCGTTCTGAGAACTGACCACAGCCTGGGACTGGGCAGAGCCCCTTGCACCTGACCCGGCCTCTGCTTTAGGCACAGTGTTAGAATTGCCCCTGACCTTATTTCTGGCACCAAGCAAGGCTTCAGCCTGGGAAGAAGCCAAAGCCAATATTGTACTTGCCCCAGACTCTGCCTTAGGCACAGAATTGGAATTGCCCCTGACCTTATTTCTGGCACCAAGCAAGGCCTCAGCCTGGGGCTGAACAGAGTCTGTTGTAGTTGCCCCAGCATCCGCCTTAGGTACCGCATTGGAATTACCCTTAACCTTACTCTTGGAACCAGGTAAGGTCTCACCCTGGGAACTGGTCACAGCCTTGGCCGAGCCCATTGTACCTGCCCCAGCATCTGGTTTAGACACAGCATTAGAATTGCCCTTGACCTTTGCCTTGGTACCAGTCAAGGCAGTACCCTGGGAAACAGCCACAGACTGGGGACAGGCACCCACCCCGGCCTCTGCCTTAGGCACAACATTGGGATTGCTCTTAACCTTATTCTTGGCACCAGGTAAGGCCTCACTGTGGGAACTGGCTACAGTCTGGTTCTGGGCAGAACCCGTAGTATCTGGCCCAGCCCCTGCTTTAGGCACAGAATTACGATTACCCTTGACCTTAGTCTTGGCACCAGGTGTGGTCTCCCCCTGGGAACTGGTCACAACATTGGTCTGGGCAGAGCCTGCTGTAGCTGTCCCAGCCTCTGCTTTAGGCATAGGATTTGGATTGCCCTTGACCTTATTCTTAGTAGCAGGCAAGGCCTCATTCTGGCAGTTGACCACAGGCTGTGGCTGAGCACAGGCTTTCTGGTCTGCCTTTGCCCCTGCTTTAGAAACAGCATTAGAGTCACTTTTGCTGTCAACCTTGGAATCAGACAAGGGCTCAGCTTGGGTTTTGATTCCACCTTGAGGTTGTGCACATGGTTTCACATCTGCCGCAGCTCCTGCCTTACACTTGGCTTTGGCTTTGCCTCTAGCCTTACCTTTAGTATTAGGTAAGGCTTCACCCTGGCTCTGGGCCGTAGTCTGAGCTCCTTCCTTAGATATGGTATTAGCATTGTCCTTAGGCTTGATTTTGCCATCAGGCAAGTCATCACCCTGGACACTGGCCACAGGGTCAGGCTGGGCACAGGAAACCACGTCTACACTAGCCTCTGCCTTAGCCATGTCGTTGGTATCACTTCTGTTTTTATCCTCGGTTTCAGGCAAGGCATCAGTCTGCAAATTGGTTTTTGTGTTTGCTTTGGCCCCTGCTTTAGCCGTGGCACTGGCATTACCTTTACCCTTAGCATTGGCATCAGGCGTGGCTTCAATATGATCACTGGTTACAGCTTGAGGATTGGTATCAGTTATCTCAGCACCAGTCATTGCCTTAAATACATCACTGGCATCTTCCCCATCGTCAGTCGTGGCACCAGACATTGCCTCAGCCTGTATTGTGGCCACAGTCTCAGGTTGTATTATACAAGTTCTCAGATCTGCCTCTGCTTCACAAATGTCATTTGTGTTATCACAGGCATCATCCTTTGCCCCTGGCATGGCTTCAGCCAGAATGTTGGCAACAATATGAGGCTGAGCAGAAGTGTCTTTATCTACCGCAGACCCTGCCTTAGACGTGTTTTTCAGATTCCCCTGGTCGTCACCCTCATCACCGATCATGTCATCATTTTGGATTATGGTCACAGCCTGAGGCTGTGCATAGGATTTCACATCCACTCCAGCCACTATGAGGGGCATATCATTGGAATTTTCATTAGTATCAACTGTGACATCAAGCCTAGTCTCAGATTGAGTCCTAGTCACACACACAGTCTCTTCCAGTGCTCTTATCGTGGCTTCTGCCACAATTCCAGTCTCATTCATGGTGCCAATCTTGACTACTTCCTTGGTCACTGCCAAGACCTCACTCTGTGTTACTGTTACTCTGTTAATCTCTGTCTCCTTTTCAGCCAGTGAAGGAGCTTCTGCTTTGGTCTGGGTCATTGCTTCTTTCTTGACCTCTGCCCTGTCAGCCACTGCCCAAGCTTTAGACTTGGTCTGAGTTACTGCCTCTTTCTTGCCTACTTCCTCAGTCTCAACATCAGTTTGTGTCACTGCCTCTTTCATGGTTACTTCCTTGGCTTGGCCTGTGGCTTCAGTGAAAGTCACTGCGTCTGTCATGACCATTGTTTCCACCAATAAACTGGTCTCAGAATGAGTCTCTATCTCTTCCTCAAGAATTCTCTTGGCCTGATAGTTGATATTGGGTCTAACTAGAACAGGGACCTTGGTGTCTACTTCAGCCACAGGCTCACCTCCTTCTCCAGTTTCTGGTTCAGTCATGGCTCTAGTCTCAGTCTCTGCTCCAGCCATGGCTTCGTCTGTGGCCATGGTCTGGTTCTCTTCCCCAACCACAGTCTCCGTCTTGATTCTGGACCCATCTCTGCTCACACTCTGATATCTTCCCTTGGTTAATCTGTAAATGCAGTAACAGGTACCAGCCCAGATTACCAGTCCTGCAGTGGCCCAGCCCACGTCCTGAACACGACCCATGTAATCAGCTCTGCGGAAGGCACAAACAATGTATAGGAGGGCTCAGTCAAGCTAGGAAAGAGGGTGGTGTGACTGGACAATGGCGTTTAAGCACTTAAAGGTCCGGAGAGCAGCCACTGGAAGGAGACCTAAAAGTGGGGAAAAAAATGAATTTAAGCATCTGGAAAATGGGAACCATCTGGAGAACAGGAAAGCATAGAAGCAATGTACTTGTTGGGAAGATCAACAAAATTTTCATCACTTAATTCATTTTTCCCTACCCTCCCCAATGCCCAGCCATTTTCCTATGCAAAATGAATTGTGTCAAGGATGGCAGGAGGGCTGATGAAGAATGGAAGAGGAACAGAAACTCCCAGAAGTAAATTGTTAAGGGAACTACTCTAGTTGCCATTATTCCAGGTCCCCACTCATACAAACCTGGAATGCAAGAAGGAATTTTCCTCTTCTATCCTTCTTTTGCTTGGTGAAACACCCTAAAGTCTATAGAATCATGAGACCTTTAGACCTAGAGAAAGACAAAGGGAGAGAGAGATAGAGCTGTTGTATTATTAGCAATTTACTCCCTCAGTTTACTCAATGTCCTTAGGTGCTATCAGACTGTTTTCCATATACCAGAATTATGGTAAAGGTTTGGGGTAAATATCAGGAATGGTGAGAAAAAAATGGCTGTGAAGAAGAATAAAAAGCTCCTCCAGACTGTCCCTTACAGGATGCACACTGATCTCCACTAACCCACATTTGAGGCATACCTAGACAGCTCCCACCCTCTTACCAGTTATACTGATCAGAGATAATTTCCTCTTTGCTTCCTTGCTTCCAATGATCTCAGACTCTGAAGCAGAAGACACGCAGGAGGATCTATAGGCAAGTAGACAAGCAGGAGATAATGGAGACTGTGTCCTTAGCAGAACAGACAAGCACCTCAATCCTTGGTTCCAATGTCTGCATCGCCAGGGTTCTGGTCCATTTTAACAATGTATCTTAGCTTGTGACCCCATCTCTAGCCTTCTTTGTTGCAGCCCAGTCCACCCTCCCTCAAATATCCCCACCGTTTCCTGCACTGCAATTAACAGGTTGTATTGCAGCATTGTGGAAAGCAGCCATGTGTAGACAAGGCAGAAGTGCCATCCACTGAAGCCCTTTCAAGCTCAGCCCACCCTCTTTTGTCATCCCCAGCCACTACCCACCCACCTTCATACCAACCTCCATAGTTCCCAAACAGTCTCCCCCTTCTTCCCTTGCTTCCAGGAGTAAAAAGGCCTACTTCAAACATGAAAAGCCCTGGGAACAGACAAAGAAAAGGGAGAGGGTGAGTGCTGAGTGCTTCTGATAGCCTAGCACAAAACATCTGTGCCCCCCCTCCCCCCACGCCCCCCCCCCCGCCCGCCCTGCCTTTCAGGGATTTAGAGCCTCAGGCAGAACCTAGGGTTTCACCTACACTAAATGAATAGCACAGTGAGGGAGAGAGGAAAAGTAAAAGGGAGAAAAAGGAGAAATTTTATTTTTAAACCACCTGTAGGATTCTAGATCTTTCCCCCAAAAGTCCACCATTTCCTTTATCAAGATGGCCAGGTAGACATGACTATCTGGAAATTGGTTGATGGCGGAAGAGATGGAGGCCCTAGATCCCATGATTCTTCAATCATAGCCTGCCATCTGCTTCCCTGAAAGCCATCTCTAGGAGTCTCAGCACAAGATATAAGGTGTGGAGGAGGCTTTTGCTTCTGCAAAATCAGTATCCCATCCCCCAAAGGCTATATCAAACAATAGTACCATTCTTTTACACAATAATTTGTATTTTCAATATCATCTGACACAAATCAAAATAATCTGTAATAAAGTTTTGTCTTTATTGGTATTCACCATAGAATTTAATTGAGAAGTCCAAAGCCTGATAAGGAAACAAAGCTTAGGTAAAGTTCCCCAGGCTAGCCCCACCCCACATCCTAATCATTCATATATATATATATATATATTATATATATATATATATATACAATAATACAAATATAAATTCAAACACACACACACACACACACACACACACACACACACACACACACACGTAACAGTGCCTACGTGGCTACATAGAATCCATACAGAATTTCAATGATTCAGTGTTGGTGCTCACACTAACCTCCATAGATCCTGTGCTGTTCTCTTGTCTCCGTCTCCGTTTTTCCCTCGCCTCACCACAAACAGTGCCACACCGAACTATTGTCCAAAAGGAGAGTAAAGGCACTGAGTGCTCAGGCCAGCACCAAGGCCACACATCCCAACATTCTCCTTTTTGGAATCCGGTTGTCAAAGGTCCCTCCCCTCATTCTGAGACACCACCCCTACCGAGCCCGCCGTCCAGGCATTAAGGCCCACCATTTTCTCAGCAAATGCCACGGTGGCGCGCGTCCCTCCTCTGAAAGGAGCAGGAAGCCCGCGGACATGTGCGGCCGCCCATCGATGCAGTTAATTAAAGAGGATGGACATCTCCCTCTGTATTTCCCTCTAGAGACTCTCTCCACCAGCAGCCCTGTCAAAGCACAAGGTTCCCTTGCGCAGATTCAGCCAGAGGCTGGGGGACGCGGGAGAATCGGAGGGGAAGGCTCCTTGAACTTGATGCAGCATGGACACCCCCCTCCTCAATCCATCTCCATAGCGTCGCCGAATCCGGAGGCTGCGGCTAGCGCGGCCATGGCGCGGCGGCCCCGGGGCCCTTACCTGATCAGCTCACCCTGGGCCCGATGCCAGCCCGCCGCACGCAGGGCAGCGGGGAGCTGGTGGCCAGACTGGAGTGACGACTGCACCCAAGGCTGCGTCGCTCTGCAGCTCCAGGTCACGTGAGGGCCGCGCGTCATCGCTCGCCCTCCTCCTCACAACCCCCCACTGGTCGGAAGGCAGTCAACAGGACCCCCTTCAACACGCACAGGCACCCCCCTCCTCGCGTCCATGCATGGAGCCCCAGCGCGCCCCGCCTTGTCACTCATATCCGCGCTCTCCAATCTGAGCGCCCACAAGTGTCATCACCATCTAGCGGTTGGAGTTTACCGGTCCCTGGTTACTAGGAAGGGTCTGTACCCCCACCCACTCCCAGGCCTTGGCTGTAGCCTTTTCTGCATCTTTGAGGAATCCTTTCTTTTCCTCTCAGGCTACAATAGCAACGCTCCCCACTGGCTCTCTAGACAACCTGCCTCCCCTTAGTAACAACTCCATCACCAAATCGCCTAGAGAAAGAGGAAAACCGTGCAACCAGAGCCTTCTTTGTCTGTATTCCTTTTTCTGTTAGCATCACCTCCCCCCGCCACCACCCCCCCGCCGCCCGGTGTTGGGAAAATGCAGTAAAGACATTTACATTCGCCATGAAAATATTCAGGTTGTAAAAATTTTAAAGACTCATCCGTTTACACAATTTTATGACACACACAAAAAAATGTTTTCTGGTTGCTATAAACCACTTCTGAGCCTTGAAAACAGATGTAATTACTGACATTTTAAATACAAATTTTTCCTAAACAATGCCAGCCCGTTTTTTCAATGCAATCAGCAAATTAATCTTTGGAAAGATGTTCAGGTTTCAAACCCTGATAGTTTTACAGAAATAATTGAAAGCTTTTGAGGTTTTGGCCGTACTTACCTCTGCCTATCAGGTGCCTGAGTACTTCTTCACAGAGGACCCTGGATACTTTAATAAAGACCAAATTCAGATTAACCCAGCGCCTTACAAACCGGTGAGTGGCTCCAAAGGTTAACCTGTTTTGTATCCTATGATGGGCTTTTTTTTTTTTATATCAGTCTCACCACACCCACAAAAGGAGCAACCGCTACCACATAGATAGAAAGGAGGCTTAACAGGTGGAATTTTCATCCTATCATGGCACTGGTGAGGTCTCCTCAGGTTCGGCCATTTCTGTTCTGTCACCGTGTTGGTGACGATGGTTGAACAATTTCCAGCGGCAATGGGCATGAAGGTCTGTGGATGACTGTATTGTTAGAACGCCACGGCCATGAGTGTTCTTTCCCCCCCTCACAAATGGGAGAACAAAGTCCAGGATTCTAAGCAGTCCCCAAGAGAGGTCTTTTTACCCCCTGCCTTTCTAAAGAACTTTAGTGCACCACCCTCACAAAACCCAGAACTCAGGAACAAAATATGCAGGAGAGTCCCCAGGCACCCACCTGTTTCCACTGGGGAATCATACTCCAAATATAAACGTCCAAGCAGCCTCCTTCTTAGAATGTTGAAATATGACACCCCAGCTTGAGGCCCTCCCTGGTGAGGGGCCCCTGTTTGGAGGAGGCCCTTTCAGGAGGTGAGCCAGGGAGCTCATAATGCCTTAAAACATTACTAACGGATTTTCAGAACCCAAAATTTACTTTCTCTCCCAAAGAAAAGAATTCATCGATTGATTAACAGAAAAATTGAAGTCTGTGTTCATGTTTAAAAAGAAGCATAAGCATCAGATGCCAGAAGACTGGTTGTAATTTAAACATCCTTACAAATTATTAATAAAATAACTCAAATAGAAAAACGTGCCAAAGACTTAAACAGATTTGTTCACAGAGGAGAAATATGAAAGACCCAAATATCCAATGAAAAACATATATAAAGATGTTCAGTTTCAAGCACATGCAAAGCAAAATAGCTGTGACTTACTGTTTTCTCCAATATGATGTCAAAGCTTAGAAATTCAATAATATTATTGACTATTTTGTCTGAATATGGAGATTCCTATACTCTGTTGGAGGCAGATATTTTAATTCAATCTTTTTATGGAGGGCAATTTGGCAAAATCTATTAAACAATAAATATAACAGCCTACAATTCTTTTCCTGTGGTAATTCAACTCTCTGGTATTTAGTTACACATATCCTTACAGAATGACATAGATATGTACTGCCACACCCAACTATGATATTTTTTGCAGTACTATTATTAAAGGAGTAAAAAATGCTGTGACAGACTGGAGCGACGGCTCAACAGTTACTTACTGTTCTCTCAGAGTACCTGTGTTCTGTTTCCAACTCCCACATCACGTGGCTCCAGAGAACTCACTGCCCTTTTCTGGCCTCCGAAGACATGAGCACACACATGGAATGTTCACACGTAGACACACACACACACACACACACACACACACACACACACACACGTTTTATAGTTTCATCGCCTAGATACATGGCTCAGTAGTTAAGAGCACTGGCTGAGCTGGGCGTTGGTGGCACACACCTTTAATCCCAGAACTTGGGAGGCAGAGGCAGATGGATCTCTGTGAGTTCCAGGCCAGCCTGATCTACAAAGAGAGTTCTAGAACAGCCAGGAGTGTTTATACAGAGAAACCCTGCCTCAAAAAAACAAAACAAAACAAAACAAAAAAAGCACTGGCTGCTCTTTCAGAGGACCAGGTTTCAATTCCCAGCTGCTGGCTCACAAATGTGTATAACTCCAGTTCCAGGGGATCTTACATCCTCACAGAGACATACATGCAGGCAAAACAATAAATTCTCATAAAAATAAAAAAAATCATTTTGAGAGTACAAATAGGGGAGAGATAAGTAACATAGATTTCACATTGTGGATTTTTCAAAATGCAAGTCTCATATTTTTGGTTGTGATCCTAGCCTTTAATGGCTGAGCCATCCTGACTCCCCAAGAAAGTCCTTACCCCCTCTGAGGAGTGGATGGAAGGAGGGAGGTGGAAGAAGGAGAGGGAGGAGGAACTGGGGTTGGTTTGTAAAATGAGAAAAATTTAATAAAAACAGAAACATGGGACTTTAAAAAAAGACAAGTCTCATTTGCTGAGAGGACAATTGAACTAATTCTATTATTTATTGTTTATTTCCCATAAGTAATAATTTTCCTTTATTTGTTTTCTTTAAATCTTTTGAGACAGGATCTCACTCTGTAGGCCAAGCTGGCCACAAACTCATATCAATCCTCCTGCCTCAGCCCTCCAAATGTTGGAATTACAGGTTGTACCACTATGCCTACCTCTATTTTCTACTTTTTGAGACAGGCTCTTACTATGTAGGTCAAGCTAGCCTCAAATTCATGATACTTCGGCCTCAACTTCCTGATGTGGAATTACAGACATGTGTAACCACAGCTGTCTCAATTCACATTTATTTTCTATTGTCCTGACTTCATATGCTAAACTGGTCATTTATACTTCCTGTCTGAAAACGTTACTCTGTTCACCAACATTTTCTCATTGATTGTACTGCTGGCACTTTTTTGCCTATTAGTTGTTTTACTGCTATGTAGGATTCAGACATATTCTCTCATTCTGTCACTATCATCTTAATTTTATAGCACATTTCAAATACTTTGTTTCCTGTGTGGCTCCTAGCCCTATACATACACATGCAAACCTCAGCACCATTCACAAAAAGTTGGAGCATTACTGCTCCAACTAACTTGAAAAGGTGTTGTGTCCCTCCAGAGAAGCTAGGAAACAAGGAGGATCCTAAGAGAGACATACATGGTCCCCCAGAGAAGGGGAAAGGGACAAGATCTCCTGAGCTAATTGGGAGGAGAGGGGGTAGGGGAGAGGGAGCTAGGAGAATGAGAAGGGGAGAAGAGGAGGGGTGAGGAGGACATGAGGGAGCAGAAGGTTGAGTAGGCGGAAGACTAGAGGAGAGCAAGAAAAGAGATACCATAACAGAAGGAGCCATAATAGACTTAAAGAGAAATCTGGCACTAGGGAAATGTCCAGAGATCCACAAGGATGGCCCCAACTAACAATCTAAGCAACAGTCGAGAGGCTACCTTAAATGCCCTGCTATGATAACGAGATTGATGACTACCTTATATACCATCCTAGAGCCATCATCCAGTAGCTGATGGAAGCAGAAGCAAAGATCCACAGCTAAACACTGAACTGAACTGTGGAATCCAGTTGAGGAGGAGGAGGGAATAGCAAAGAGGTCAAGACGAGGCTGGAGAAACCCTGACAGGTCAGAAACAGCTGACCTGAACAAAGGGGAACTCATGGACCCCAGACTGATAGCTGGGAAGCCAGCATAGGACTGATCCACACCCCCTGATCGTGGGTGTCAGTTTGGAGGTCTGGGCAATCTATGGGGCCTCTAGTAATGGGTCAGTATTCATCCCTAGTATATGTATTGAGAATAACTGATACGAAATCCATAAGGTTAGGATAACTTTTAATAGATAAACGGCAGCCAACAGCAAGCCAGAGCGTGCCAAAAGCAGCAAGGCAAGAGTGCACCCATGTGCCTTGTCTGTCCCTTTAAACCTCTACCACATCACCTTGACTCGTGGTCGAGCACACCTGTAGCCGGTCCTTAGGAGGCGTGGTTACGGTGTCTCCCTACATATATGAATGGACTTTGGGAGCCCACTCTTCATAGAGGGATACTATCCAAGCCTAGACACAAGGGGAAAGGTCTAGGCCCTTCTCCAAATGATATGACAGACTCTGAAGATACCCCATGGAAGGCATCACCCTCCCTGGGGAGCAGAAAGGGGATGGGATAGGGGGGTCGGTGGGGGGGCAGTGGAGGAGGGGAGGGAGAGGGAACTGGTATTGATATGTAAAAGAAGCTTGTTTCTAATTTAAATGTAAAAAAGGGAAAAAAAGAATGTTATGAACAACATTTAATGTTCTTTCCAAGAACTCATTTATCTAGGCATTCTCTGAAAATTTGCACAAGAAAGTCATGTTAAACAACAACTATTACACCGCTTTATTTATTATAAAAAAGATGATGTGTCAGGCGTTGGTGGCGCACACCTTTCATCCCAGCACTCCGGAGGCTGAGGCAGGCAGATCTCTGTGAGTTCGAGGCCAGCCTGGTCTACAGTGAGTTCCAGGACAATCTCCAAAACAATACAGAGAAACCCTATCTCGACAAACAAACAAACAAAAAAGATAATGTGTTATATGTGAATCCTCATTTGTGCTCCAATCCGTTTTACTGGATTTTGTGTTTCACTGATACATGCATCTCTTACTACCTTATAATTAGTGTAGATTACTAGCAAGTGTTGGCATCTGGAAAAATCCTCAAATGTTATGTTATTTTTGAGACAGAGTCTTACCATATACCTTTGGTTGACCTTCAACTCACCGAGATCTGCCCTCCCCTGCCTCCCAAGTGCTGAGACTAAAGGCCTGAACTACCATGCCTAGCATAGGTGCTTAGTATAGTCACCTTCTCAAACATTTATCAAAGGAGTGAGCTAAAGTCTTCTCTTCCAGCTATTTGAAATACACAATGCATTATTGTTTCCTACAGTCCCTCTTGTTAGTGTTCAGGTATCTGTACTGGACTGCCCTTTGGGTCCTGACAGTATATGTCCTCAGCTGCAGCCACTAAGAGCACACCGCTTGTGCATGTTTGCTTTGTTCCCTTTAAAAGGGTGAGCCTTGCCCCATCTCCTCTCTCTCTCTCTCTCTCTCTCTCTCTCTCTCTCTCTCTCTCTCTCTCTCTCTCTCTCTCTGTGTGTGTGTGTGTGTGTGTGTGTGTGTGTGTGTGTGTGTGTTTCTCTTCTACCACTCTACCACTCTTGTCCCCAGGGACTGTGCCCTATAAAGAAAGCCGAGAGCCAAGCCGTAGTCTGTAAGGTAAAGATATCTTTATTCAGATAAACACCAGCCTAATGCAAGCCACAGCATGCCAAGGGCAGCACCGCAGACAGGCCAGAGAGAAGAGCTTGCAGCCCCTTAAAAACCTATCACGAGTCATCCTGACCTCACCTTGACCCCGCCCTGAGGTCAGGCACACCTGTAGCCAGCCTCTAACAGGCGTGGCTTACTGTCCCCTACAGTGCCCCATTCTCTGCTCCTTCTCTCTCCTCTTCCAATAAACATCTCATGTAAAATCTGTTGTATAGTGTGACTCCTGCCATTTCTTTTTTAAAATTGTAACAACTATTATGAGTAGTTCTGCAACAAACATGGATGTAGATACTGATTTCATTTGGGAAGAATATATACCCAATCATTGGAATTTTAGATCATAAGGTAGTTCTATTTTTAGTTTGGTGTTTTTCCCAGTTTCTCTCTTTTTTTATCTTAAATTTTATTTGTTTATCTGTTTATTTTCTGTGTGTAGGTGTTTTGTCTGTATGTATAACTGTGCTCCATGTGCATGTCTGGTCCTGGTAGAAGCCAGAAAAAGGGTGTCAGAGTCCCCTGAGACTGGAGTTAAGTGTGGTTTTGAATCCCCATATGGGTGTTGGGAATTGAGCCCTGATCCTCCAGAAAAACAGTCAGGGCTCTTTACTGCTGAACCATCTGTCCAGGCCCCCTTCTTTAAAAAACATTCTTATTAAAAACATTTAGTATACCATGCATAAAATTATTTACAACTAATGGACAAAATGATAAAAGTAAAATATTTTTTAAATTGATTCATTTACTTTTATTTTATGTTCATTGGTGTTTTTATCTGTATGCATGTCTGTGTAAGGTTGCCAAATCACTTGGAACTGGATTACAGACAATTGTAAGCTGCCAGGTGGTTGCTGGGAATCGAACTCAGGTCCTACATGAAGAACAGTCACATTTTAACCACTGAGCCGTCTCTCCGGCCCTAGAAGTAGAATCTTGATTGAACATCGTTACTTCAGAGAGTCCAGTGTTTGATTTGCTTTGTTTTGTTGTTGTTGTTTTTAGAGACAAGGTCTCTCTGTGTAACAGCCCTGGCTGTCCTGGAAATCACTCTATAGACCAGGCTGGCCTCAAACTCAGAGATCTGCCTGCCTCTGCCTCCTGAGTGCTGGGATTAAAATTGTGCACCACCACTGCCAGGCCAGAGAGTCAGTTTTTGAGGCAGTCTCAACCCACATCCTGTTTCTTACCTTTCAAAACTGAGTAAGATGGGTCAGTGAGATGACTTAGGTAAAGTACTCACTGCCAAGCTTGCTGACTTGCGCTCCATTGTTGGAACCGGAATGGTGGAAGAGGAAAAACAACTACTGCAAGCTGTCGTCTGGCCTCCACAAATGTGCCATGGAATCCTCACACCAACATGCACATCCACATAAAAAAAATCAATATAGGGAGTCCCCATGGAAAGCCTTACCCTCTCTGAAGAGTAGATAGGGTGGGGGAGGGAAAGTGGGGAGAGCAGAATGGGAAGAGGGGGAGGAGTGGGAACTGGGATTGGTATGTAAAATGAGAAAATATTGTTTTAAAATAAAAGAGAAGAAAATATAAAATAAATATAGGGCTAGAGAGATGGTTTAGTGATTAAGAGCACCTATTGCTCTTGCAGGGGACCCAGTTTCAGTTCCCAGCACCCACATGACAGCTAGAAACCATATGTAAACTGAGTTCTAGAAAATCATATGCCTGGTTCCCACCTCCTTAGGTATCAGGCTTGCACATGGTACATACACACACCTACAGCCAAAATACATACACATAAAACAAATAATTCTAAAAAAATAAAGTAAATAACTAACTTTTAAAATACTAGTAAGCAGATGTTTTAGCTCTCCTCTCTATTTCTTATATTTCAATATTTAGGGCATAAGTTGTTATAGTACTGTCAAATTATACTTGCTGATATCTTTTTAAACAGAAAGATAAAATATCCCCATAATACCTTGCCTTGTATAAATGATTGATAGATATCATACAACTTACTGAAACTGTAAGCAAATCCCTAATTAAACAGTTTCTTTTGTAAGAGTGGCCCTAGTCCTTTATTATCTCAGTGGAGAGCATGGAAGCAAGCAGGAAAGTGCTAGAACAGTAGCTGAGAGTTTTACATCCTGGTTCACAGGTAGCAGTCAGAGATAGAGTGGACCTGGAGTAGTCTTTTGAAACCTCAAAGCCCAACTCCAGAGACACACCTCCTCTAACAAGGGCATACTTCCTAATCCTCCCCACACAGTGTAGCAAACCTGGAGATGAAGCAAGCAAGCATATGAGCCTATGGGGACCATTCTCATTCAAGCCACCTCATCTCAGGAGTCCCAATCTGATGGTAAAGAGCTGCTGGGCTGCCGTCTAAGTTGTACATAATAATGCTGTACATAGTTATAGTAAGCAAAATAGTACAAAATCTCATTAAAATAGAAAGGTGGACTAATGGATCAGGCTGGACATTTGAAAAACAGGCCTATATATTTACAGCCAATGAATGTCTGAATAAAACAATGTGAAGGTCACAGGACAAAGAAGTAGGTTCTAACTGAAGAGAAGGAATGCCTCAGCAACAGTCTAGATGAAGTTGTCCTAGTGAGTGAGAGAGAGCAGACAAAAAGCAAAAGTTTCTTTCTTCCATGATCTTTTATGTAGGCTATCACCAGAAGGTTTGACCAAATTTTGGGGAGCCAAATAATCTAATCAATATAATCCCTCATAGAATTGTCCAAATTGGGTTTAAATTGATCCCAGATGTAGTCAAGTTGAAAAACAATATTGGCCATCATACCCCTCTACCTGAAATTGGGTAATATTTAATTGAGATTTGGCCTTCAATTTGCATTTCTCTGATGGCTAACAAAATTAAACATTTTTTTCATATACCTGTTGGCCACTAGTGTATCTTCTCTAAATAAATTCTACTCAGCTTGGCAGCAGAGTCACATGTCTTTAATCCCAGCACTTGGGAGGCTGATCTCTGTGAGTTCAAGGCCAGCCTGATCTACAGAGTGAGTTCCAGGACAACCAGGGCTACACAGAGAAACCTGTCTCAAAAAATAAAAAAAGAAAGACAGAAAAAAAGAAATTCTACTCAAGTAAAGAGGTGGCAGCACACGTCTTTAATCCCAGCACTCAGGAGGCAGAGGCAGGTAGATCTCTGTGAGTTTGTACCCAGTATGGTCTACAAAGTGAGTTCCGGGACAGCCAGAGTTGTTACACAGGGAAACTCTGTCTCGAAAAACAAACAAAAACAAAAGAGAAAAAGAAAGAAAGAAAGAAAGAAAGAAAGAAAGAAAGAAAGAAAGGAGGGAGGAGGGAGGGAGGAATTAATTCTACTCAGGTTCTTATTAGAACCACAAAAGACTCCATAGAGGAACAGAATGTGTAGAATGAATGTATTTGAATGGCTTACAGGCTGTGGTCTAGCTATCCCAAAAGTGGCTGTCTACCAAGGAAGGTCCAAGATTCAGTAGTTGCTCAGTTCATGATTCTGGATATCTGAGCTACTCTTCAGTATACACTAGAATCCTGAAGAAGCAGGCTCTGTGCCCGTGAAGTAATGGAGTTGCTAGGAAGGTGAGAGCAAGCAAAGAGAACAAGCTCCCTTCTTCCATGTCCTTTATATAGGCTGCCAGCAGGAGGTGTGGCCCAGATTAAAGGTGGATCTTCCCACCTCAAAAGATCTGGATAAAAGGTATACCTTCCCACTTCAAAAGATGCAAATTAAAAGTGGGTCTCCCCCACCACAAATAATTTAATTAAGACAAACTCCCTCACCAGTGTACCCAGTCACTTAGGTTTTGGTTAATTCCAGATGTACTTACCTTGACAAACAAGAACAGCCATCACAGACTGTTAATAGCAGAAATGATCCTGAGCAAAAAGAACAAAGCTGGTAACATCACACTAAATTCAAAATAATGCTGTACATAGTTATAGTAAGCAAAATAGTACAAAATCTCATTAAAATAGAAAGGTGGACTAACGGATCAGGCTGGACATTTGAAAAACAGGCCTATATATTTACAGCCAATGAATGTCTGAATAAAACAATGTGAAGGTCACAGGACAAGGAAGACAGCTGTTTAATAAATGGAAGCAGGATCCATACAAAGAAGAATAAAATGATTCTTATTTACCATTTAAAAAACCAAAATGGGTTAAATAGTTGAGTCTAAAGCCTGACATTATAAAATTGTTAAAGAAAAAGGCCAGGAAGGATATTATATGACTTTATTCTAGTCAAAGACTCTTTTAGACAAAATCTGCAACATCACAGAAAGAAAGCCAAACATAATCAAATGGGATTTTGCTTCTTAAAAAGCTATATCACAAGGAAATATCAACAAAGTGAAAAGATAATATATACAGTGTAAGATGGCAGAAAATATCTTCAAATTATACATCAAACAAAGGGTTAATATTCAGAATTCATGAAGAATTCAAACTACTAATAACCAAAGTAATCTCATTGAATTTGTTGATTAGCTTGGGGAATACTTGAAATCTTAGTAACAAGCTATTTTGATCCACGGTCATGCAGTATTTCTAAAATTTATTCATGAAACTGTAGACGTGTCTGAGCAATAGAGTGTTTGCCTAAAATTTATTCACAGCCTCTTTTGTTTCCTTCAGGGAAATTGGACAGTCTTCTTCACATTGATTTGACACATTTATTTTTTAGCTATAACCCCAGATATTTTATCATTTTTGTTTAGCTTGTGAAATGTGGCTTTTTGTATGCTATCTTCTCCTTCTGTTCTTTAGGAAAACCATTTTACTGTTTTTAGAGAAATGATGCTTGCTTATTATGAAACAGCAATGCAGTGCCAGAATGAAAGATATAACATCCCTTGGAATCCAACAATGCTAAATAACTAAACTCTCAAGCATGAGTCAAGCTTCTTAGGAAACATATGTGTTCTGCTTTGTTTTGGTTTTTTGAGACAGAGTCTCAGTATACAGACTTGGCTGGTCGGAAACTTATTATGTTGAACGTGTTGGCTTCAAATATCAAAGAGACAAAACTGATGTGCAAAAGCTGTATGCAAATAATACATCATTCCTATATAAGGTACATAAAGACTCACAGATTTGAGTATTTGTGGGAGCATCCTGGAGCTTTGCTGACCCTATGGACTGTATATGCACACATGTGTTCATATGTCTGCAGCATGCATATAATTGTTTCTTTTCATTTCTTTCACATTTTCATGTCCAGTCAATGTGATTGTCTTGAGCCCTTATCTGTCTATAATTCAATTTCTAGTCACATATTTGTATTGTATGCTGTTTCTGATTTCTTGTTTAAGAAGATTTTTCCCTGTGTTTTGGCAGTGCTGGGATATTTGTTACTTCTATAAAGGTCGTTTTCGGTTTTTTTTAAAAAGATTTTAGTTGTTTATTATGTATATACAACATTCTGCTTCCATGTATATCTGCATACCAGAAAATGGCACCAGATCTCATAATGGATGGCTGTGAGCCACCATGTGGGTGTTGGGAATTGAACTCAGGACCTCTGAAAGAGCAGCTGGTGCTCTTAACCTCTGAGCCATCTCTCTTGTCCCCTCTTTTTCAGTTTTAGCTCACCATCTTTCTGTTCACAAAAGTCTGTGATTTTCACATCTCATTTTTTGTGCTGTTGTTTTAAGACAAAATTGTATTCATTTCAATTGCTCTATGGCTCATAGTACTTGCTTAGCCATTTCTACTCTTTAGGGTATTTTCTCCTTCCTTAGATTCATAGTCTTTTACCTGTTAAATAGAATCAAGAGCTTCTGAAAGGTGAGAACGAAGTGCAGACCTTCCACTCTGGATTCTTTCTGTTCCTAGGCTGGGCCTTTTTGAAGATACCCATGGAATGTGCTACTTTTTTGTTTCTTTGTTGCTATTGAACTCTATTCCACTTCTGGGGTATTTTTATTTGTCTTAGGGCTTCATTGCTGATGTTGTTTTTTCCCTGCTTTAAAATAAAACAAGAGAGGTTCTCTGAAGCAGCCTTTTTCCTCTATTTTAACACAAAAGCATCTTTTAGTGTATTTTCTAGTTGTTTATTGCAGGTATGTGCTATGCTTTCTAAATTATGATGTTTTATCAAGCCATACAAACAAATCTTTATTATTAGTTCTAAGACTTTTTCAGGCATGATGATGCATGTGTTTAATCCCAGCATTTGAGGGTGGAGGTAGAAGGATCAAGTGTTCAAAGTCTTCACCTACATAGTGAGTTGCCTTCTAAGATACAAGAGAATCTGTCTCAAAACAGCAAAATTAAAAATGTATCAACTGACTCCAATTTTCTTAAGAGAAGAAAGATATTGTACATACATATTGTGTGTCAATGACACTCTAGTTCTTTTCCTTTTGATGCTTTATTTCATTTTGCTCATAGTCGTATGGCCAGACATAGTCTTACATACATCATACTGTTCATTTATTACTTTTGTCTTATTGCATATGGAACAAAACCTCTAGAAAAATGTTGAATAGTAAAGCAATTGTAGACATCCTTATAATCAATCTGAATCCTGATTATAATGGGAGTGCTTTGAATGGCTCATCCTCAAGTATGTTCCCGCACATCTCTTATGCAAATCATTTGCCAAGTTAAAGAAATTTTCTCTGTACCAGGAATTCTAAGAGATTGTTCTCAATAATGGAGGTTTAGGGCTGGTGAAATAATTTAGAGGGTAAAGATGCTTGCTACCAAACTTGATGATCTAAGTTTAAGACCTGGGATCTATATGGTGGAAGAAGAGAAATGAATTGGCCCATTTGCCCTCTAACTTCCAAATGCATAGACACACATAAACACACACACATATATATAAATAAATGAATGTAATATTTTTAAAGAATGGATGCCTAAGGGCCAGTTGTTGGATTAAACACGTGCCTTTAATCCAGCACTCAGGATACAGAGGCAAGCAGATCTGTGTGAGTTCGAGACCAGCCTGGTCTACAAAGAGAGTCCCAGGACAGTCAAGGCGACATAGAGAAACCCTGTCTAAAAACTAAAAATAAATAAAAATTCTTGACTCCTTGCAAGTTGGAAAGGCTTTCTTAAAGAGAAATTTGGAGTCATCCACAGCTCCCAGGCTGAGCTCAAGTAAACCACATGTCTTTTGAACTGCAAGGAAGAGGAGACTGTCGCTGAGATGCTCTACTATCACTTTTTGCATTCCAACTGCAAATTCCTGTCCTCTGTGCTGCTGTAAGCTGCCCATTGAAAATGACACTTATGAAGGGACAAGGCTGGGAAGCAGAAGCAGCACCATCTGGTAAACTTCCATGGAGCCATGGGGCCATGTGCTCATGAGGCAGGTAGGGCTGAGAACTCATTCTTCAGAACACCTTCCTTTTACACCTCAAATCTTCATTTTTCATAGGACATTCCTTATTGTTTATTTTCCTGTTCAGATTTTAATTCTTTTTTAAAATTTATTTTGTTTATCTACGTGTGTGTGTGTGTGTGTGTGTGTGTGTGTATTTGCATGTACATGCAGTTGCCTGAGGAGACCAAAAGTGGGCTTGAATCTCCTGGAGCTGAATTTGCAGGTGATTGTGAATCACCAATATGGGTGCTGGGAACTGAGCTCCAGTCTTTCACAAGATCAGCAGCAGGTGCTCTTAACCACTGAGCGAGTTCTCAAGCCCCATGGTTTGTTTTTGTTTTTGTTTTTAACTATTTAAGTCAACTTTTTATTATAATGTTTTCATGATATATGGTTCAATTTTGTCTGAACTTTCAAGTTGGTAAAAACTTGGGAGTTTTTAGCCAGGTGTGATGGGGTACACCTTTAAATCCCACCACTCTGGAAGCAGAGGCAGGTCTCTGTGAGTCTGACACCAGCCTGGTCTACATAGTGAGTTCTAGGACAGCCAGGGTTACATTGGGAGACTTTGTCTTGGTTGTTTTTTTTGTTGTTTATTTGTTTGTTTTGTGTTGCTGTGAAGAGATGCTATGGCCATGGCAACTCTTACAAAGAAAACATTTAATTGAGGTGATGACTTACAGTTTCAGACTTCCAATCCATTACCATCCTGATGGGGAACATAGCAGTGTGCAGGCAGAGGTGATGCTGGCTACATCTTGCCCAGAAGGCCGCAGGAAGTCGGCTGACTGTCACTCTGAGGAAAGCTTCTTGAGATAAAGAGACCTCAAAGCCGGCCCCCGAAATGACACACTTCCTCCAAAAGACCACACATCCCAGTAGTGCCACTCCCTCTGACACCCATTTTCTTTTAACCAGCGCAGAGACCATGTCTCAAAATTCAAATTGTATTTATCCCTAGTACACGAATGGACTTTGGGAACCCACTCAAAATAAAAGGATAGTCTCTAAGCCTAGACACATGGGTGAGGGTCTAAGCCCTGTTCCAAATGGTATGACAGACTTTGAAGATTCCCCAGTGGAAAGCCTCACCCTCCCTGGAGAGCAGAAAAGGGATGAGATAGGGGGGCGGTGGGGGGGCAGGGAAGGAGGGGAGGGAGAAGGAACTCGGATTGACATGTAAAACAAGCTTGTTTCTAATTTAAATTTTAAAAAAATTACTTAAAAATAATTCAAATTGTGATTTGTACTTCCTTATATTTTTTCAATTGTCTTCCACATATGTAATTATAGTCTCTAATATTGTTCATTGTCTCCTTTTTTCCTTATTCCCAATTGCCAAAATTGCTCAGATAAACTCAGTTTGTATTAGTCAGTAGTACTATGATTTTATTTTGTTTCTCTTTTTATTTTCATTTTATCTTTATTATGTTCTTTCTGTTTTCTTCAAATTACCTTTATTGTTTTTCTGCTATGTTCATGAAGTTAGTGCTTATTATACTCATTTATCTTAAATTTTCCTTGTTTTCAAATATGTATGTGAGTATAGAAATGACTCTTGATAACTATAACTTCATCTTACAGGTATTAATAGCTGCCTTTCTTATTGAGTAGGGTTTTTCATATGTGTGCTAATGTCTAATTTTATTTCATTGTATTATGTCACCATCCCTTCAAATATGTAATTATGCAATGAACACAGGTAGAAGTATTTCAAGTGGTAGGTCAACTTGGGTTATATAAAGAGCTTAAGCTCAGGGCCAACCTGGACAAGCATAGTATGACCTTACCAAAATAAATCCTTCCAGTGTTTATGACATCATTCAATTTCATTATCATTATAAGACTTATCACCTAGTTATCTATGCTTCTCCTAATTCCTTTCTCTAGGTTATTATGTTCTTGGAAACAGGCATCACTTCTTATTCACCATCACATTTTCAGTACCTAAAACAGGGGCTGGGATAGTAGTCACTCAATAAATCATTTTGAATAAATAAATTATAAACAATGAATGTGACTCTTCAGATTCTTGGTTTTTTTTTCCCTTAGAAATTGGAGAGTTTCATTGTCGAATGAGAGTGTTCTCAAAAAGGGACAAAGTTTATAAACCAAATACATTTGCAAAGTTGTGGATTCCCAAGCCAGATGAGGGACAGTAGAGCGTTGCCCACACACAGGACATCTCTGAGAGCACGGCAGGAGTGGTGCTACTCCTTACCCAAATCAGGCTTGGGCCTACTCAACTCCATAGAGACAAAGGCTGTGTACTTCACCACCGGGGGTCCCAGGATGCAGAGGAGCTGGGGAGCATGTGTTACCTGGGAGACTGTTTGGGAGGACATCTTGTAAACTTAAATGGCAGGGCTAGCTTATATAGTCAGGGGGTGAGGGCGTGGGTAAGAAAGAGGCCAACAGAAGAAGTGCTGTAGTGTGGGCAGGGGCTCTTCAACCATGCCAGTCAGATTAGCAGATGGCTGGCTCATGATTTCTGAGAAGCCTGTTCCTTAGGCGGGAGGGCAGAAAGAAGCTTGATCCAGGCTGGGGGACCCACCAAATCATTTGGGTTTTAGTTAATTCCAGATGTAACAGTTGACAACCAAGAAGGGCCATAATAATCACCAACAAGTTATCACACTGTAGTTTAGCAGGTTATTTTCTAGTTTCTTTGAAATGTTAGATTCATTTATTTTGTGTTTGCCTGAAAGTATGCTTGTGAACCATATGCATGGAGGGTGTCATAGAGGTCTCAAGAGAGTTACTATGTGAGGGCTGGGAAGACAACCCGGGTGTCCTCTGCAAGAGCAACTGTGGCATGAGTAATAAAACCCAGAGACAGATATTGGGGTTCTAACTGGAGATCAGAAAAGCAAAGCAACCAGCCAGTAGCTCTTACCTCTACCAAGGCTGAAATGAAAATCCTGTTTTCCCTGTTCGGAAACTGATTCTCACATGAGACCCTTTGCTTCTTCCTTATATACCTCTCTAGTGCTGGGACTAAAGGTATGAATAAGCTCTGTTACTCTTTTAGACTGATTCACTCTTGTGCAACCCAGGGTGGTGTTGGACTCACAGGAATACATCTGCCTCTGTCTCCTGAGTCCTGGGATTAAAAGTGTGTGCCACCACTGCCAAGCTTCTATGGCTAACTACTGTGGCTGGATTTGCCTCCTCATCTTCAGTGGCTTTATTAGATCATAAACAAGGAACAAGTGCTCTTACCAGCTAAGCCATCTCTTCAGCCTCTTTCCAGCTCCTTGACACACATACATTGAAGACTTATTCCCAGCTACTCTTGTCTTCAAATTGGTTTATTGATGTATACCTTCCCAAGTATTTAAATTCATTTTGTGATGGTAAAGTTCTATGAGCTTTTGTTTTGTATGTATGATTTATAGTCTGGGGTCGTTGGCTTTTGTTTTAGAGACACGGTTTCACCATGTAGCCCATGGACACAGCTCTTCCAACCACAGCCTCCTGAGTTCCTGTATTACAGGCATTTATCTCCACACCTAAATTCTATAAATATTGACAACTGTATACAGTGGTGTAACTACTACCATAACCATGATACATAATAATTTAGTCACCCTCACCAAATTCCCTCATACTGCAGGTAGTCGATCCTCTCTCCTCAACCTGGAAGTTATAGTACGAATTTTGCTGTTTTCAAAATGTCACATAAATGATGCCAGTGTTTTAGAACCCATATTTCACTCAATATAATGCTTTTGAGTTTCATTCACATTATGGATTAATTGGATAGATTAGTTCATCTTTATTACATGTGCATAGACAGCAAAATTTGCCAATTCATTCATCAGTTAATGGACACTTGGATCTTTTCCAGGTTTAGCTAATTACCAACAAAGCTGTTTCGAATATTTGCATACAAGTCTCTGTGTTAACCTATGTTTTCATTTCTACTGTGTAAATTACTTAAGATTTGGATTGTCAGGCAATGAAAAAGATGTATTTAATCCTATTTTAAAACCTGTTTTTAACATGTCTGTTCCATCTTACATTCCCCTCAGAATCATGTGAGATGTTTGCTTTGTCCAATATTATTTTGCACTTGGTTTTGTTATTGTTGTTGAGACTGGGTTTCAAGTAGCCTAAGCTGGCCTCAATCTCCTCATGTACCTGAAGATAACTTCAAATTTCTGATCTTCCTGCCTGCACCTCATTGTCCTGGATTTAGAGGCATAGACCAGCACACCTAGTTTATGTAGTGCTGGGGACTGATACAGAGCTATTGTATATGCTAGGCAAGTGCTGTAGCAGCTCAACAGCATCCCCAGTCCCAGTTCATTTAGATATTGTGAACACAGGTCCTTCATTAGCTTTGTTGCTTTACAAGTACCTTACCCAAGCCTGTGGTTTTGCTTTTCATTTTCTTCACAGTATCTTGAGAAGATTTTATTTTTTAATTGTTTTCAGATTTTTTATATGAATTAGAAACAAGATTGTTTTACATGACAATCTCAGTTCCCTTCTCCAGCCCATCCTACTCTACCACCACCCCCAACTAAAACCCTACCTATCACATACCCTTTCTGCTCCCCGTGGATGGTGAGGCCTTCCATAGGGTGTCATTAGAGTCTATCATATCCTTTGGGATAGGGCCTAGGCCCACTCCCGTGTGTCTTGGCTCAGGGGGTATTCCTCTCTGTGGAATGGGCTCCCAAAGTCCACACCTATGCTAGGGATAAGTACTGAAATACTACAGGAGGTCCTGTAGATTTCCGAGGTTTCCTCACTGAAATCCATGTTCCTGGGGTCTGGATCAGTCCCATGCTAGTATCCCAGCTATCAGTCTGGGGAGCAAGAGTTCCCCGATGTTCAGATCAGTTGTTTCTGTGGGTTTCACCAGCTTGGTCTGGACCCCTTTGCTCTTCACTCTTCCTTCTCTGCATCTGGATTCCAGTTCAGTTCAGTGATAAGTTGTGGGTGTCAGCTTCTACTTCCACCAGCTGCTGGATGAGGGCTATAGGGTGGCATATAAGTCAGTCATCAATCTAATTATCAGGTGAGGGCATTTAAGGTAGTCTCTCCTCTGTTGCTTAGATTGTTAGCTGGAGTCATCTTTGTAGATCTCCAGACATTTCCCTAGTGCCTGATTTCTCTGTAAACCTAAAATGTCTCCCTCTATTATGGTATCTCCATTCTTGTTATCTTCTATTCTTCCCCTTACTCAACCTTTCTGCTCTCTCATGTCCTCTGCATCCCTCCTCCTCTTCCCTTCTCATTCTCCTAGCTCCCTCCCTTCCCTTCCCGTGTTCTCAATGTGCTCATGGCATCTTGACCCTTTTCCCTTCTCCAGGGGACCATGTATGTCTCTCTTAAGGTCCTCCTTGTTTACTACCTTCTCTGGCAGTGTGGATTGTAGGCTGGTAATCCTTTAATCTATGTCTAAAATCCACAAATGAGTGAGTACATATCATGTTTGTCTTTTGGGGATTGGGTTACCTCGCTCAGAATGGTTTCTTCTAGTTCCATCCATTTTCCTGCAAATTTCAAGATTCCATTGTTTTTTTTTTTCCTGCTGAGTAGTACTCCATTGTATAAATGTACCACAGTTTCTCTATCCATTCTTCGATTGAGGGGCATCTAGGCTGCTTCCAGTTTCTGGCTATTACGAATAGTGCTGCTATGAACATCACTGATCCTTGTTGTATGAGCGTGCTTCTTTTGGGCATATGCCTAAGAGTGGAATTGTTGGATCTTGTGGTAGACTCATTCCCATTTTCTTGAGGAGTCGCCATACGGATTTGCAAAGTGGCTTTACAAGTTGGCACTCCCACCAGCAGTGGAGAAGTGTTCCCCTTTCTCCACATCCTCTCCAGCATAAACTGTCATTGGTATTTTTTATTTTGGCCATTCTGACAGGAGTAAGATGGTATCTCAGAGTTGTTTTGATTTGCATTTCCCTGATGGCTAAGGATGTTGAACACTTTCTTATGTGTCTTTCAGCCATTTTAGATTCCTCTATTGAGAATTGTCTATTTAGTTCTGTACCCCACTTTTTAATTGTATTGTTTGGTGTTTTGGAGACTAGTTTCTTGAGTTCCTTGTATATTTTGGAGATCAGCCCTCTGTAAGATGTGGGGGTGGTGAATATCTTTTCCCAGTCTGTGGGCTGCCGTTTTGTTTTGCTGACTGTGTCCTTTGCCTCACAGAAGCTTCTCAGTTTCAGGAGGTCCCATTTATCAATTGTTGACCTCAGTGTCTGTGCTACTAGTGTAATGTTCAGGAAGTGGACGCCTGTTCCAATTAACTCAAGGGTATTTCCCACTTTGTCTTCTAATAGGGTTAGTGTGGCTGGGTTTATGTTAAGGTCTTTGATCCATTTTGACATAAGTTTTGTGCATGGTGATAGGCTTGGGTCTATCTGTAGTCTTCTACATGTCCGTATCATGTTATGCCAGCACCATTTGTTAAAGATGTTCTCTTTGTTCCAGCATATATATTTGGATTGTTTGTCAAAAATCAGGTGTTCATAGGTGTGTGGGTTAATATCAGGGTTTTCAACTCTATCCCATTGGTCTACCTGTCTATTTTTGTGCCAATACCAAGCCGTTTTCAGAACTATAGCTCTGTAATAGAGCTTGAAGTCAGGCATGGTGATGCCTTCAGAAGTTCCTTTATTGTACGGGGTTGTTTTGGCTATCCTGGGTCTTTTGTTTCTCCATATGAAGTTGAGAATTGTTCTTTCAAGGTCTGTGAAGAATTATGTTGGGATTTTGATGGGGATTGCATTGAATCTGTAGATTGCTTTTGGCAAGATTACCATTTTTACTATGTTGATCCTACGTATCCAAGAGCATGGGAGATCTTTCCATTTTCTGGTATCTTCTTTAATTTATTTCTTTAGAGAGTCAAAATTCTTATGGTATAGGCCTTTCACATTTTTGGTTAGTATTACCCCAAGGTAATTTATGTTGTTTGTGGCCATTGTGAAGGGTGATGTTTCTCTGATTTCTTTCTCTGTATCATCTGTATATAGTAGGGCTACAGATTTTTTTGAGTTAATCTTGTATCCTGCCACTTTGCTGAAGGTATTTATCAGCTGTAGGAGTTCCCTGGTAGAGTTTTTTGGATCACTTATGTAGACTACCATATCATCTGCAAATAGTGAGAGTTTGACTTCTTCCTTTCTGATTTTTATTCCCTTGATCTCCTTTTGTTGTCTTATTGCTCTAGCTAGAACTTCAAGAACAATATTGAGGTGGTATGGAGAGAGTGGACAGCCTTGTCTTGTCCCCGATTTTAGAGGAATTGCATTGAGTTTCTCTCCATTTAATTTGATGTTGGCTGTAGGCTTGCTGTATATTGCTTTTATTATGTTGAGGTATGTTCCTGTTATTCCTGATTTCTCCAAGACCTTTATCATGAAAGGGTGTTGGATTTTGTCAAAGGCTTTTTCAGCATCTAGTGAGATGATCATGTGTTTTTTTCTCATTCTGTTTATATGGTGGATTACATTGATGGATTTTCATATGTTGAACCATCCTTGCATCCCTGGGATGAAGCCTCCTTGATCATGGTGGATGATTTCTCTGATGAGTTCTTGGATTCGATTTGCCAGTATTTTATTGAGAATTTTTGCATCACTGTTCATGAGGAATATTGGTCTGTAGTTTTCTTTTTTGGTTGTGTCTCAAGGTTATTGAAGCCTCATAAAAATAGTTTGGCAATGACCCTTCTGCTTCTATTTTGTGGAATACTTTGAAGAGAATTTGTATTAGCTGTAAGTTGAATTTCTGGTAGAATTCTGCACTGAAGCCATCTGGACCTGGGCTTTTTTTGGTTGGGAGACTTCAGATGACTGCTTTCATAAGGGGTTATAGGTCTATTTATGTTGCTTATCTGTTTTGATTTAATTTTGGTAAGTGAAATCTGTCCAGAAAATTGTCCATTTCCTTTAGATTTTCAAGTTTTGAGGAATATAGGTTTTCGAAGTATGACCTGATGATTCTCTGTATATCCTCTGTGTCTGTTGTTATGACCCCCTTTTCATTCCTGATTTTATTAATTTGCATGTTCACTCTTTGTTGTTTGGTAAGTTTGGATAGAGGTTTGTCTATCTTGCTGATTTTCTCAAAGAACCAACTCTTCATTATATTGATTCTTTATATTGTTCTCCTACTTTCCATTTTATTGATTTCAGCCCTCAATTTGATTATTTCCTGGCATCTGCTCCTCCGGGGTGTATTGGCTTCTTTGTTTTCTAAAGCTTTCAGTTGTGCTGTTCTCTAGTGTGATTATTCTCCTGTTTCTGCATGTGGGCACTTAGTGCTATGAAATTTCCCCTTAGCACTGCTTTCAAAGTGTCCCATAGGTTTGGATATGTTGTGTCCTCATTCTCATTGAATTCTATGAAATCTTTAACTTCTTTTTTATTTCTTCCTCGACCCAGGAATTGTGCAATTGGGTGTTATTTAATTTCCATGAGTTTGTAGGTTTTCTGTAATTCGTGTTGTTATTGAATTCTAACTTTAAAGCATGGTGGTCTGATAAGATACAGGGGGTTATTTCAATTTTTTTGTACCTGTTGAGGTTTGCTATGTTGCCAAGTATGTGGTCTTTTTTCCTCATGGCACTGAGAAGAAGGTAAATTGTTTTGTATTTGGATGGAATGTTCTATAGATATCTTTTAAGTCCAATTGTGCCATAACTTCTATTAGTTCCTTTGTTTCTTTGCTAAGTTTCTGTCTAGTGTTCCTGTCCAGTGGTGAGAGTCGGGTGTTTCTGTCTAGTGTTCCTGTCCAGTGGTGAGAGTGTGTGCGGTTTTATGTGTGATTTGAGTTTTAGTAATGTTTCTTTTACATACGTGGATGCCTTTGTATTGGGGCATAAATGTTCAGAATTGAGATTTCTTCCTGATGGATTTCTCCTGTGATGAGTAGGAAGTGACCTCCTTCATTTCTTTTGATTGACTTTAGTTTAAAGTCCAATTTGTTGGATATTAGGATTGCTGCCCCCGATTGTTTCTTGGGTCCATTTGATTGGGAAATCTTTCCCCAACCTTCAATTCTTAGGTACCATCTGTCTTTGAAGTTGAGGTGTGTTTCTTGTATGCAGCAGAAGGATGGATTCTGTCTTCTTATCCATTCTGCTAATCTGTGTCTTTTTATAGGGGAGTTAAGACCATTAATGTTGATGGATATTAATGACCATTGATTATTGTTCTTTCTTGTTTGCTTTTGATTTGGTGATGGTGGCAAGATTATGTGTGGGATTCTATCCCTTTTTCCTTTTGGCTGTTGGTAAATTGGAATTATCTATTGCCTGTATTTTTCTGGTTGTAGTTAACTTCCTTGGGTTGCAGTTTTCCTTCCAGAACTTTCTGTAGGGCTGTATTGGTGGATGTGTATTGTTAGAATCTGTTTTTTTCATGGAATATCTTGTTTTTTCCGTCTATAGTGATTGAAAGCTTTGTTGGTTATAGTAGTCTGAGCTGGCATCCATGGTCTCTTAGTGTAGGTAGAATATCTATCCAGGACCTTCTGGCTTTCAGAGTTTCCATGGAAAAGTCAGATGTAATTCTGATAGGTTTACTTTTATAAGTTACTTGACCTTTTTCCTTTGCTGCTCTTAATATTTTCTCTTTATTCTGTATGTTTGTTGTTTTGATTATTATGTGGCAAGAAGACCTTTTTTTGGTTCACTTTTGGAACACCTTTTTTTTGGTGTTCTGTAGGCTTTTTGTATTTTCATTGGCATGTCTTTCTTTAGGTTGGGAAAGTTTTCTTCTATGATTTTGTTGAATATGTTTTCTGCGCCTTTTCTTCACCTTCTTCTATACCTATTATTCTTAGGTTTGGTCTTTTGGTATCTCATATTTCCTGTATATTTTATGTTGGGGATTTGTTGGACTTAAGATTTTCTTTGGTTGATGAGTCTATTTCAGCTAGTGTGTCTTAAATTCCTGAAATTCTCTCTTCCATCTCTTGTATTCTGTACAAGATCTTGTATTCTGATCTTTTACCCAGCCTTTCTATTTCCAGCATTGCCTCAGATTGTACTTTCTTTATTGTCTCTATTTCAGTTTTTAGGTCTTGAACTGTTTCCTTGAGAGATATCTTGTATTTTTGGTTTGATTTTTCTTCCATTTCTTTAAGGGATTTTCTCACATCATCTTTGAGGCCCTCTATCATTTTCATGAAGATGCTTTTAAGGTCATTCTCTGCTGGTTCATCTGCATTGTGATGTTCAGGTCTTGCTGGTGTATGGTTCCTTGTCCCTGGTGGTGTCATATTGGGTTTTCTGTTGTTGAATGTGCTTTTACATTGTCCTTTTCTCATCCTTTCTTCTGATGGGTGTAGTAGGAGTCTCTTCCTCTCCTGGTGGTTATGGGACCAAGGTTCCCTTCTGGTAGATGCAAACAGATCCAATACTCTGATGTCTGTCCTCTTCTCGTGGATGGAGGTGGCACTGTTACCGGGGCCTCGGCAGTGTCCAGGTGTGTTGTTGGATCCTGCTGCCGAGTTCATATCCGGTGAGCAGATCCCTGGCATCAGATGTCTACGAGCAGGGCCACCTAACCAGAAGATTTTAATTTTGATAAATCCAGTTTATTGGATACTCATGGTTTTGGTTCTCTGTGTCTTAACAAAAGATCAAAAAAAGATTTTTATTATTTCTATACATTTTATCATTGAAGCTTTTACATTTAGGTTGGTGACACATTTTGAATTAACTTTCATATAAACTATTGAATCAAGGTTCATTCATCTCCATATCTCTGTCCAATTATTTGTTCCACCACAACTTTTGAAAACATTTTTCTCTTTCTCTGCTGAGTTATCTTGATGCCTTTATTTAAAATCAGTTGACCAAATGTGTGGATCTAATTCTGTACTCTTCATTTTGGCTCATTGATCTGTATGCCTATCTTGTCCTCCAAACCACATTCTTGATATCTGTGCTTAACAAAAAGCCTCAAAATCAGATACTGTGAGTTCTTCAATGTTGTTTCTTTCCCTAAATGTATTTGGCTATACCAGGCTATTTTTAGAATCAACTTGTCAATTTCTACCCCACAAAAAAGGCCTGCCTGGATTTCATATCCCACAAATTTTCTTATGTTATGATTTCATTTATCACTCAGCTCAACATGTTTTCAAAACTCTATTTTATTTCTTCTTTGAACAGTAAGTTATTTAGAAATATATTTCCTGGGGCTCAGAGGTTAAGAGCGTATAGTGCTCTTCCAGAAGACCCAGATTCGGTTCTTAGCACCCACGTGGTGGCTCACAACTGTCTATAACTCCAGTCCAAGGTATCTGATGCACTCTTCTTCCCTCCCTGTGTACCAGGTTGGTACACAAACATACAACAGAGGCAAACACTCATACACATAAAAACAAAATAAAATAGAAATATACCTCTTAATTTCAAAACATGCAGTGACTTGTAGGTTTTTGCTTAATTTCTAACTTTATTTCATAATGGTCAGAGAATATTCTCTGTGCTATTTCAATCTTTGTATGTTGTTGAGATTGCTTTACATCCTTTGTCAATTTTGTAGATTTTTTCATTTCTAAAGAGAAAGTATAGTATCTAATTTTAGAGAGTATATTTGTGTATTCATTAGTTATATTACCATGATGAATTATGCTAGTCAAGAAATTTATATTCTCACTAATTTTGTCTTATTATTTTACCAATGGTGAATTTTTTATTCCCCATCATATTCAGGCAATAAATCACTATATAGCAATAATAGTGAATAAATTATATTCTCATGCAACCAGATGGGTGATTAATGAAATGATAATGTTGAATGTGAAAAGGGCAGACACAAAGGAGTACTTTCTGGATGTTTCCATTTAAATACAATTCAAAAAAAGAGACAAAACTGATCTATGTTTCCTTAAGTCCAAACAATGACTGCACCTGGCTTGGGAAGAGGACAGCTATGTTGAGCATAGGATTCTAGTAATGGTTTCTTTCCTAATTGGTTTCTAGCCAGACAAATGTGTTTGTTTTGGGAAAGTTATCAAGGTGTCTCTTTGTAATCTCTGTACTTTGAATGGTGTTTTGAAAATCAATCCAGACATGGTAGCACATGCCTGTAATCCTAGCATGAGGCTGGAGCCAGAGTAAAATGGAACCATAATGTTTTTTTCTTCCTAGCTGGACCTATTTTAATCCACTCAACACTGGGTCCCAGAAAGGAGTAGACTATTCTAATTGATGGTTTCCAGGTGGGGTGTTTATTCCTGCATCTTTTTGTTTGTATGTATGTTCCAGGAGTTCTACAAAGAACCTGTGTCATTTAAATGTCAAGGAAAAAATAAAATAATACTACACATAGTAAGACAGCTCCTTATCTATTTCTCATGTCACAGAACAAAATACTACCACTTGTGGTCACTACTAAGTCATCATCAGGTCTCTTTACTCTATAAGCCTAGTGTCGCCCCCAAAGACAAAAAATTGAAAGCCTTCCTGAGACTGAGTTTCTACATCTTTAAAGAGATGGTGCTAATACTCCTTCAAAGAGTACATCAAATGCATTCTGTCATTACTTATGTACAAAGGGCTAAAATCTGACCATTTAATCCCCAGCCTGTTAAAGAGGCACACAAGCAATGCAGGGGTCCCTTAAGGAAGCAGGGCAATATGTAGTTTTCCAAAATCACAGGGCACTTGGGAAATAGGGCTCCAAACATGAACTGGATACATTTGTTCAAGTGCCTTGAATGCACACTGGGAAAATTTAGAGTCCTTTGTTAGGTAGTAGATTTCCTCTGGTAGTATTTATGTAATGCTGGCAGAGCTATCTCTGAATAAACTTCTCTGGGAAGTTATGGGTTAGAAAATCTTAGAAAGAGATAATGGTACTTGGGAGATAACATTTGGAATCACAGTTATCTCCAGGACAATCTCTTCTCCAATGTGACTAAAACAACAAGGAAGAGAATGGGGAGAAAGAGGAGGAGGACAAGAGGAAGGAGGAGAGGCAGAGGGAGGTGAGGGCAGCAGAGTTAAGTCAAACCAATGATACGAAGAGGTCTCTGCAAGTGGAAGGATTACTGAGCTGAACAGATTGCAGGCAAAAGGTGGAGGCCTGGCTCTTGGAATTGATTCCTTAAGCCACTAGTATCATGACCAGTTAGCAATTTAAAAATAGTGTCCACTGGACCTAAGGGGCTGGAAGGTTCTATAATAAAATTTGGGAGGGGTGAACACTGTTTACAGTGGATCTGTCTTGGCTATATATAGAGAATCGGGCCATGGAGAAGCTGGCAGTGGCCTGGAATAAGAGGCTAGTCCATAAAGACAGTTCTGCTTCTTCATGGTCACTTTGTTCTAAAGCCAGAACATGATGTGGCCTCCATCCATAACCCTCAGCAAGAAGGGAATGTAGATCAGCTAATTTTCTTCTTTTTCTTTGCTTTGATGACTCAACTTGAAGCTTCAAGTAAAAATGATCATTTTAAAAACATTTTTTCTTCCAGGGTCCAATCTCAATCTTGCAACTTAATTTACCTAAGACATTACAGCATCTTCTCTTATTAAGATGTAAACTAAGGCTTAAGAAGGGTTATGGCACATGGGCAGCTCAAACTGTGTTTTCCTCCCTGAGAGCCTTCTCTACAATATGGACAGATCCAACCAACCTTGTCTGAGAAGAACTTGTAGGAGATGCAAGCATTCAGGAGGCAGAAGTGGATAGGAGTTCCAGAAAAGCCCAGAGCACATAATGGGGATCTGTCTCAAAAACAATCAGCCAGCCATGATGACACACATCTTTAATCCCAGCACCTTGGAGGCAGAGATAGATGAAATTCTGTGAGTTTGAGGCCAGCCTCGTCTACATACCAAATTCCCCACTAGCCAGGGCTACAGAATAAAACCCTGATTCAAACAAACATACTCTTTGTAGTTAAGGAAGTGGCTTGGTGGTGCTGCTCTAACACCTGAAAGGATTCCCAGCATTTCAAATAAATAAATGTACTTTGTATCATCTTCTGATTTTCATTTTGGTCCTATGGATTGATTCATTCATGCTAGGCGAGTACAATACTGCTGAGCAATATCCCCAGCCTGCATCATGATTTCTGTTGGTCTTTTTGTTCATTTTTAAAAACTGATGAAGTAACAAGTTTCCTTATAGCATTTCCATGAATACTTTTGTTTTTGTTGAGCTTTAGCCTCCACACCCAACCTTGCTCTCTTCCTGCAACTCCTGTTCCCAGTGACCCCGCTTCTGCTTTTTTGTTGCACGTTTTCTTGGGCTCTCTCTCCTCCTCAGTCCTCCCTTAGGCCCCCTTTCTGTTTGCACACCGTGTCCCTTTCTTCTTTCACGACAGACAGGCACACACACACATACGTAAAAATTAAAATCTAAGCTCTACATATTAGAGAAAGTGTGGTTTTGTCCTGAGTCTTTTTATTGGGGGGGGGGGATACAGGGTTTCTCTATGTAGCCCTGGGTATCCTGGAACTCACTATGTACATCAGACTGGCTTTGAACTCACAGAGATTCTCTTGCCTTTGACTCCTGAGTGCTGAGATTAAAGATGTGTGCCACTTTGCCCAGCCCAGACACAATTTCCAGTTTCATTTATTTTGGTGAAAAGCATCATAACTTTATTTTTATTTATAGCTGGACAAAATTCTGTTGTGTATATATCAGCTTACACATGATTTATTCATAATCCACTTTTTGTTTCTTTGTTTTGAAATCACATGGGAGGTTGTGTAGGTCTGTGCACATGCGCTTATAGGTGTCTGTGGAGGCCAGAGGACCAGCCACCCAGTGTGGGTGTGGGGGAACTGAACTCTGATCTTCCGAGAGAGCACCATGTGTTCTCAAATGCTAAGCCATCTCTCCAGGCTCCCTTTTCTATTTATTGAAGCTGTCTATGTTTATAATATTATACAAAACACTGAGCACAGCATGCCTTAGTTCTCAGCATGACATCTATGTATCATATTTAATAAGTGTCATTCCGTGTCTTTAATTAAATGCCAAGAACAAATAATGGAAGACTAGTAACACTGAGAGTGGCGAAATTCACACGCATTTCAAATGAACATAGGAAAATAAGTATTCAATGAAATCATAAAATCTACACATTTTTCCTTCTCATTTAAATGCTGTCAAGCTTTTCGAGCAGAATATCTTACAAATTACAAAAGACTTCTCCCCCTAGCTTAGTCTTAAGTACTAGCTACTTTTACCTGTTCAAGGCCTGAACAGGAAGAAAATCATAGCAACTTTAAATAGAACATTAGGTTCCTTTAAAAAAGAGATCAACTATCTGTGCAGTGGTAGTGCACACCTTTAATCCCAGCACTTGGGAGGCAGAGGCAGGTGGATCTCAGTGAGTTCGAGGCCAGCCTGGTCTGTAAAGTGAGTTCCAGGACAGCCATTACTGTTACACAGAGAAACCCTGAAAGATGATATGCAAATTTATTATGCATTCCTTTTTTTAAAAAAAATTTTGAGGCAAATTTTCACTGTTGAGCCCTGACTGTCTCAGAACTTGCTATGTAGAACCAGGCTGAACTTGAACTCAGAGAAGCCCTTCTGGATTAGCTTGTGAAATACAGGGTAAATACTAGTCCTAATATGAAAACGACTAGGAAGCTATATGAAAAACAAAAAGTTGTTTAAACTGAAGGAACAAGATGAAGATCTCATCCTCTACCAAATTTCCTCTTCATCAGAAAATACGAGGCATAACTGAAGTAATGACCCTGACAGGTATAGTGACAATGACAAAGACACTAAAATAGAGCCCAAGTTTGAGAAGAAAGAACCACAAAAGGGCAAAGCAAAGACTCGGGTAAGTTTCAAGCAAAGAAGAATTGAGCACATTCAGAGCAATTCTTAGGCTAGCATAGTTGAGATTGAATGGACACGTGGATATTCAAAAGGCTGACCTCTACAGACATTCCCTAAGGAATCTACAGGAGGGTCCAGAACTGCAAGGGAAAGGATGGAAACCTCCTAACCCTTCCCTGTAGATGGTGCAGTGATTCCAGAGAGCGCTCCCATCACTGAAACTATCTTTACTGGCTTCAAGCAACAGAGCCTCAGTGGTCAAAAGGATAACCGGACATTCTGAGCAAGCACTTCCTATTCTGCCAATCCATGAATTCTCATACACAGCCAGAAGAAAACCAGAGAGCTGAAGTGGGAGAAAGCAAAGCAAGCAAGAAAGAAGAAGCAAAAGGGATATTCTTAAGGAGCTGTTCCCCTATGGGGCATCTGTGCCAACAGGAATTAATGCTAGTTGCTACAGACCAACCAAAGGGGCCGCAGGCCCTCCACGACAACTCAGATGATTTCAGGATGGGGAATCATTCTCATTTAACTATGTCCCTAAGCCTGATCCCTTGGCAAATGGCAGGTCAGAGAATAAGGAGAAGGGACATTCCATTCCCATGTGTATTAAAGTGTTGCTGTTTGTTGTTGAAGAAGTGTTTTGTTTTGTTTTTGCCTATCAAGCTACAGAAGCCAACCAAGGAAATCCCTTCTCTAATTTTCTTCAAGATGCTAAAATATCTGACTTAAGATATCATTTTGGCAATTCAACTTGATCTCCTGGTTTTGTTTGTTTGGTTGGTTGGTTGATTTTGGGGTTTGGGGGTTGTTTGTTTGTTTGTTTGTTTGTTTTTTCAAGACAGGGTTTCTCTGTGTAACAGCCCTGGCTGTCCAGGAACTCTCTGTGTAGACCAGGCTGGCCTCAAACTCACAGAGATCTGACTGCGTCTGCCTCCAGAGTGCTGGAATTAAAGGGGTGCACCATTACTGCCCAGCTGACCTCCTGTTTTTTATTAACTGTGCAGGAAGACATTTGTGTCTGTTTATTGACTGAAGAACTAAAATTGTGATTTCACCTCAGTAAAGTTAGTGTGGCATTGAAAAGCAAACAAGACACATACATGGACTTTGTTTCAGTATTTTGGACTTTGGAGACCACCATGTGCTACATGAATAATCTTTTCTAGCTCCTGAACTTCTTTCTCGGCTTTATTTTTATGTGGACATCATATGTCACCACGTTGTTCTGTGTCCTTGGAAACTAAGGCAAAACATGGTGATATAATGTGAAGCTGCACATCCAATACTTGGAATTCTTACAGAAAAGATTCGTGACTTATTCTCTGCTGAGTAACAATGTTACAGATGTGAATGAAGGTCAGTGGGCCACGTGGTTGTTTCCTGTAATGCAGCTGTTTGTTGTGCATGGAAGGTACAGCAATAAGCGCTACTTCATTAAGAGCCATTTAAATACACTCAATTTTTAGCCATTATCTTTTAGGGCAGCATATACACCTGTTTTAGAGAACTATAGCTGACTGTGCATATTTGAGAACACTGTTAAGTAGTTATAAGGCTGTGGTTGGAATCTTGTACTTTTCATTTACAGTCAAGCATTTATCCTGTCAATACATCTTATTGTTGCATCATCTTCTATCTACCAAAACATGTGTATATTTTTGAGGGATTTTTTGTTTGTTTGTTTCGTTTTGGATTGGGGAGAAGTGTTGAGGTTTTTTGTTTGTTTTAACCATATGCTTGCTAATGTGATTTGATTTTTTAAAGAAGCATTTGTTTTTTAATTACACGCGTGCGCGCACGCGCGCACACAGACACAGACACAGACACAGACACAGACACACACACACACACACACACACACACACACACACACACACACACACACACACACACACAGCAATCAATCCTATGTCATTTAATTAGGGACAATGACGGCAGCTGCCACCTGGTGTTCGAAATCAAAATTGCAGTTCTGAAAGGCTCAGATCCTGAAGCTTTTCAAAGGAAACATGAGAGGGGGAAGGAGGGGCTTAGACTGCTGACTGAAGCCAGATCTTTCCAGAATTTACAACCCACTAGCAGCGATTCTCTAAACACTAGATTTTCTACGGTCTCTAAGCCCCAAACTGGATATTCACTTCCTGCCTGAACTGAAGAGAAAACTGCACGATTAATTTGGAAGACGTTTGAGACAGAAAATCAAAATAATTGTTTTGATCTAAATATACTTTGCTCAACAAGTCAATATATTATGTATACACTTCCAAAATATAATAGTTGTACATAATTTTTGTCAGTTGAGTTACATTTTTATTTTTACACTTTCAAATCACTTTTACATTTATTACTATTATTATTATTACTATTATTATTATTATTATTATTTGTGTGTGTGTGTGTGTGTGTGTGTGTGTGTGTGTGTGTGTGTGTGTGTACATGTTGCTGTGCCTTGCCTCAGTGTATGAGTGTAGAGATCAGAGGACAACTTGCATGAGTCACTTCCCTCCTTTCATCCTATGGGTTCTGTAGGACACATGGGGGTCTTTGTGCTCACAGAGAAGCGCTAGGGAAATCTGAAATGTTAACCACCGGGTGGTGTTCTATCAAAGGAAGGGATACACAACCTGCTACCTGCCCAGAAGACTGGGAGTGGATTTAGCTAATAGCCTGGTGCCCTTTACACTGTCTGTATGGCCAAGACCACACAGAATCCTCCCCCAGACCCTTACTGTAAATTTGTTTTTCTCAGTCGATCTATAGAACCTGTTTTGTGAATCAACACAGGCTACTTAATCGTGTTGAACTGAACCAGCTTCTTGTCTCCCTGAAATTGTTACTCTGCTAGCTGTGGTGGTCTCAGAGACATCCCCCCAAAGCCCACATCCCCACATCCCTCCTCAAGGGTCCAGAGATCATGTCACCCTACCTAGTGGCAAGATCCTTTCCTATTTAGCCATCTCCCTAGCACCACATCTCTATCTTAACCTATTTTCCTAATTACAAGCTTTCCAAAAAGACAAAAGGAGGTATATATGGAAACTGAACCCTGTGTGTCTTATCTGCCTGACCCTCACTCCCTGACTCAAATGTATTCCCTGAAAATAGATATGTACGCTCCAGATGTGTTTCTCTGAATATAGTTTAAATACAATACTTACCTAAAATATATATTATCCAAAACCATAATCAATACATACTTAGTCTTTTACATTCTGCCCATTTTGCTTACCGTTATAGCTCTGATTTTCACCGACATTAAATAACTAGTTCTTTTTAAAAGATTTTATTTAGGGCCAGGCATTGGTGGTGCACGCCTTTAATCCCAGCACTTGGGAGGCAGACGCAGGCGGATCTCTGTGAGTTCATTCCAGCCTGGTCTCCAGAGCGAGTGCCAGGATAGGCTCCAAAGCTACACAAAGAAACCCTGTCTCGAAAACAAAAAAAAAAAAAAACAGATTTTATTTATTTATTATGTATACAGTGTTTTGCCTGCATGCTAGAAGAGGGCACCAGATCTTGTTACAGATGGTTGGGAGACACCATGTGGTTGCCAGGACTTGAACTCAGGATCTCTGGAAGAGCGGCCAGTGCTCTCAACCTCAGAGCTATCTCTCCAGCCCAAATAACTAGTTCTTAGTAGACACAAAATAGTACTTTCTGTTTTAAACATAGGATATCTTGCAACCCAGAATGGCCTTGAACTGCCTATTACAGTGAGGATGGCCTTGAAATCAGAATTCTCCTGCCTGCATGTCTTGAGTGCTGAGATAACAAATATGCATCTCTGTGTCCAGCTCCAAATATTGCTTTAACTCAACTATCTCTTAGCAAGCCAGTTTGTCTAACATACTGCAGATAGAAACTCCATATAGTTTGCAAATATTCTATTTTTCACCCAACTTTGACTGTTTTCTTGCCACCCACCATCCTTATTTAACTGTTTTCTATATTTTAATTAAAATTATTACTTTTTCACAGTGTCTCATATAGACCAAACTGACCTTGAACTCCCTAGGGAGCCAAAGACCACCCTGAACTCCTGGTCCTGCTGACTCTATCTAACAAGTGCTGAAAAGACAGGCATAAAACAACATGTCTAGTTTTAATTTTTCAATAATATTAATATTAAACTTTTATATATAAGATAACTAACAAATTTTATTGTAAGATGCATAATGGATAGCATCCATTAAAATAGCTATTATATAAAAAAAAAAAACATCGCCAGGCGTTGGTGGCGCACACCTTTAATCCCAGCACTTGGGAGGCAGAAGCAGGCGGATCTCTGTGAGTTCGAGGCCAGCCTGGTCTCCAGAGTGAGTGTCAGGATAGGCTCCAAAGCTGCACAGAGAAACCCTGTCTCGAAAAAACCAAAACAAAAAGAAAAGAAAAGAAAAGATTCCTTTTAGCCGGGCGTTGGTGGCTCACGCCTTTACTCCCAGCACTCGGGAGGCAGAGGCAGGTGATCTCTGTGATTTCAAGACCAGCCTGGTCTACAAGAGCTAGTTCCAGGACAGCCTCCAAAGCCACAGAGAAACACTGTCTTGACAAAACAAAAACAAAAACAAAAAACAAAAACAAACTCTATTGGGCTGGAGAGATGGCTCAGTGGTTAAGAGCACTGCTTGTTCTTCCAAAGGTCCTGAGTTCAATTCCCAGCAACCACATGGTGTGGCTCACAGCCATCTGTAATGAGGTCAGGTGCCCTCTTCTGGTGTGCAGGCAACATGCAGACAGAAGACTGTACACATAATAAATAAATAAATCTTTAAAAAAAAAAGAACATAATGTGGTTGATGGAGATACGACAAAAGTGGGACACTTCTGTATTGTTGATGTGAACACAAATGGTGCAGCCTCTTTAGAAAACAGTATAGCAGTCCTTCAAAAATTAGACAGAGAACTAACACATGATCCAATCATTTGTCTTGTAGGCATATACTGAAAAGAAATGGGAGCAGAGACCCAAATGGGGTCATTTCCCATCCATGATCATATTAGCATTATCCATAATTACCAAAGGATAGAAACAGCCATGATCATGCACAGACATGCAAAATATGATGTATCCACAGTATGGACTGTTCTTTGGTCTTCACAATTAAAGAATATCTGCTAAATGTTACAATATACAGGTAAAACGCTCAGTAAAAGAAGAAAGACAGCAAAGGACAAACACACTATGATTCCACTTTTATTATTGTACTCGGTAGCCAAATTCATATGAAATGGAAAGTAGAACAGAAAATCATTTTAATGAGTATAGAGTTCCAGTGATGCAAGGTAAGTACTGGAGAAGAATGGAGATGTCAATTTTATAGCAATGTGAATGTATGAATGTGCTTATTTATATAGAGATATTGTGGATTGAAATGTGAATGCATTTAATGGTGTTGTAGGGTACTCCTGGAAATGAATAAAATAGCAATTTCCAAGGTATTTGGAGTTCATAAATAAGAAATTAATAAAATTGATCATAGTATCAGAACTTGAGCTTTCCCCTGGGAGCATCCCACGGCGACACCCAGGACACAAAGGAAAAGCTTCAATGACTATCCATAGCTTCTCCTAGCTCCCAGCTCACATTCAAGGGTGCAGCCATCACAAATACATGGACAGATAGTCGGAGACAGTTTTCCAGAAAACTATTTGCCTATCCCATTTATCCACCTCTCTGCATTCATTAGTGGGAATTTATCATTGATCATGAGAATTAACCACAGGTGACTGCAATTGTTTACTGTAAATATCTTAGATCAGTGGTTCTCAACTTGTGGATCGGGACCCCTTTGGGGTAGAACAACCCTTTCATAGGGGCCACAAATCAGATATCCCACATATCCAATATTTACAACAGTAGCAAAATTACAGCTACAAAGTAACAATGAAAGTAATTTTATGGTTAGTGATCACCACAACATGAGTAACCATATTAAAGGATTGCAGCATTAGGAAGGTTGAGAACCACCATCTTAGACACTCTTTATTGAATTTTTTCCTATGTATTATGTCTAAATTTTATTGTATCTTTTTCACAGTGTCTCATGTAGACCAAACTGGCCTTGAACTCACAAGTGCTGAGAATACAGGTGTGCATCACCATGTCTACTTTTAATTTTTTCAATAATATTAATATTAAAATACATGCAGATTTTTAATTACACAATGTCCTGGCCAGCATCAATTATTCACTGAGATTAAGCAGTTAGAACCCTGGAAACTTCCTAACATAAAAGAGAAGGCTTAGATTAATTGCAGATTTTTCTTCTACGAAGCCTCCCTGCAAGGTGGCATCCATGATTTACCTAACTTTCCTATACCCTGATCTACACTGTGAATTTAGTAATAAGTGAACTGGAAGGATGGCTCAGCAGTCTTTTTTTCCCTGGAACTGGAGCATCCCATGTTGTGACAATTGTGAACTGCCATGTGGGTGCTGGGAATTGAACCCAGGTTCTCTGGAAGAGCAGCCACTATTCCCAACCACTGAGCCCTCTCTCCAGTCCCTAGATGGCTATGAAGTTAAGAGCACTGAGTGAGCTGCTCTTCCAAAGAACCCAAGTTCTATTCCCAGCACACATATGACTGTTAACTGTCTAATTTTAACTTCAGTGTTGTGGAATATCTGTACACTGTGTGAAGGTGTATTGCTGGGATTGGTGTGATAAAAAGCTGAAAAGCCAATAGCTAGGCACAAGGTATAGGCATATTTCCAGGGAGAGAAAGGAAGAGGAGGAGAATCTAAGCACACAGGAGATGACAGGAAACAGAGAGTAAAAAGGAGGTGCAAGATGGAAGAGAGGTAAAAAGCCATGAGGCAAAACATAGATGAATATAAATGGGTTGATTTAAGGTATAAGAGCTTGTGGGATAAGCCTAAGATATAGGCTAAGCTTTCATAATTAGTAAGCAGTCTCCATGTCATTTTTTTTCGAGCTGGTAGCCCAAAGAAAAACCCATCTACACTTCAGTCCCAGGGAATCTGATGCCCTCTTCTGGCCTCCACACGTGCTATACACATGTAATGAAACACCCCTAAGCATAAAATAAAAATAATAAATAAACTGTGTTTAAGCATTTAGTCAGGTCGACGAGCGTTGGTGGCGCACACCTTTAATCCCAGCACTCAAGAGGCAGAGGCAGGCGGATCTCTGTGAGTTCAAGGCCAGCCTGGTCTCCAGAGTGAGTGCCAGGATAGGCTCCAAAGCTACACAGAGAAACCCTGTCTCGAAAAAAACAAACAAAAAAAAAGAATTTAGTCAGGTGGCAGTGGCATACATCTTTAATCCCAGCCCTTGAGAGGCACGTCCTGTTTGCTCTCTGTGTCCTCTTGAGTGGGAATACTACATAGCCTTTGCTTTGGCCTCATGCCAGGTACTTCCACCAGCCCTGTTAGTGTGATCTTCCAGGTACTCTATAAAGAGAAATGCTGTTTTGTTTGTTTATTATCCTCAGCAGTATATCAGTGATTTCTTTTCTGACTTCAGTAAATCAAATCTTTCCTTGTGCACAGGCATATCAACACACAAAATCCAAAAGAATATAAAACAATTACTGGCAAGTCACCGACAACAAAAACCCTGTAGTTAATTGAATGAAGCACTGTTTCTCAATGTGGCCATACTGGTAACAACCACCACCTTTTATGAATGCTGTGTATAAATCAAGCAACATGATAAATGCTTTGTCATATCTAACAAATGTCACTCTCTGAGCAATAGCCCTGTATAGTTAGAGTGGCGCTTCCTGTTTTATTCCCAACAGGCTTAAAACGTAATATAGCCAGCAACTGCCAAAGTCAGAGTTTAAGTCCTGATCTTATCTAGATTAAATGCCTTGAAATCATGGCCCTATTCAGCTTGTTAAAAGGATAGCAATTAATTCTACTTTAACTACAGTAAAGCAGCTTGTTCAATCTCATGAAGGACAGTCTGCAAGGCAAATCACTGGTGTGGTAGTTTGAAAGAAGATGGCTCCCAAAGGGGGCGACACTATTAGGAGTTATGGACTTGTTGAAGGAAGTGTGGCCTTGCTGAAGGAAGTGTGTCACTGTGGGAGTGGGCTTTGAAGTGTCTTTTGTTCAATCTTCACTCATTGTGACATGACACTAAGTCTGCTTCCTTTTTCCTGCATATCAAGATAAAGCCAGCACCATGTTTGCCTGCACATCGGCATGCTCTCCGCCATGATGATAATGGACTAAATTTCTGAAACTGTAAGCCAGCCCCAATTAAATGTTTTCTTTTATAAGAGTTGCTGTGGTCCATGGGGAAGGGCCTAGGCCTGGCCCAGGATGATGTGGTAGACTTTGGGGAGCCCCTTTTGAGGGCCTTACCCTGCCTGGGGAGTGGAGGGGGGATGGCTAGGGGCAGGTGGGATGTTGGGGGGGAGGGGAGGGAGAGGGAGAAGGGATTGACATCTGAAACAAGCTTATTCCTAATTTGAACTAATAAAATAAAAATAAAAATAAAAATAAAAATAAAGAGTTGCTGTGGTCATGGTGTCTCTTCATAGCAATAGAAACCCTAACTAAGACAAGGTGTCAATGCAGGCAGTAATCTACAAATAGGTTGAAAACCCAGTGTAGATTGACTTCACCAATCTGGGTCAGACTTCAGGAGTTCAATGCCAGGTGGTTCATTGTCAGCATATTTAAAACACAGTACAACTTGGGTAAAGGTTTCCAGGCAACAATTACTCCAATTCTAGGTGCACAATGAAGCTTAAGTGCAACTACATAGAAACTCTAACACAGTACATGTAACCATGAGGGTCAGTTCTATAGCTAAAAGGCCTAGAATCTAGTGTGGTCTCTGACCAAGATAGCATAGAGGTCAGCAAGTCATAAAGTACATGTGTCATCTACTCTAATGATGGGTAATGGTCTAGGGGGAGAAGAGTCTGGAATAATCATTCTGGGGGATTTCAGTGAGGTCTGCTTCTATAGCAAAAGGTAGGTGAGACCTGCCTCCACGGATAACAAAAAGGTTACCAGGTCATTAAAAAAATCCACTCTCAGATTTCAGTATGTGTGGTGGTTTGAACAGGACTGGGCCCCAGAGATTTATGTATTTGAATGCTTGGCCCATAGGAAATGGCACTATTAGGAGGTGTGGCCTTGTTGGAGCAGGCATGGCTTTGTTGGAGAAAGTGTGTCACTAGAGGGTGGGCTTTGGGCTTTTGAGAAGTTCAAGTTAGTTCAGTTCCTGATGCTTGTCAGTCCAGATATATAACAGCTCTCTCTCTCTCTCTCTCTCTCTATATATATATATATATATATATATATATATATATATATAGATAGATATGCCTGCAGACTGCCATGCTTCCCACTATGATGATAATGGACTAAACCTCTGAAACTGTAAGCCAATCCCAATTAAATATTTTCCTTTATAAGAGTTGCTGTGGTCATGGTGTCTCTTCTCAGCAATAAAACCCTAAGCCAGAAGTTGATACTAGGACTTGGGTATTGTTGTTATAGGCCTGACCATGCTTTTGTTTGGAGGAATGTGGACTTTGGAATTTTGGATTAGAAAAGCAGTTGGATGCTTTTAAGTGGGGCTTAATGGGCCATCCTAGTAAGAGCATGGAAGACAATGGTGCAGAGGTTGATTTGAACTCTGTCCCTCCCCACCCCCCAGGTCAAGAGGTTTCAGAGGAGAAGAATTTTAGTATGTGGCCCAGAGACTGTTCTTGTTATATTTTGGCTAAGAATGTGGATGGGTTTTGGCCTTGTCTGAAAAAACTCTGCCTGAGGCTAAATTGAGTTGGCAGAGGAAATCTCAAAACAGCCTAGTATTAACTCTGTTGTGCAGTTATTAGAGTTCACGCTTATGAAGATCTATAATGAAAAGGAGCAAGCTGGGCAAATAAATGTACAGTTCAAGTAGAAAATGGGGCACCAGGAAATGAAATGGAGCTAAATCCTATGTTCAAGGTGATAAAGAAATTAAAGGAAATCCTGATGTTAAATGGAATAAAGAGAGTGATGATTTCAAAATGAGATCCTACCCAGCTAAGCTTCCAACTTGTAAAAAGGAATTAAAGAAAAGCTGAGAGCCAGGTGTGGTAGTACATGCCTTTAATTCCAACACTTCAGAGGCAGAGGCAGGGAGATCTCTGAGTTTGAGGCCAGCCTGGTCTACAGATCCTGTTTCAGGATAGCCAAACTTAGGCAGTGAAGGAAACCATCAAAAACAGAAAGCTGGTGAAGATATAATTGAATGAGGGGGCCATGTTCCAGCCCCAACAAGCAACAGAATTTGGCAGTTTCAGCTATGTGGTTCTGTCCTTTAGATTCCAGGATAGAAGAAATGGGTTATGGAATCTCCCTCCATGGCCACTAAGGCCAGGCATTTGTCTATGGCTGTACCTGCACGGAGGCCTAGAGAGGCCATTGTGTGAAGCTGTGAAGGTGAAGCCTGGATTGTCTTAGAGACCCCAAAATGTATGAGATACCAGAGTCCTAGCCTGCTAACAGGGAGAGTGGTGCCAGCTAAAGAGAAAGAAGTGTGTTGCAGTCACCAAAGCTGAAAGGAGTTGGCCATCTGAAGACCATTTCAACATCAGACATGGAGATGCAGCATTTGAGTTTGCCCGGCTGGTTTTCTGTCTTGCTTTGGTGCAGTATTGACCCACTCTGCTCCCTTCCCTGTGTTTTGAAATGGTAACATATGTTCTGTGCCATTATACATTAGAAGTATGTGATCTGTTTTTTCATTTGAGTTTACAGGCGATTACAGTTAAGAGAGTGCTTGAATCTCAGAAGAGACATGGAACTTTTAAAGAAGTTTGAGACTGTTAACAGGCTATGGGGACTTTTGAAGTTGGACTGAATGCCTTTCCTCATTACATTATGATTACAAGCCTTTGGGGGCCCGGGACTGGAGTCTTCATTGCAATAAAGCCCTAACTGTGACAGGATCGAAGGCAGGTATTTGATTTTTAGCTCCTTCATTGAGGAGACAACCCTGTATAATTAACATTCCTGGATCTCTTAGTGCTTCTTTGTGATTACAAGGACTTCTGTGCCCCCAAAAGGTGCACGAAGGAAACACAGTCAGGCAGATCTCTGTGAATGCAAGGCCAGCATGGTCTTCACAGCGAGTTCCAGGCCAGTCAGGGAGAACCTGTTTCCAAAAAAGGAAGAAAGAGAGAGGAAGGGGGCTGTCTCTGACCCTTTTGCTTGATTTTGGGATCCTATTCCTCCTGCTGGGTTGCTTCACCCAGCCTTGATATGGTATGTGTGCCTAGTCTCATTGCATCTTGTTATGCCGTGTTTGGTTGCTATCCCTGGGAGGCCTGCTATTTTCTGGAGGGAAACAGAAGTGGATCTGGGAGAGAGGAGAGGTGGGAGTGGGGGCTGGGAAGAAAGAACGAGGGGAAACTGCAGTCAGGAGAATAGAGAAGAAAAATAAAAAATAAATAATAAATAAGTTTTAAAGCCAGTTATAACCCTTACACGAGGAAATTGATAATGTTTAATAAAATGATGTAGTTCTGTGGGTTTTTTCTGTTTTCTCAATTATTATTATTATTATTATTATTTTAATTAAAATTAGATACCTCGTGAATTTCGTACATGAATGCAACGTATTTTCACCATATCCATTTCTCCTCCTCAACTACTGTGTCCCCATCCCTCTCTGAAATTTATGTCCTCTTCTTTTCTCCTCTCTCTCTCTCTCTCTCTCTCTCTGTGTGTGTGTGTGTGTATGTGTATATATATATATAATATATATATATATACATATATATGGGTATAATGTGTATAACTTACTGAGTCCAATTGGTTTTGCTCATATATACTTAGGTATAGGGCTGACCATTTGAGCATAGGCAAACTATTGGGGACATGCCTCTGAAGAAAACCCATTCTCTTCCATCAGCAGCCATCAATTGCCTATAGCTCTTCAACCAGGTGTAAAGCCTTGTGTAGCCTTGTGTGCCTTTCTCCCCATTGACTGCTATGGTCTTGTGCAAGTAACCATATTGTTGAGAGTTCATGGGTACAGCATTCCTTTCATGTCCATAAGACATTATTTCATAGAAGCTGCCCCTCCCATAATATGGTTCTTGCAGCGTTTTAAATCCTGCTTCCAAGATGTTTCCTGAGCCTTAGATATGGGTGTTATGTCATAGATGTCCCATTTGGGGACGGGAACGCCACAGTCACTTCAGTCACTTACTCTCTGCATTTTGACCAGTTGTATAGCTCTGTAATAGCCTTCACCTGCTACAAGAAGAATCTTCTTTGATGATGGGTGAGAACATCACTTATTCATAAGGAGAAGTATTTAGAAGGTGATTGGAAACAAAAATGGTAGTAAAATGGTAGTAGTGGGTTCTCCTCTAGGATCCATGACTTCTCCAGGCACAGATTCTTAGGTGAAGAACTGAGTTTCTTTCCCGCCAGGTCCTGCAGCACTTTAGTCCCAAATTAACGCACAGAGGCTTTTATTAATTATAAACTGTTTGGCCTATGGCTCGGGCTTCTTATTGGCTATCTCTCTCTTAATTATTAACCCATTTCTATTAATCTGTGTATCTCCAAGTTGTCTTGGCTTACCAGAGAATGCTGGAGCCACTTGCTTTCTCAGCAGATGCATGGCATCTCTCTGATGGCTCCCTCTCCGTGTTCCCCTTCCCAGCATCCTCCTAGTCTGGTAGCCCCACCTAGACTTCCTGCCTCGTTACTGGCCAATCAGCATCTTATTAAACCAATAAGAGTAACATGTATTCACAGCATACAGAAGAACATCCCCCATCAGATAGGCTTACAGTATCCAGCATGAGTTACTTCCTATTGAGTGGTCCTTAAGTCTAACCAGACAGCTGTTAGTTACCCCCCAAGATATTAGCACCACTATTACACCACTGAATATATCTTACTGGGCCAGTCATTATTGTGAGTTCACAGGATTTATAGATGTGTAGAACTGTTGATAACTTTTCTCCCCAATCAGCTTGCATAGCACCTTTTCACAATATGAAAGCTAGCCATCAGGAGGAGGCTTCCAAGTCAGTACCAGCTTGATTTTCCAAAGTCCTGAGACCCAACTATGTGGTGTCTTCCACAAAAGAGTATTACCCTTAAGTTCTGGCGGGCAACCAAGAGCAAGAACAATAGCCTATTATCATTTTGGGAGTGTCTTGACAGTTCCTGGTCAACAACTCAAGGGGAGGTATCCCCCACTTGGAGCTGGGCTTTAATGGCTCCTGGGGAAAGCATTATCTCTCCATATAGGCTTTCAAATTAAATAATCTTTAGTGTTATTTATTTCTCCCACCCACTTTCTCTATGCCTAACCCTGTCATTCTCCTCCCTACTTGTCTCCTCCCTGTTTTCCCCTTTTTTCTTATTATAGCACTTGTGTTCTACTAGTCTCTTCTTCAGAGCTCTTTTTGTTCTCCTCCTAAATGGTCACTTTCTACTTTCTTGGTGTCATAGTTAGGGTTTCTATTATTGTGTTGAGACACCATGACCAGGGCAACATTTAATTAGGGATAAATGAAGGAAAACATTTAACTGGGGCTGACTTCCCGTTTCAGAGGCTTAGTCCATTATCATCATGGTGGGAAGCATAGCAGCATGCAGGCAGACATGGTGCTGGAAAAGATGCTGAGAGACACTGGCCCTCTGGCTTGAGCTTCTGAAACCTCAAAGCCCACCCCTACTGACACACTTCCTCCAACAAGGCCACACCTCCTAATAGTGCCACTCCCTGGTGACGAAACACTCAATCTGTGAACCTATGCAAGGGGGGGGGGGCTGGGGTGTGTTACTCAAACCACCATACCTGGTTTCTATGGTTTCTTTATTATCCATATCAGTGATTTTAAAATTGTCTTTACTAGCCGGGTGTTGATGGAGCATGCCTTTAATCCCAGCACTCGGGAGGCAGAGGCAGGCAGATCTCTGTGAGCTCGAGGACAGCCTAGTCTCCAGATCGAGTGCCAGGATAGGCTCCAAAGCTACACAGAGAAACCCTGTCTCGAAAAACCAAAAAACAAATTGTCTTTACTTATCTTATTGTATGTATATGGATGTTTTGTCTGCAGGTATGTCTATGCACCATGTCCATGCAGTGCCCATAAAAGGCATCAGGTCCCCTGGGACTGGAGTTATAGATGGTTGGAAGCCACTATGTGGGTACTGGGAGTCAAACTTAGGTCCTCTGGAAAAGCAGCTGGTGATGTTAAGCACTAAGCCATCTCCTCAGTCCCCACATCAGTGATTTTTTTTGGGGGGGGCGGGTTTGAGACAGGGTTTCTCTGTGTAGCTTTGGAGCGTATCCTGGCACTCACTCTGGAGACCAAGCTGGCCTCCAACTCACAGAAATCCACCTGCCTCTGCCTCCCGACTGCTGGGGTTAAAGCCGTGCGCGACCAACACCCGGCTCACATCCGTGATTTTTAAACTGTGGTCCTGTGCATATATGCATACCCTTGGATTTGGCCAAGATGGTCTGAATCAGAAGCACTAAGGGTAAGGCCCAGCAAGTGGTGTTTCCATGGCTACAAATGACTTGTGCTGAAGTTTTAGCCCCTCCATTTGAGTCAATTCATGACTGGTAGAGTTTTCTATGTTATACTTCTGAGCTTGAGTTTCCTTGGTAGAACTTTCAAACTATCCCTCTTCACCAAAGTGACTTGAAATGAAGAGAAAAATCTAAATAAATTTGTTTTCTTTTAGTGAATTGCTTTTTGTTGATTTTAGGAATCACTAATTCTGGGGTGGGATGGCTCAGCAGTTAAGAACACTAGCTACTCTTCTAGAGGACCTGAGTTTGATTCCCAGTACCCAGGAAATACCACACATCCTCTCCTGGCCTCCTTAGGCACTTCAAGCCTGTGGTGCACAGATAAACATAGAGGCAAAACACCCATACTCATTTTTTTAAGTTAAGGGGAACACTCCTCCATTGCTGGTGGGAGTATAGCCACTTTGGAAATCAGTATGACAGTTTCTCAGGAAAATGGGAATCAGTCTATCTCAAGATCCAGCAATTCCACTCTTAGGCATATACCCAAAAGATGCACATTCATACAACAAGGACATCTGTTCAACTATGCTCATAGCAACACTGTTTGTAACAGCCAGAACCTGGTAGCAACCTAGATGCCCCTCAACTGAAGAATGGGTAAAGAAAATGTGGTACATTTACACAATGGAGTACTACTCAGCTATAAAAAAAGTGATGACACCATGAAATTTTCAAGCACATGGATGGAACTAGAAAACAATCTTTCTGGGTGAGGTAACCCAGACCCAAAAAGACAAACACTATATAAACTCACTCATAAGTGGATACTAGATGTAAAGCAAAGTATAACCAGTTCATAATCCACAGCTCCAGAGAAGCTAGAACCTTCATCCAGTAACTGATAAAAGCAGATGCAGAGATCCACGGCTAAGCACTAGGCTGAACTCTGGGAGTCCAGTCAAAGAGAGACTTGAGGGATTATATGAGAAAGGGGGGGTTCAAGGTCATGACAGGGAAACCCACAGAAACAGCTGACTCAAACTAAGTAGAAGCTCACGGAGTCTAGACCGACAGCTGGGGAGCCTGCATGGTACTGAACCAGGCCCTGTGCATATGGGCAACAATTTTGGAGTCTGGTCTGTTTGGGATCAGGATCCATCCCTAGCACATGATCTGGCTTTTTGAAGCCCATTCCCTATGGTGGGATGTCTTGTTCAACTTTGATGTGGTGGTGGGGACTTGGTCTTGCCTTAATTGAATGTGCCAGGCTTTGTTGACTCCCCATGGGAGGCCTTACACTTTCGGAGGGGTGGATGGGCTGGGTTGAGGGAAAGGTAAGGAAGAGGGGAAGGAGGGGAGGAAGGGGAAGCTGTCGTTGGTATGTAAAATGAATAAAAAATTGTAAAGATTAAAGTCTCTTTATTCAAGAAAACACCAGGCAAAACACAGGCCAGAGCTAGGTTATAGAACCCAGCAAGCGCGGCCAGAACAAAAAAGGGCCGGGTCTCCACGAGCTGGTCTTTAAGAAGCCTCCCTTACATCATCTTGGCTTTCCTACACCACGCCCTTATGGGGAGTCCCGGGTCCACCTGGTACCTGTCCCAGGGCGGGGCTAGGGTGTCTCCCTACAAAAAATAAATAAAATATTTTAAAAGTCAAATAAAACATTAAAAACTGTCTTGGGCTGGAGAGATGGCTCAGCCACTAAAGGCTAGGCTCACAACCAAAAACAACCCCAAAACTTCTTATTAAAAAAATCACTAATTCTGGACGGTAGGCAAGAGGGTTCATCTGGTAAAGGAGCTTGCTGCCAAGCCTGAGTGTGATTCCTGAAAACCACACAGTAGAAGCAAAGAACTGACTCTTGCAAGTTGTTCTCTGGCCCCATATGCATGCATCATGCATGCACACACACACACACACACACACACACACACACACACACACAGAGAGAGAGAGAGAGAGAGAGAGAGAGAGAGAGAGAGAGAGAGAGAGACTGCTAAGTCAATATTAGGATAGCACTACTTCTGAAGATCTGAAGTATTGACTATGGTAGAAACAGTTTCCTAGATTACCTCTTAAGCTGCTTTTGTAGAAACTATTGGCACTTCACTTGGACCTGCACTAGCATTGGACTGGCGACCTTTGGTGTCAAGAACCTCAAAACTCCACCCTCAGATCATACTAACTGTCATTTTCTGAACATGTGCCCTGTGAAGTATCGTGAAGACTGATTATAAGTGTTCAGACTTCATTTCTGATTAATTTTCCCTCACACCTTAAATCACCCCAATCCCTTTCCCCACTGGTGTCCCCAGACTGTATCCTTGGGAAGGCAGATTTGAGAGGTGTAGGTCTATTCTTCCACCCTTGAATGTCCTATGAACTCTGTTTTGGAAAAAAAAACAAAACATCTGAGTGATTGATATGATGTGGGGCAGCCAAACAGGCCTGTTGTAGGAACAGTGTAAGGAGTAAACAGGAAATCCTGGGCAGATGGTATCTAGAGATAATTCGGTGCTATGAGATTAATTACTTCCGGGTTTCAGAAACGAATAGAAAACTCTTTATTTGATTTCCTCTTCCTAAATGTGCTTTCTTGTCCTCCTTTATCTTCTGCATGGTGGTAAGGGAAAAACATAAAGAGCAAATCTGCAGAGAATGTCTAGCATGCAGCAGGACTTGAACAACTGCTAGCCTCACCTAACTTGCTTTCTCTCACACATAAAAGATGTGACTTCTAGGAGCTCAGCACATAAGGCTACTGTTGCAGCCTGGCAACCCAAATTCAATCCCTGGAACCAATGCAAAAATAGAAAGAGATCCAGTTCCACAACATTGTCCTCTAACCTCCATAGGCACAACAATACACACATAAACACACATGCACACTGAAAATAAATTTTAAAATGTTAAATACATGACTTTGACATTAACTGCATGTAATCGCTACTGTAGCTTCTGGAAATATAGGTAAGAAATGAAATACACACACAGTTACATAATGTTTTCTCCCTGAATGGAGATAATGCTCCAGTTTCCCTGTATTCCAAGGGCTCACTTGACGTTGTCATGTTAGTTTTATAGCTTGACATTGGAGAGGAATCATTGCTACCTATACAATTCCCAGTCAGGTTGCTGATCAGGGCAGTCCTAGTCTATCTGAGCCCCAGTCTAATTGTTATATGACCAGAATGATGCCTGCCACTGACCAGTCACTCAGTACATGGAATGAATAAGTGAATGGCTAGGACAGTCTCTGGAGGACCACCACTCCCCTTATGCTGGGAGTTATATTCACAATTTCTGATAACTTGGAAGAAGCAGGTTCTGACCCTGCCAGCTTGTCAAGTCCTGTTCTGTGTTGAGGAAATGTGAATGAAGAAAACAAAGTTCTCACCCTTCATACACCAAGGTCCTACAATATTAGACTAGGAAAGGAAGAAACATCATAAACGGTGAAATGCCATATGAGAATAATGTCTGACTGTGACAAGTGTTATGGACATGAATGTGGATGAGAGGTTCTGCAGATATGGGGGCTCTGCCAACACTTTAGGAAAATGGTTGATGCCAGTTCTCGAGTATTTATTGTACAAAACAAATTTTAAAAACCTTGTTACACAATTTACTAAAGAAGCTGCCAAACTAAGGGATACTGAAGTCATTGCAAAAGGACATGACTAAAAACTTAAAGATGCTTGTAATGACCAAAGACAGAACTTTTCTTTTTTTGAGTGTGTGTGTGTGTGAACTTCACACATGAACACTGAATCTCTCTACATCTCTCTTATCACAACCTCCAGTTCCTCCTGTGTCCCACCCTTTCCTCTAAAATTCATGATCCGGTCCTTAGTTATTATTGTTATGTGTGTATATATACGTATGCATATAGATGCACACGTGCCAACCTACTGAGTTCCATTAGCATTGCTTGTTTGCATATGTGTCCAGAGATAACCACTTGAGCCTGGGTAGACTACTCTATGAAGGAAACTTACTCTCTCTTTCAGCAGTCATTGACCACCTACAGCTCTTAATGTAAGAGTGGGGCTGGGTAATACTTTTCTTTTTTAATACAGTGTCTCCTGTATCCCAGGTCAGCTTTGAATTTGACTTGGAACCTCTGATCCTCCTACCTCCATCTACAGAATACTGGAATTACAGACGTAAGACGATTATACCCAGGGTTCCACAATGCTAGGCAAGTGCCCTACCAATTAAGCCATATCCTCCATTTCTAAAAGATAATAATTGAACAATTAAAATCTATAATAGTTGAAATGCATTAAATATTTATTTTAACTGTCGAGACAATACTCAGTGGGTGCTGGGGGGGATATCTCAGTTAGCAACACTAGTGTTCTTACAGAAAACCCAGATTCCATTCCCAGCACCTATGTAGTTGCAAACAACCATCTGTAACTCCAGTTCCAGGGGATCCAATCTCCTCACTTCTGACTTCTACATGCACTGGACACACATGTGGTTCACAGACACAGATATTGGCAAGATACCCATACACATAATTTTTTTCTAAGTAAAAAGAAGTCAATGCTCAAAAAAAATATCCAAACTTATGAAAAGCATTTATCATAAGGGCATATATTAAATGTAAACTATATGATTTCTCATTTATCAGATTGGCAAAAATCCAAAGTTTTGTCTGCATAGTGTTCTGGTGAAGCTATGGGCAAGCACTCTCATGTCATTTTGATGGTGGGAATATAAAACTACACCAGCCCATTGGATGGGAGATGGTTGCTACCCTGCTCAGCTCCCCCTTCCCTTAATAATCCCACTCCTTGAAATCCATCCCAAATAAACCCTGACAAAAATCTACTATGACATATGTAGGAGGTCATTCTTTACAGCTCTATATGCAATACCAGGATGATTTAAACAAAACCAAACTAAAATGTCTATCAGTAGGACTGTTTGGACCAACCTCAGTATATTCCTTAGATGAGGTATGAAGCAATAAAAAGTGAAGATCATAGCGGGACATTTAAGGCCCATGCCTTTAATCCCAGCACTCCGGAGGCAGAGGCAGGCGGATCTCTGTGAGTTTGAGACCAGCCTGGTCTACAAGAGCTAGTTCCAGGACAGGCTCCAAAGCCACAGAGGAACCCTGTCTCGAAAAACAAAAAAAGTGAAGATCATGCATGGCTTATACCTGGAAGTGATCTTTTGATATAGTGCTAGGTAAAAAATACAAGATGGAGAAAAATAGAAGTATGCTACTATTTATCTAAGAAAAGGGGTGTTGCATACATATAAGACATAAGACTGGTAGAATGTAGATAGATAGATAGATAGATAGATAGATAGATAGATAGATAGATAGATAGATAGATAAACAAGATGACAATTTTTTTAATTCAGGCCCTCAGTAGCTCAGGCTGTGGATTCTGTGGATTGTGTGGATGGGAAATAGCTGGGCAGATGAACTTTGTGAAGACCCACAGGCACCTTCCCCACTGTGGACAATACCAGATTTCCACAAAGAAAGTTAATTCACCTAAAGAGGCAGTAAATAAAGAGGTCTAGAGATCTGCAGATGCAGGTTAAACCTGCTGGTGCAAAACCTGAAACAAAGTCCAAAGCAAATGTCAACAGGAAGAAGATAAGCCTTGAGGGAAAAAATCAAGCATTCAGGAAAGGAGAGGCAAAAAATGAAAACCCACAGCAATGGCTAGCAAAGACTGCAGGAAATGAAAACAAGGAAGGACAGTCCTATCCTTGATGGCACTGGACAGAAAGAAATCAGGAACAACTGATGCCTTTAGAGCAAATCTCATGGCTGATACTAATACTTCTCTCCTGTAGCACAGAGTGATGGCTGCTACCAATTCTCTCGAGAATGGAAGTGTTTTAGTAATTAGTAGCTCCAGGAACACATGGTCACATGTAGCCCAGGCTTGCCTCAAAGTCACTGTATACTTGTCTTGAGTTCCTGATCCTTTAGCCAACAACTCCTGTGTGATGGGATTATAAATGGGTGTCACAATGCCAACTGAAATTGAAGGCACTTTGTGACACATTTGTCAGGGTTGTTGTCTTTGAGACAGAGTCTCACAGACTGAACTGAAACTCATTATGACCAGGCTGGCCTTAAATTTGTGGCAGTCCTCCTGCTCATTCTCTCCAGTGCTGAGATTATAAGTGTGAGCCAACACACTTGGCTATAAATTCATTCTGAATATAGAGTTTGTTTGTTTATTTGTTTGTTTTTTTCTGGAAGGGACAGGGACCAAACCAATGGCCTTACAAATTATGAGGAAATACTCTACCACTGAGTTATATCTCCAGCACAGAACACATTTATAGGAATGAAAAAAATCCACGTCATTTATAAAAAAAATGGTTTAGTAGATGTAAGTGATTTGTTGAGGCATGAAATCATGTACAGGCAACAGTCAAAGAGAACTAGGACTATAGTGAATCTGAAACCTCAAAGCCCACTAACAGTGGCATACTTCCTCCAGCAAGGTCATTCCTCTGAAACCTACCTGAATAGCACCATCAACTGACAAACCTGCCTGGACAGCATCAACTGACTTAGTATTCAAAATCAGCACCATACCTGAGCTAATGGACATTGTCATTCAAAACATCACAGCATCAAGGATAGAGAGATGCCTCAGAGGTAAAGAGCACTGGCTGCTCTTCTAGAGGTCCTGAGTTCAATTCCCAGCAACCACACGGTGGTTCACAGGTGGTGCCCTCTTCTGGCATGCAGGCATACATGCAGGCAGAACGCTGTATACATAACAAGTAAAATAAATTTTAAAAATCATAGAGAGACCATCATCTCAGAAAAGAAAAACTGAGGAACCTGCCAATCTCAGTATCTTTAAGAAAAACAACAGCAATGAGCTTCTAAAGTATATTTAGTAATTGAAAACTGCACAAGCTTGTAATCATACTACCCCAACTTCATTTGCCACCCTTGAAAGATGAAGCCAATGAAATTCAAACTTCACTTCACACACTTGTGCCTCTCACCTCAACTATTAGACAATTGAGTCAATAGACCTCAAGAAATTGAAATTACCCCAGAAGGAAAAGGCTGGGGCCCTGGTAACCAGGATGGGGAGGGATGGAAAGGTGTGATAATTTCCAGGAAAGAGAGTTCACAGAATTTTTACAACTTATCAGACCATCTCTCGGGACAGACCAGCAGCTGACAGTGATATGTCCATGATGGGTAGAGCCATACCTTTATCAGAATTGTTTAGTTATGCATGTAGGGGACACCTTAACCACGCCTGCTTGGGGCTGGTTACAGGTGTGCCTGGCCATGACCACTTGCACATGGTCAGGGGATGTGAGGAAGGTTTAAGAGTGAGAGACATGCACATGGGGCCGCTTCTTCTACTTACCTTGCTCCCTGCTGGCTAGCTAGGCTGTTCTGAGTAAGCAGGATTCTCCTAAATAAATATCCTTATATCTGCCGGGCGTTGGTGGCACACGCCTTTAATCCCAGCACTCGGGAGGCAGAGGCAGAGGATCACTGTGAGTTCTCCGCCAGCCTGTTCTCCAGAGCAAGTGCCAGGATAGGCTCCAAAGCTACACAGAGAAAACCCTATCTCGAAAAACCAAAAAAATATTATCCTTATATCTATACCTGACTCCATATTGTGATTTCACTTTATAGGCATACTTCTTTTTTCTTCATTTTTTTCCCGTTTACTTTTACATTCCAACCAAAGTTCTCTCTCCCTCCCTCCCCACTTCCCCCCCAGCCCACCCTTCATCCACTCCTCACCAAGGGTAAGGCCTTCCATGGAGAGTTGACAAAGTCTGGCACATTAGGTTGAGGCAGGACCAAGTCCTTCCGTGCTGCTGAGTATGACATCTCCTCATAGGCAATGGGCTCCAACAAGCTAGTCCATGCACCAGGGATAGATCCTGGTCCTACTAGTTATGCATACTTCTTATCCTCTTTTTTGCCTATGGCACCCTCGGGATGTAACAAGGTTAGTAGAATACTTATTTAGGACATAAAAACGTGGCATTGGACAAACCAGATATGGTGGTGCACAGTTATAATACCATCACTTGGGAAGGATCAGGAGGATAAGAAGAAGGACAGGAGGATCAGAAGTTCAGGTTACACAGTGAGTAAGTCAAGGCCAGACTGTTCTATGTGACGTACGGTTTTAAAAAAAGACAGAAAGGATTTGCATGCATCTTAGTTGGTAGAGTGATTGTTTAGCATGCTGAAGTCCTGGGTTCCATCCCTACCTAGCACTGTATAAACCTGACATGTGGGTAGATGTCTGTAGTCTTTTGCTACACAGCTAATTTAATGCCAGCCTAGAATACAACACTCCACCTCAAAACAAACAAATACCCTGAACCTCTTTATAAGGGCTGGGGAGATGGCTCATTGGTTAAGAGCACTTACTGTTCTTGCACAGGATCCGAGTTCAATTCCCAGAAACCATATAGTAGCTCAAAAGCATCCAGATCTAGTAGATCTGAAGTCCTCTTCTGACCTCCACAGGCATAGGCATATACATGATATACATACACTCATGCAGGCAACACACTCATATACATAAAAATAAAAATCACTTTGGGGGAACTGGAAATTGGTTAAGAGCACTGCCTGTTCTTTCAGAGATCCTGTGTTCAATTTCCAGCACCCACATGGTAGCTTTTGCCTGGCACTGGTGGCGCATGCCTTTATTCCCAGCACTGGGGAGGCAGAGGCAGGTGGATCTCTGTGAGTTCGAGGCCAGCCTGGTCTCCAGAGCGAGTGTCAGGATAGGCTCCAAAGCTACACAGAGAAATCCTCTCTCGAAAAACCAAAAAAAAGGAAACACATAAAAAAATTTTAAAAACAGATGGGGAAGAAGCCCCTCACCACAGACTCTGACTAGCTATCAGAAGCTTCAACACAACTGATAGATCAAAACTGCTGACAGAGGTGTGCTTGT